>NC_083723.1:87136125-87439155 GCF_028564815.1 Eubalaena glacialis | reverse complement strand
AAGCTAAATGATAAGCTCCTTAGAAATCTGTTCCCTGGGTGATGGAATATGCCTAGCTCTATTGTTTATAAGCAGTAGCATTATTGCTAGGACAAGAAATGCAATACATATACTAATACGTGCATGAATGGTTGGAAAGATGGTTGAACCAAAGAAGCTTGTCTGTTTCACATTTAGAGGCAATGAAAATTGAAAATTTTTAGCAAATTTTCAATGAAGATGGGAGAGGTGCCAGAAACTGGAGATTGCTACGTAGGGGTGCCTTCTTCCAAATTACTATAGGCTTGCGTGCTATTTGCAAAGGGAGAGTAACATTATTGCCGATCTTGAAATCCTATGATTCTGTAAAATATTACATAATATATCTTATACAAATCCCCCAGATATGTTAAGCATAATTTGAATAAACACAAATTCTTAAATTTAACTTGAATTGAGATTATGCAACATGCTAAAAATTTTCTTTTCACATCCCTTATGATTTCCTAAAGTATTTAATAAAATATTAACATATTTTGCCTTTTGTTACTAACCCCAATGTAATTGTGCCCATAACCAATTCCCCATTCTTCCCACATCTTTGAAAATAGAATCCATTCATTATGCATCTTTGTGGCAGGCAGTTAATCAGTGTATGCTAAGGGACTGGGGGTGAATGTTATCATTTTCATTATCTTTAAAAGTGGATTCTGAAAACTATTATCACTGAAAACATTTTAAATGGATTATTGAAAAAGACTAGTTTTTGGTTTTTACAAGAGAAAGTAACAGACACTTGGAGTCATTTGGGTTCCTAAATTTAATTTTTACCAAAAATTACTTTCTTTTCTGTCATAAATATTAACATGATAAATTAGATAGGTGCCCTAAATATAGTGTATCTAGTTTCTAAGAGAGGGCACATTTTAGGAATTTCTTAGAACCTTTTTTTTGGAGGGCGCTGTATCTTTTTAAGGATTTGAATCCATAATCTGAATAAAGGCATGCAAACTATACTTATCAGACTTTTTAGAATACCCAAATCAAGAGGAGCATTTCATAATTAAAGATTTTTAAATGTCCTAGTAGACTGAAACAGTGGGACAAATATCAAGATTAATTTAACTTTGACAAAATTCTGCGCTTCAATTTTTAAAACTCCACTGTACAAGTTTAAAACCAAGGAGATGACTTTGATCAATCTTTCTGGGTAAAGAACATGAGCATTTTAGTTAATGACATTGTCAGTTAAGCCCAAGGTAAATGGTTGTTAAGTAAAACCAGTGCAATCTCAGACTGCACTCACCAAAATAGAGTTTCCAAATACAAGGAGAGTTAATAGTCTCATGATAAATATACTTGCCTCAGACAGTTCCTGCAATACTAGGGATTATTCTGGGGCACCTATTTTAAGAAGGTCCTTGGCAAATAAGAGCATATATAGAAGAAAATAATGATGTCTGTAAGTAACAGTTGAAGAAATGAGGTATGATTAGCCTTTTGTAGAGAAGGCTAAGAGGAGAAATAAGAACTTTCTTCAAATATTTCAAGGACTGTCAAGTGAAAAATTATCTGATTTACTGCATATAACTCTAGAGGTAAACTAGGACCAATGTGTGTGGAGTTTTAGGAAATTAGACAATGAATTTTGTTTTTGTTTGATTTTGTTTAAACAAATGAAAGTGTATTGCAAAGTTGTGAGGCATTGCTTTTAACCAAAAATTACATGATGGTCTTTCATGGATGTTGCTAATTATGAAATTTTTAAAAATGGGTTTTCCCCATGTCTGGAAATGTAGGTTCTTAGAGGGATATTCTAACAAAACCACTTCCAAGGGTAGAAAAACTGAGAGCTGGATTATTTTTACCTGATACCCAACCCACCCCAAGACATTTGTTGAACATCATAGACCACAGATGCTGGTTCCAGGCTTTCTCTGTGGAGGAGACTGGATTGTCATCATTAGGGAACCTCCATAAGCCCGGCATGTGGTTGGTGCTCTCCGTGGTGCTGAATCAAGGCAGGGCCTTTCAGGCATCCTCCCAGGCTAAGGTTTGCTTTTTACTTATCTCTGCCCTGCAACAATTCAGGCTGCATCTATTGCCTGTTGTTATCCCTCAGTATTATGGCTCCATACCATATAGATCACACCCTTACATCAATATTTCTGATAATTTTGCCTGCCTTTCTTAAATCTGACTGGCACCCAGCCTGCCTTGATCTCAATCCACTGACCTCTCAAGAGAGGTGAGTTATGGAAGAGATTTGAGATTTTGAGAGAGCTGCAGTAGGTGAAACATGACATTCATATATCTCTCTTAACCTATTAAACAATTACATTTCTAATAATGTGCAAAATCATCTCATGGTATATATTCATTGATTCTTGGTAGACTTAGACATGAAGGCAAATATTGGATAAGATGGGTATCTGGCTGAGAAAGAGGGTCTTAAGGGTTTGATTATGTTACTGATAAACTGGATTTTAAAACTGGAATTTTTTCTTTACACTTTTTGTTTCTCTCATACATACAAAGCCCTGTTCTTGGTGGCTGGAGATATCAGTTCTTTACACTAACGTGGTTTTGCATAGAATGAAATGCCTTGAGTAAAGGTCATCACATAACAACTAGAGGAACCGCACTGACAGAACATCTTGACAAAAGAAGCAGAGATCTGATAAATTCAGGCTGTGCAGAGTAGACAGTCATGTTCTGTGGATGAGAGGATGACACAACTGGACCAACCAGGGAAAGGTACTTCTGTCCTCCTGTGGGGTCTCACCAGACACAGAGAAATTGATTGATGTGAGTATTGTTCTCTGTAGACCCAGAGATCTAGGATTGAGCTCAAATGAGAAAATTTTGGAAACCTAAAATTAAAAGGAAGTAAAGGAACTACTAATGGAGAAAAGGAATATAAAGCATAATGGAGAGAAAAGTCTGAAAATCTCAGATATTTAATGATAAATAACTTATATAAAAACCTGCATAGAAGCCAAACCATTTAAGATTCATAAATTATATAGCTAGATTTTAAATGTAGAATTCATTGAGAAAACGATTCATTGAAAGTTCACTAGTTATAACTTATAGAACATTGCTGTACCCAGTTATGCACTTAGTAAATGCTTTCTATGATACATGTAGGTTTGGTAGAAAGAGAAAAATCCCCTTAAAATTAAGGGAAAAAATAGAAACATGGTTTCAGGAAATATAACAAATGATATAGTTTATTCTAAAGATTCATCCTGTAAGGTTTTGTGATTAAATAATAATTCACATAAAGAACTTTGAGGTGAAAGAAATTATGCTCATTCAAAATTTAGACCAGTTTTTTAACATCTGGTCAAATTCAAGGTCAGATTTATTAGACTTAGAAAAGTTATACAAATTACTAAAGAGCTGGTCTATTTATTTAATAATTCTCTTTGAAAGTTTTTTTTGTCCTGAGTAAAATATTCTCCAGAGCAAAGGTGTCGCAGTGTCCATTTGCAAAGCTCTTAATATCATATTTTACCCAATGTGATTAAGAGGCCAAGTACACAATGCCTGTTTCTCATCTCCCCCCTTTTTTTTAGCATTGCAGTTCTTCTGAAAGAAAACAATATTTGATCAAGCAGTCTGTAATAGCCAGAGGAGGAAAGAAGCTGATCATGTCAAAGGAAGAATTCTTATGGGAAATTCCACATTTATGGCAGGTCATCCTGCCCAAAGCCCTTAGAGTAAACCAGGCCCTCCATTTGTACTATCTTCTGTGGTTAAATTGTCTCCCTGGATTGTAGTTAAGCTCAGTTAGAACAGGCTAAATATCAGCAACCAACGTTTGACTTTCTTCCACTGAAGCACAGATGAGACTCTTATAAAAACGCTTCAAGCTAGTCAGCCTCTGAACTTGGCTTCTACATCTATCAAATATAGGTTGTGTTAACTACCTTGTAGAGTAGCTCTAAGGCATTTGGGTCATTGTAGGGACACAATAACTGTTGGTTCTCTTTCTACCTTCTCTTTCAAGGCTATGTTAAACACTACTAAAAAAGAGAATTGGGAAGTAAGTATTATTCTTGCCAAACACCGAGGTATCATCTGTCCCTGAAGGCCTTATATCTAAGTAAAGTCTATGATGGATCCATCTCCTCCTGAGGGGAAGTCCAGAGGGCAGCTTTCTTTGAATCCCATGATTGGATGTGGCAAATAGGGCTGCTGACCTAAGCTCTTGGTTTCTCCAGTTGTTCTAAAGAAAATGATAAGATAAAATATTCCCAAGAGAAAGCCACACTTGGAGAGACAAGTGTCTATTGATTGCTATGGTTCTAAATTTAAAATTTATTAAAGGAAACAAAATGCTTTTCAGTGGCCAGAATGATAGAAGATGGAAAAATAAGATTTAAAAACAAAAAGAGAATGGAGAGTGACTGCTAATAGGTGTGAAGTTTCATTTGGTTGTGCTGAAAATCTTCTAACATTATATAATGATGATAGTTGCACAGTTCTCTAAGTACACTAAAAAACATTGAATTTCACATTTAGGTGGGTGAATTTTATGTTATGTAAACTGTATCTCAATAAAGCTATTAATTTTTTAATAGATGAAAAGGTGGTACTTTCCAACAGCATAGGTATTGAGGATGAAAAGACTTGTCAGATCCCCATAACTCTACAGTTAATAGTTGGGTGGCCCTGGGCAAGCTATCTAATTAATACCACTACACATCAGTTTTCTTATCTCTAAAATGGAGATAAAAAATACCTTCTCCTAGTTTTGTGAGGATAATTGGGATAATGTATGTAAAATATCTACCAGAATGCTTAACTTAGAGAAAGCCCTCAGCAATGCTAGTCATTGGAAATGGGGGATTTGATGGTGCTGACAGTATTAGTAGAAGTAAGTCTTCAGTATGAAAGTTCAGAGCCTGTAAGAAACCCTTGTGAGAGAAAACTTGACCATTCCATTTCAGGATATATTTCTTCCCCCAAAACTGTATTAAAGGAAATTGATTTCATTGTTTTCTCTCAATAAGCCTGCCTTTCTTCACTCTTTCCCTGGGCTGATCTGGAGACCAAAATCAGCTTATTCATTTATGCAAGTGTGTGGTTGGAAATCAGACAAAGTTTGTAAGCTCTTCAAGGAAAGCAGGACAGTTCTACACCTTTAACACTCCCACCCACCCCACACCCACCCCTGCCTTCACCACCTGGTTTCCTTTAAAACAGGAAAGCTGAATTGCACACAGAAGAAGGATGTTGAACATGCCCCATATCTTAATTAGTATAAAAAGGCCACCAGCTGAATCCTTTCTGCAGCGGAATGCTCTTTCTATGGAGAGGAGATACAGTCAGAGGAGAATCCTTGCCAGAAATCTGAACTAAGGACCTTTTGGGGAGAGGATCCTGGGAGTCCCAGAGCGACATTGGCAGTGGTCAGGCTGCAGGAAGTGCCTCTCCCCCAACTCAGATCCTGCATTTATTTAACCAGTTCATTCAGTAATATGTATTAAGTGCCAGCTGTGTCTGAGGTGGTACAGTATGTGCTTTTGTATTTATCCATTAACAAGATAAATGTGGTGGTCTCTATCAAGGCTGACATGCCAATTGGAAGACAGAGGAAACAAGTTAAAGAGAAATTAAATAATTGCAAATTGCTATGAATAAAGCAAAGTTACAAATAAATCAGAGGACTAAAAAATTAGAATAACAAGCAAGTGATTGCTTTCCCGGTGGGCCTGTCTCCATTAGGCTCATTGAGAATAACCCTTTCCACCCCATCTTCACATCTGTGCAAGAAAAAGAAAGCTGCCCACATAATCCAAGCACTTTCAGTGAATGCAGGATGTTCCAGGTCAACTGAACTTTTAGTTATCCAAATAGGTTACTACTTAAGTTCTGTTTACAAAAATCTTACAGAAGACAGTGGCTACATGAGTCTAAAGAGAGACAATGCATGGGAAGCACCTGGAAAATGTTAAAGGACCTATATAGGAATCACTGTGATGATGCCCTGATGAAATATTTTTAAACATGTGTTCAGACTAAGTCTTTGCATAGCAACTTTGAAATATAGGTACTTATTTATTTTGTGAGCTGGATGGGGAGCTGATCCCAAGACAAAGGCTTCCACTCTTTCATACCAAAAGTCTTTTCAGTATTTCAAATAACAGAATGATCTAATTATCGTGCAAATGCACAGGAGAATTTTTTTCTTTTGCTTTCTTATAAAAGAATTCAAATCGGTTGCTACAGTGCAGAGAAATCATTTCACTTTTATAATTTAAGAAAAGCTATTTTGTAAGTGTATAATACATATAATAAAGTAGGTTTTCCACTAGGTTTTCATAGCCAAATCAGTGGCTCTTAACCAGGGTCGGTTTTACACCCCAGGGTAATGTCTGGAGACATTTTTGGTTGGCACAACTGGTGAGAGGGCTGCTACTTGGTATCCAGTGAGTAGAGGCTAGGGATACTGCTAAACATCCTTCAATACACAGGATAGCCCCTTCTCAACAAGAATTATGCAGCCCCAAATGTCAGTAGTACTGAGGTTGAAAAACTCCAGCCTAAATCAGTACAATTTTTTGTCAAGATGTGATATTTTAGTACAATAAGGCAAAACCTATGATTTATGATAAAGTAGGATGATTTTTCAGATAAACTGCCATAGTGAATATTTAAGATAGTGATATATTCTGATCAAAGAAAGCAAGGTTCTCTTTTTTTAAGATGCCTTTAAAAAAAACAAAATCACTATTTCTCTTAGTAAGAGGATAGGGAAAGAGAAAACTGTGATAGGAATTCCATACCAGGGAATACTTATCTGATAGCCTCAACTGAGTGCATAAAGATCTCTTGGTGATAAATAGATAACATCAAGTTTAAGCATTAAAGTTCATATACTTTATTTAGAAAAGTCTCTCAAACTCACGCACAGAGTATGTTTATTTTTAATTTAGACACAATTCAGAACTTGTTTGTGGTGGCAGGCATGGTTATGCTTATGGTACTTAACTCGAATAGGCCACATGACCCAGCTAGGAAGAGTTTGCCGCTGTGGTGCAGCCAGAATTTTCTTATTGGGGAAGATCCTTGAATGGTGATGTATTAACCCCATGGGGAGCAAGTGAGAGTGGGTAGCTGCATCCACTCACTGGGTATTTGTTCTCCTCTATACACCTTAAATACCTCAAGTTCTCATAAGCTAAAACTGGGGCCAAGCTGGCATTCTTGTTCATTATTGAACCCGAACCTGCTTTTGTGGTCAGTCCAGCTCTCTCAGCTGTGTGTTTCAAAGCTTATACAAGATAACAAAAATCAGAAAAATGTAGAGAGGAAATTCTGACAGGCAAGTACATTGATTAATAAGCTATTTCTGTACTTAACAAGCTATTTTGTTCAATTGGCCTCTAAAATGGAAGGCCAGGTGATTTGTATTCAACAAACATGTTCTGCAGACAAAGTGCTAGAGGCTGGAGACAGGAAGGTGAGCCAGCGGAGCCCTGCTCCTCTAGACATTCATTTCTATGGCTCAGTGCTTTCTCTTTCTCCTTTGCAAGTTAAAGAAGCAGCAACAGCAACTACCAATAACAAACTGTGCAGACTATTTTTTTTAAGTGTAACATTTGATTGATCCTAAGTGATAATTTTTTAATATGGCAATCTGTGACTTGTAAACATGGAAGGAGAATTTGTTTCATTAGTGAGCGCATAGGGAGTTGTTCCCAGCATTTCACAGCCCCTTCTACAAGCTTAAAGGGTCTTGAAAACCCCTTTGTGCTTTGTGCTGGAATTGCTTAGAGAGTTCCCGGATTCCCTTTAAAAAATCAGAAAGTGAATTTACATTAGCTGTTATTTTGCTCCAGAAACTCCCTTGATCTCTCAAAGATCTCCCTTCCCGGTCTGTCAAAATCTCATGCAAGGTACATATTGTTGCCTTCCCCTTGATCTCTCCATGAGTTTCAGAGCGTCAGGGTTAACTGCAGACGTTTGCCTCAGTCTTTGATTTGTCTCATGCTTTGATTTTTTTGTTTTGTCTTGTTTTCATCATTCTCATTCCCCCATCTGATTCCTCGATGATTATAAAATATCAAAAACATCAAACCTAAACTGCTGCTCTAATGAGAGCAGACACACCAGGGTTCTTTTCTCAGCTGACTGAAGCCCGGAAGGCAGCTCCAGGTGGGATGCTCACAGCGCTGTATTCTCCAACAAGAAGGTGGCTGGGCAGAGGCCTGGGCCCCGTTTTTCTCATATTAGTAAGTACTAATGTCTTGGGATTCCTTGTGGGAAAAATATGAAGAATGCTTGAAGTTTCTGGCAGAGTCATCTGAGATGGTTCTGATTTCTAACAAATATGACTATACGTGTATAGAAAACATTTTTCTCTCTTTCCAAAGCTGACCTTGAGGTAGTCTGTTGAAATTGTGTATAACTGCTGGACAGTTATACATACTGTATAACTTTAAAAGGAGACAGGTAAAATATATGTTTTAGGTGACAAGGAAAGATCAGCTGGCTCTTGGCTTATTTATACTCAGGAAGCAGGGAAGTGGTGTATATGCAAAGGTGGACATCATGATTATATACTGAGGATTGATTTAGAATTTGGCAAGGTGCTTCTGTGGGTTTAATCCATTGAAGGCTGCGTCTGGTGTGACAGCAGTGGCTCCAGGACCAGTAGTGTGCAAGAGAAGCCATAAGGTCTGCAGGAAGCAGACAGTCCTGAATGGCTTCGAAGGTTTTACTTTGCTGCTTAGAGCCTCAGTTTTCTTGTCCCTGAAATAGATATAATTCTAAACCTCACAGTAGTTACCTAATATATGATAATATGTTGGGAAGTGCTTTGTTAACTCTGAAATATTGCATAAAATATACTTTTTATCATGGAAATATAGGCTGTTTTGTCATCCTAGGCTATTTTAGGGAAACTAGGAAAAGGAAGACTTTATTTAACCATTTTCCCTTTCTCTTAATTCCTTTGTAGACTGAGGCACTTCATAAATATATAAATAACTCTTTCTCCTCCCAAATAAGTGGTATTTTTAAGATTTAATAGAGGATAAAGGACAAGGAAATTGCTGCAGAGCAAAAGCAGTCAGCAACTGGGGGGAAGCCTTTTTAAAAAAGGTTTTGAACTATTGTCATTTGAAAAAAATATATGTACTGTCTTATCAAAATAAAGAAGTTTTTTATAATAATGATATAAGTTTGGGGCAGTAAGTAGACAATGCAAAATCTTAGCTTCTTGTGCCACTAAATTTTTTTAATGAACTTGATTTTTTAGTATAGTTTAGATTTACAGAAAAATACAAAGATAGTACAAAAAGTTCCCATATGCCCAGTACCCAGTTTTTACCATCATTAGCATCTTACATTAGGATGTTACATTTGTTTCTATTAATAATAGTAATATTAACTAAAGTCCATACTTTATTCAGATTTCCTTGGTTTTTACCAAATATTCTTTTTCTGTTCCATGAGCCTACCCAGAACACACTTTATATTTAGTCATTGATTTATACTCTAGGTGGCCCAGAGTCCAGGTCCTAGCTTGTAGTGTGTCTATATGTGTGCCTCTGTGTTAAACTAGTTACTCTTTCTAAGGGTCTCTGTTGATCATCCTAGTACAGCATTCATAGCCTCATACTGGGAGACTAACGTTACCTCCATCCCAGAGCTCAACTGTGTAGCCACTTTGTCTGAGCAAAGCACAGGCAAAAACTTAGCACGGAAATTTAAAAAATAGCCTGGAATAGTTGCAGTAAATGACAGAGTGCCAACCGTATTCATGCACATCACTTCTAGCATTACTTCTCTAATTCATACTTCTTTATTTTGATTTTACCCACATTTTTAACCACTGTGGCACCATCGAATATTTTGGATGCTCAGCGTCAAACTCAGACTCAGGATGAGTCTATACCTATAAATAGCTGAGGGCTACTTGAAACTCTAGAATAAATCTCAGACCAAAGACCCAGAAGATAGTGAGGATAAAAGTATTCTTCTTTTAATGGTTTTAGTAGCTTCTGAATTCAGTCTAATGATATGAGTAAAGAGGCCTGTGATGTACATGTGTTCAAGGACATAGTAGTAAAGCTCAGTGTCTAACTCTAGGCTCTGCTTATCTCACAGGAACTTTTCTAGAACATTTCTGTGGAGTATGTAGATGAATGGTAAATCATCTTTTTAAAGCTAGAAGTACTCAAACAACTCAATAGTTGTGACTTACTCTTCCACCTGAGAGGCTGTACCACCTGGGGAAGAAAGGCACAGAGTCTGGCCGATCCTGGCTCAGGACTGTGACCTGGTGCAGGACGTGTGGCCGTCATGAGCTCATGCATCCTCTCGACTAATAATCATCTAAGCGCCAGCCAGCCTGTGACGACACTAAGGGTACAAAAGCAACAGATGAGACAGAGGCCCATCTTGTGGAGCTTACATTCTGTTCTCTCCTGTACTGATTATCTTATTTACATTATAAAAGGATCCCTCTGGATTCTTCGTGGAAAAGAGACTATAGCAAGGGTGGAACAGGATGTCTAGTTAGGAGACCACTTGAAGCAGGAGGTGATGTGACTAAACCAGGTAGTGGTGGAGATGGTGACCACTAGTCAGGTTCTGAATTTATTTTCAAGAGCCAGCCAGATTTGCTGTTGTATTGGATATGGGTTTGAGAGAAAAAGGAGTCAAAGATGCCTCAAAGCCTTTGGCCATTTACTGCAGAAGGGAAGGCTGGGGGAGGGGAGGGCTTGAGGATGGAAATCAAGAATCCAGTCTTGGCTGTTTGTCTGAGGTGTCTGTGAGACATCTGAATGGTGATGACAGTGGAAAATCTGCATTGGCTGCAGGGAGAGGACTCAGAGCCGAGAGACTAGATGAGACGTCATCACCCAGGGAGTGAGTACAAGTAGAGAAGCCAAGACGTGCAGGACTGAGCCCCAGGTTTGGAGGTTAAGAATAGAAGGAAGGACCAGTGAAGCAGGAGATCAGTTGTCCGAAGAACCAAGAGGAAGTGCTGTCTCACCGGCAAGGGGAAAAGTGAGCACCACGTCAAACTTGAGTGATGTCCAGGAGGAATAAGAGGGCAACTTGGCACATACCATTGGATTTGGTAGTGTGGAGACGGTGGCAAAGCCATAATGTCCTCGTTCTTAACTGAAGACAGTAATAGTCTTAGCTGTAATGTTGTCAGGATTAATATATAATGATGTGAACGTGCTTAGCACAGTAAATGTGCAATTCACGTTAGCTAGTTTAATGGGATACAGTTGACAGATCACTTTCATGTAGGTTGGATGTTCTGAGCCTCCCGAGCTATCTGAGGGAGAGGAATGGCCATTACAACCTTTGTCCTTGTTTCATAGTAAGGACACTTGCCCTCAGAGAGGTTAGAGGGAAGTATCAGTAGTGAGGTTTCTGGGACAGAGCTCTTCCCAATCTGCACCTCACGGAGGATTTTCACACTAGCCCCAAAATAGCCTATTTGCTGTATTACCAAAAAAAAAAAAACAAACAAAACCAAACAAACAAACAAGCACCTGTTTATTTTAAGTCTTTGTTTGAAAAAAAAAACCAAACTGAGTGGGTTGTAGCACTTTTCTCTTACAAACATCCCATGCTTCACAACACACCCACTAAGCCTGTCTAATTTGTATAAAAAAGACTCGTTGTTTCCAGTCCCTCACTGGGTGATGGGGACGGCAGCCCTGTAACGAAGAGACAGAAGAACATAGTTCACAAACCTCTAAACTGAGAACCCTGAATTCTTTCTCTAGAGCTGGCAGCACAGCTGGCCTTCGGCCCTGCCGCTTCTAGCCAGCCTCCCCTTCTTCGTGTGACTGTCCTATTACCACAAGTTCTAGACTCGCATCGGTCTCAGTCCTGGCTGCGTGTTAGAATCACTAGGGAGCTTTTCAGTAATGTCCTGGCTGTACTCTGATAGTCTGATTTAATTCATCTAGGTTAGGCCCAGACATCAGTAGTTTTTTGCAACTAGGTTTATTGAGATGTAATTTACATACGGTAGAGTTTACTTTTCTGTGTACAGTTCTCTGAGTTTTGACATACACACATACAGTCATGCAGCCAACACCACAGTCAAAACACTGAGTATCTGTATCACCCCAAAAACTCACTGTGCCGCTTTCAGAAAACCTGTCCCCCCACCCCCTGACCCTGGAGGCTACTCATTTGTTTTCTGTGGCACTGACATTTTTTAAAGGTAGATGATTCTAGTGTGCAGCCAGGGTTGAGAACCATGGTCAGTAGAGCTGTCTACCAGTCTTTAATAAAATTCAGGGACACAGGAGAGGAAATCTGAGGCGTTCTGTTAATATATTCAGGAAATCCGTCAGTTTATCTCATACTTATGCTCTCTTTGTTAGCTGAGAGAAGACCAGTCTATTGCTTATGATTTGCTGTGGTTGTTTCTTTGTTTTAACAGTAGAAGAAGGGAATGGAGTGTTTGAGAGGCTCAGAGGCATTGCCTGGGGAGAGCAGACCTCCCATACCTCCCATGGTGGGCAGTGTGAGGTCACCAAATATGTATGCAGTCTTTTCTAGGTGTCCACACTGTTCTTAGCATCATGAACACAATGGTAAGCTAAATATACAATGCCCCTGCTCAACTGGGGCTTACTTCAAGTGGGTGGAGATAGCAATGAACAAATAAAAACCTATACAAAGAAGAAAATACCACGTAGTAGAAAACACCACGCACAGAACAGAATCAGGGTGATATGGTAGAGCAGCATGGAGGCTACTTTAGATTGGGTGGTCCAGGAGGGCCTCTCTGAAGAGGTCACATTTAAGCTGAGACCTGAATGTCTGGAGGAAAGTAGCCAGGCAAAATTAAAGGAAATTGCAGGCCGAGGAAACAGCCAGTGCAAAGGCCTTACAGTTGGAACTGAGATTTGTGAGTGTTGGGACAGAAGGAAGACCAGTGCATCTGGAGGGAGGGGCAAGAGGAGAGTGGTAGAGATGAAGTTGGGGAGGTGGGCAGGGGTCAGAGCTCCTGGGGCTTCGCAGAATGACATCCAAATAGATTTCATTCCAAGTGTGATAGGTGTGTGGTTTGATGCAGGAAAGAGCATGCTCTGATGTATTTTAAAATATCACTTTGGGTGCTGTGTGGAGAATGGGCTGTAGCAGGTGGGGTGGGTACAGATGGAATGAGGAGGGCTAGCTAAAACGCTGGTGAGGTGAGAGGACAGTGGCTTCCTAACCCTGCGGATGGAGAGCAGTGGACCCATTCAGATCGACTTTTAGAGACAGGCCTTTGAGAGGGGGCTCCTCTACACTGGCAGTGGGTTTGGTGTGGGATATGAGAGAAAGAGCAAGGGTGTCTCAGATTTTGGAATTGAATTTCTGATCACTTGTGATAGATTTCTCCTTGCCTCTCCCCATATAACCTGTGTCTTTTTTTGTTCATATCACCAATCACTGCCTGGAATTACAGGTTTCTGGGCCCCAAAACATTAAGCCATAACCCCGATATCCCCAACATGGCAACTGAGCAGCTCTGCTTGGGCTGCAGATTAACCCAGGGAAGAAAGAAATCAGGCTGCAACTAAGAGAAAACAGTGCCTAGCAGCAGGAATAGGGTTAATATGGAAACTTCTGATTAATTACTACAAAACTGCCCCAAATAAACTTGGTTTTACAAAAACACCTGCCTCTGAATATGCCTTTACAGTGAAATGTAAGATAAAATAGAAAACTAAAAGTCCCAGGGAACATGTAACTCTCTTGAACAAAATAGAACTGTCAAGAATACATGAAAGCTGTTGTGTATGTTGTGAAACGTAAATCACAAACCTCTTTATTTTTGAAAGTGTAATTAGCTACAAGTGTTTCATCAGGATAGAAAACAAAATCAAGGACATCTAAGACCACTTTGGGGTAACTCGACAGACAACAGTTCTCAGGACGTGCAACTGGGTGGGTGGCTGCTCTGCCTTACTGTGTTCTTGTGGGCAAGGTCACCACTGCGCATGGCTCGAAACTCGTATTTTCACTCTCCTTTCCTTGGCCAGTATTTCAGGGGTTGTGACTTCATTTTGTTAGCTGCATTTTTAAAACTTATGTCAAAAACTCAACCTTTTGTGTCTCTTTGGTAGTGCTTTTCAAACAATGCCTATATTCTACTCCCCACTCCCTTACTGTAGCTGATAATTTCTAGGAGAAATTGGACAGAGGGGGAAATATATGTATATATATTTATACACACACACACACACTCAAACATTATAAATGTGTGTGTCCTCTCTAGACCTGAAATAGAAGCCTTCTTTTGGCCCCCCTCTGCTTTCCTTTGCCACACACAGACCTCTACTGTTCCGAAGATAACTCAAGAGCCCATAGTTCAGGAAAGTAGGCAAAGACCTTGCTGTTTGAAATATACCTTATATATTTCAGGGGCCTGCTGTCTGTGCATGATGAATAAGGCCTTCACGTGTTCAGGCTTATGGCTGTAAAATGACAAATGGCAATATTAATCTTCGCATTGTTCCTTTCCCCTAAGGGCATTAGAGGGACAGCCAAGGTCGTGCAACCGTGTAACCTTAGTGTTGTTTCTCCTTATTTCCTCTCCTATACAGAATGTTGACATTACCTATTATATATGCTACTCTCTTCTCTGATCTCCCCAACTTCCTCTTCCCAAATAGCTTTTAGACTTATATAGAATCATAATGTACAAGTAGAAGGAAGGCACAGCATTTATTTCTTATACCCACCATTTTTGACTGATGAGGTGGGCAGCAGAATGTCCTATTCCTCCTTCTCTGGCAAAGAAATACACCAAGTGGTGGCAAGATGGTGTGAGAAACATACACTCCTTCAAGTTTGGGACTGGCAGTTTTTGTTCTAGGGCCTGCTATCAATGAAGTCATATCTTGGTGAGGGGGGGATTTGCCACTCTTACACTGTTGCCTGTCACATCAGGCAAATACTCATCACAGCCAGGTGCTCTAGTGTTTATATTTTTGTTATTTCTGTAGCAGTTAATGTTTTTGTCATAATGATGCTAACTCCTTTCCATGTGGATTCACTTCCGTTGGTCGTGGATTGGAAGACTTATGCAAGAACTCTTTGTACAGTATCACAGCTACTTTTAACAATGTCACCTGTTCAGCCTGTGCCACAGGGGCCTCTGATGAGTAAAATGATCTCAAATTATTTCTACTTGACTTTAGTTTTGCGCTCTGAGGATGATTTTGGCTAAATTGGAGAAGGAAATGCAAACATATGTATCACCCTGGAGTAAAAACAAAAAGCTTTTGAAATTACTGAAAATAACAGAAAAACACGTATGACTCTCCCACATCATGCACAGGAACTGCTGGCGTCAAACCTAATCCCAGGAGACACTTCTTTGTTGCAGATTTTCTTTTGTTAAAACATTAAAGGGCATGTGCTACTCTTTCTCCATAGGAGAGTTTCCATTTTCTTTGCTGTGAGACTAGTGGATGCAGAGAATTCCACAAATAAATTTTAACCCCTCATTTTATCATTTTATTAGACGCTTACCTTTTATTCCATAATAACCCCACTGGTATTTCTCACCAGCAAAGTCCTTACTCCTCACCATTTTACCACCTTCTTTCCCCAGCTTTCCATTTTCATTGGCCTCTTTATTCTCCTGTGATTTCTGCCAACTCAGGCTCTCAACGTGATCTTTGTTTCTTTTATCCTCTACATTCAGTTTGTTGAAAACCTGTCTTGAATAGTTCCCTATTATGGAAGTCCAAACCCTGGTTATATCACTTCTGGGTTACTAGATCCTTTCCAGAAGCTTCCCTCCAACTTCAGTATCATGCATGTATTTTAAAAAGAAGGAAAAATTCCACCACCAAAAAGTATGACTCTCCTTTGTGGACTTTCTCCTGATTTTTCATCATTCCCACCAACTCAGCTCAGTTATCACCACCCCTGACATTTGTATGATACCAGAACATCTTTGAGGATACTTTTTGTATATTTTCTCCTTTGACTCTCTCAGCTGTGTGAAGTTGTGAGAAATTAAGTAATTCCCCGGGAAAACATATGTCTATTTGGTACCAGAGAGTGGACTATTACCTAAGGCTTCTAAGAGTCTAATTTCTTCCTTCTACATAGCCCTGTAATCTAATTCAGAGCGTTACTCACTAACTGTTTACACCTTTCCTTTAATCCTCTGTTGTCTTTATTCTGCATCACTGAATATCACTCACCCCTTTTGGCCTTGGGCATTGAAAGGTTTTTCTCTCAGTGTCCTCTGTGTGTTCTTTTCTTGGCTTTTTAAGAATCAATTCTGATTCTCTTGGCCTCCAAAATTTATGTCCCCAATACCTCATCGTGGGACAAACTGCCTTGCAATTCCTTTTCCTGATTCTTTATTCTTAGAAACCTCTATTATCAAAGATACCAAATTTGCCTCATTTCTTCATATATTCAATGTGCCCTGAATAGTTAATGGTCCCACCTCCTGGGAAAGGACTTTCAGGCCTTGACTGTGTAATGCTGACTTTCTTGAAAGTTATAATCTAGTGTCTGTTTTTTCCCCCCTAAACACATGATCTAGACATTGTTTTTGCTTCCATTTTACCCAACATTCATGATAACACAGCTTTGTTTTCACAGAGCACTTTTTGCCTAAAAATTCAAAGTGCTTTGAACATTATCCATCCTTGCAGTGTTCCTCTGAGGTAAGTGGGTGGCAAGTATTTTTATCACCTTCTATGAAAGCAGAGGCAGAATTCACTGCACCAGGATCCCCTGGAAAGCAGAGCGATCTGGACTTAGTGAGTCTCTGCTCTGTTTAATTCTTTGGCCACTGTAAAACTATTCATGATAGAACTGCATAGAAGCATCTCCCTTGCAGGCAGACTTACATTCATGCATTTAAATGGCTTCCAAGAGACGTTGATTATGGAATTTGGAGTCTGAATGTAAGTGAATTTGAAATGAGCCTGGCTGGGAAATTGTTCTGAATGAAAAACACAGTCAGAACTATGAATTAGATTCTACCCATCCTTTGGTCCAATTCAAATGCCAGTTCCTCTAAGAAAATAAACCTACACTTCCCCGGACTCTCCTACCCTTTGCATATTCGTCCTTTGTGGTATATAACTCACTGTACTTCATTCTGCAGCTGATTCCATGCTTGATTTCCCTCTGTGGATAGCCACTTAAAATGTTTTCTGGAATGGAATGAAATGAATTAACCTCTATTGTTTATAACTATCATGGAGCTTAAAAATTCTTCCATTGGCAGGTTCTGAGTACCCTGGATGACATCTAGAAGATTGCAGTCCTTTGGCTGTCCTTCCACTTTGTTTCATGTTCACTACTTGGCCATTGATTATTCTGGAGAATGTCTCTCTCCTTAGCCAAGCATTTGCATATCATAACCAAGAAAGAGTAGCCAGCCACCCATTTATCAGCAGTGTCTCTGGGAGACCAGTTTGAAGTGTCAGCCGTGCAGAGGGACCTCGTGCAGTGCCTTCACCTCCTTCGAGCCTTCCTGCTCCCTATTGATGACAGGGCAGGGCAGCATGGCCAGATACCGGCCTCCCAGGTGAGCTTTGGATGTGTCAGACCTCCAAAGTATCCTGCTGCTCTGCTGAAAGGTGCTTTAAGTAGAGTAGCTTGTAAAAAATAAATAATACTCATTCTCAAGCTGCCCCTGGCTCCCTTAGATGTTTCTAAAAGGTGCCAATGAAGCCCACAAAATATTGGTGATGAATAGGAAGGGAGAGCAGGGTCTTTTTGTCATGAGAGTGAACTGTGACTTATACCTCCTGACTCATTGCAAACATGCAAAGGAAGCCAGTCCGTGGGGGGGCACTCTAATAGGATGTTTCTCCAGTGACTCATGTAGGCCTGGAAGGAGGAGCAGCCTGAGTCAAGCCAAACAAGTGTATTTTTAAATACGGAGGGCATGTTTCCTGGGACAGTATGATGATGAGTCCTACACACTTACATGCTTATTTTAGCCCAGGCATTGAAATATGTGAGTGTGGTCTTTGCGGAGCCTTCTCCTGTGATCATGTTTTGTTTTGTCAGTGGGGAGAAATGTTTAGTGATTAACTGGCACTGGTGAGAATACAAGATTTCAGGGCAATATTTCAGTGTAAGGAGATGAAGACTTTTTGAATATTGCAACTTCAGCAATGTTGCCCCATGGGACAGGTACCACTTCACATCTAACCATGCATTGAACAAACATGTTTGGAAACTCTAAGTACAAAGACAGAGAAGTAGTCCCGGGTCTCCGGGGTCTTCGAATTTCTATGGAGAGACACAAAAGCAGACATAGGATTGGGGAATTGACAGAGGGTGAGATGGAGACACTTAGACGTGTCGGCCTAAAGATAATGGGGACAAGGCATCCCACAGAGGTGGTAACAACTGTGCTGGGTCTTGAAAGACCTACGGAGTTACCACCAAGTAGGGGAATGAGATGAGGCTGGGTGTTTCAAGTAGAGGAAAAGTGTATGTTCAAGTTTAGAGGTCTTGCAAACAGTTTATTTGGTTTGATTTGTTTTGGTCATTCTATTTTGTTCTCAAAATTTGAAACTGTTTTCTCCCTCTCACTTGATAAATACATTCTGGAAATTTTATTTTTAAAAATGTGAAATTGGCGTCTTCAGGGCTAGGCAGGGTACACATGGTAAAGACTTTGGGTGGAGTTGGGACTTTGAGGGATTTTAAGCAGAGTGGCTCAATTATTTTCACTATGATAAAGCACTAATAAAACTAGGTTTAAATGCTTGTTACTGCTCTATCTGTATCTTGCCGTGGCTATAGTTAGATATTCATGAACTCCTCCTGCGTGGCAGTGAGGAAAATGAATCTGTCTTAAGGGTGGGGGACCATTTTCAGGCCTTTTATCACCATCTGGCACAGCACAGCAGTGATGAGCCCTTGAACCCAGCCCAGTGGCAGCGGGAAGGGAAAGGCGGGAATATATTCAGGATATTGAGGTGACTGAGAGAGGAGTCCAGGCTACCCTGGACGACTAAGCGGAGGAGACAGCTGAGACGGGGAACCCAGCCCAGACAGAGAGGGTGAGTTCAGTTTGGGTCATTTTGAGTGTGAGGTGACTAAGGGACATCCAGGCGGACATGTCCAGTGAGGAGCTGGTTGTCTGAAGCTCAGGGAATAGTTCTGGGCTCAAAAGAGAGATTTGGCAACTGTGAGCATGGAAGCCTTAGGACTAGATGAGTTCTTCTAGGGTAAGAGCGAAGAGAGAGAAGAAAAGAAAGATGAGAACAGAACCTTGGGCAGAAAAAAGCCCCCTCTCCCCGCCCCAACAAACACAAAACAAAAAGAAACAAGTCTATGAAGGAGACAAGAAAGAGCAGTGAGATTGAGAAGAAAAACAATTATCCAGTGCTAGTGGGCTGTTGTCATTATTTTTTTCCCCTCTGAGGCCTTAATGGCTGTCAAATAATCTTGAAAGCATTCACAAGGAATCCATATGCATATATACATGCTAAATATAATATCTTTTTTACCAGGAAACATAGTGCCATGTTGGGTATCTTATGTACATTCCAGTGATCGTATGAGATGTCCTGATCACGTGTATGTGTAAGTGAATGGTAGTGATATCAGAAACACTCTCTGTTTTTAGAGAATTGGGGAATTTTTATAAAATGAAAGTTCCTGAATGCATTTGTCATGGGAGAGGGAGAAAACTGTTTCAAAATATCAAGAACAAGATCAAAAGACCAAAAAGGAAAATAAAATAACTGTCTGCAAAGGAGGGGAATGAAAGTGTCTGAGAGCATTAAGTTTTATTTCATATGGAAGGAAGGGTTGAGAATTTTCATCAGAATCTTCCTCCTGAAGTTATAAACATCTTATTTTTAGTCTCATCCTTAGTTCGTTTCTTCATTAAGATGTGTTCTTACCTAAAATGACCTCTTCTTGGTGAGGGTTTAAAAAGATAGAGAGAGAGAACGATGATGGCCAAGAAGCTGAAGGCCAAAATAACCTTTGTTGAATTTGGTTTAGGACAAATTCAACTGGAGGCAGTCTGTGATTGGATAACAACCACCTGAAAATACAAGGATATTATAGAAACTTCAGGAGTTAATTATCATTATATGTCAGCAAGACCAGGGGTGGAAAGTAGTAGACATTCAGTATAAGAAGAATGTGGAAAACAAAGGGTTAAAATATATCTTTACCCATCAATTTAAGACTGACTTCTTCACAGACACACATTTCTGAGGCAGAATCTATATGTGTGGCCATCCCAGAGGCCCAGGAACAAGAAACCAATGTTTCATTCCTTGGAATACTAATTAGCCCACAATCTATAAGATGAAAAACTAGTCTCATTAAAGCAGTAACAAGAGCTTAAACCTAATTTTATTAGTGCTCTTTAATAGTGAAAATGATTTTATCAACTGCAAAACCAGATTCACTTTTAGGATGTCTGTGTGTTCAAGACAATGAGATGTACTCTGGGAACACACCCTGGTGAATGTGCCACATTTTATTCAAATTTATTTCCCAAAATACCACCAAATACCTGGTTGTTTGTTTGTTTGTTTTTATTATTTATGGCTGTGTTGGGTCTTCATTTCTGTGCGAGGGCTTCCTCTAGTTGTGGCAAGCGGGGGCCACTCTTCATCGCGTTGCGCGGGCCTCTCACTGTTGCGGCCTCTGTTGTTGCGGAGCACAGGCTCCAGACGCGCAGGCTCAGTAATTGTGGCTCATGGGCCCAGCTGCTCTGCGGCATGTGGGATCTTCCCAGACCAGGGCTCGAACCCGTGTCCCCTTCATTGGCAGGCAGATTCTCAACCACTGCGCCACCAGGGAAGCCCTGTTTGTTTGTTTTTGAGGCTACTTCTGTGAAATAGAAATCCAGTCCTAACGTAATATTTTAAAGAAATCAGAGTGCATAGGGCTATTTTTAATGAAAAGAAGTAGTATAATTTGGCTACTTATTCTAAATCTGAGACATCTGGGGTAGTCATGGGTATGTGTGTGATCTGTCAGGGTCAAAGGGGCTCAATGGCTTTATTATGTGAACACTGGGAAAGTTCTAGCTGTGTAATGGTTAGGACAGTAGCGGCAGCAACTGTGCAGTTAAAAAGCCACTGGGGCAAGGAGACCTCCAAGTACACTGATGACACACATATTTTGTTCAGAGAATAGCCTCTGCAGGCTGAATGCCTCCTACACTTACATTCTGCCTCTGACTCTCTCTGGCTGTGTGACCGCAGACAAATCACTTAGCCTCTCTGTGCCTTGATTTTCCTCGCCTGTGAAATAGAGATGATAATCGAACCTGTCTCATAAGAGAATTAAATGATTTAATAATTGTAAAGCACGGAGAACATTGGCTGGTATATATTAAGCGTTATATAATTGCTTGACAAAAAATAGATTGGTCTGATTAGTTTGATTTTCTTAATCTTCCAGGATATTAGTCTTGCTTAAAAAGAGACAAATTTTATTAAGACAAGGATCTATTAAGCCAATGAACAAATAACATGTCCCTAAGAGTCTATGAATTGTTGATTTTTTTCCTCTGGCATGAAAACAGTAACATTTTCATGCGAATACATGTTTGCCATAGATAAATTGGAAAATGCAGTGTTCTTACCAACTGTAAGAATTGCATATCCAAAAATTACCTTAGTTAGCAAGATCAAGTCTTCATTAAAATAATGGATCAGAGAAGAAAGAAATGGAATTAAATTTATTTTTAAATCACAGTAAACAGGCGTTCTAGAAAGTATTAACTTTCTGCTTTAAAAATATTCCATAGAGGGAAATTGATGTCTGTTGAGTGGCTTGATAACAGGGACTCTGGACCCAAACTGCTGTTAAACCCTGGCTCTTCCTCTTCTTAGCTCTGTGAACCAAGCTACATCACTCCTCTGTGCCTCAGTTTTCTCATCTGTACAGTGGGGATGATAATAACTCTACCTACCTTGTGGAATTGTTATGAAGATTAAATGAAAAGATACTTGTAAGGAGCTTAGAACAGTTCTTGTACATGGTCACTGCAATATTCTGAAGTAAATAGCTTACCTTTCTAGGCTGCTCACCTTCTAATTTGCTGAAATAAATTCCCCAAGTGTCTTATAATTCAGATTATGTCCTTTTCAAGTTTTCCAGCCAGCTGTTACTCGTCTGATATGTAATGCCTTATCCTTTAGTTTCCTCTCTTTTTGGTAAATCTCAGTCCAGTGCCTGTGTGAAGCTTGACCTTTTCCTAAATTATTTACACGATGCTTGAGGATATGCTTCTTGGGGCCGGGTGTTCTGTTTGTGCACTGAGAGGGCCTCTTGGACCCTCTGCACAAACCTGCCCACGTGATCCTGGGTAGGAGAGAGCCATGCTCCTTATCATGCACTCTTCTTTAAGAGGATTGAATGGAACTATATATAGACGAAAATATTAGGGATTTAACTCTATTTTGTTCACTAATATAAATCTTCATCCTCTCAAAGCCCATGTTGGCAAAAGCATGATTGTCAATAGATTATTCCCTCAACATCCCCCTGTATCTCCCTTAATTCCACCATCCAGGGGGTACGCATTGTTGACATGTTCTGCAATCCTTGAGGCCATATGTGCCTTGTGACAGAGTCTGACGCGGACCTGAGATGGGCACTAAGCCCTAGTACTCCCGCTCAAAGCCATGTGTGGTAAACGAGGCGTGTGGGGAGTGGGTAAGTGACACCCCCCCCTCCCCGGCAGGACTAGTTGTTGGTTGGCAGTTGATCTACAGAGGAGGATTACCTACTGTATTTTGGGTACATATCAGATTTGGGTTTTTTTTTCTGTGCAGTTGTGTAATTAATCTGCTTCCTTTATAAAGTTCCTCATTTTTTTATTAAGAGAACACCTATATTTGGATTTCAGAAAATTGGGGGAGAGAAGGCAGAGGACTGGGTCATTTTGCAGGTTGGAATATTTATTTTAAAGCAGTGGGTGAAGCGTGTGTGGAGGCTTCCAAAGTGCCCCTGTCACAGCAAGAGTGCTGAGACATGTGCTATGCAAAAGCTGGCGGACATCCCTCATCCCGTTTTATTAAAAGTGCATGAAGTGGGGCATAATAGAAACCATGTAGAAGAAAAGCATGTTGAGGGAGGCACGAGGAGGAAGGAAACCAAGGAAGGGAATGTGGGCATGTGTCCGTGGAAGGCTGGCCATGTGAGAACCATGAAGAATGCAGAAATTAGTAAATCAGGATTCCTACTTTTTGTAGGTTCATAATCAAGTGTGGGGATTCCGAACAGGTAGAGGAAATAAAAGGTCTATGGAAACACAAAGGAAGTGGAAGTTGGGCAGGGCTAGAGGGAAGTGCCTTTAACAAAGGGATGGGCTTTGGAGGATGACTCAATGGACTCCGTGAAGAGGGAAACCCAAGAGCTTAACATGTGCAGATACAAGCAGGGGTGTTTTATTTGATGAAGAGGTAGAAACTGTGGCTGCCTTTAGCATTCAGTCATGGGTCAGAGGAAAGTTAGGAGAATGGAGTAGGGGCAGACTGGGACGTGTTGAATGTTTTGCTAAGGTATTTGCATTTTATCCTAACACCGACAGGTAATCACTGAGTCTTTTTTTTTTTTTTTAATTCACATTTATTTATTTATTTATTTATTTATTTATTTATTTATGGCTGTGTTGGGTCTTCGTTTCTGTGCGAGGGCTTTCTCTAGTTGCGGCGAGCGGGGACCACTCTTCATCGCGGTGCGCGGGCCTCTCACTATCGCGGCCTCTCTTGTTGCAGAGCACAGGCTCCAGACACGCAGGCTCAGTAATTGTGGCTCACGGGCCTAGTTGCTCCGCGGCATGTGGGATCTTCCCAGACCAGGGCTCGAACCCGTGTCCCCTGCATTGGCAGGCAGATTCTCAACCACTGCGCCACCAGGGAAGCCCAATCACTGAGTTTTTAAGGGGAGTCATATACTGAGTACGAAAGACAAGAAAGAACGTCTTGGCCTGTCCTCTTTCCTTAATTTCGTATGTATCAGACTTAGGGTTACTTATTTTTAGCCCCTTTTGACAGCTCCCCAGCTCTGGTTAAGGCTCTGAGCCTCAGGTCAAGATGTCATCCATGGTCATGTGATGGCACACAGCACTTGCTGGGTCTTCAGTGAGGCACATCCCAGCTGCTCATTAATCAGCCTCTATCCCAACATAACCCTTCAGTGCCCATCTCACATGGTTGAACAGGCAATTATTTATATCCATGCTAAATTTGCTGTATGACAGTCTCTTAATGTGTCGCTTCTTAGAATAATTTTCTTTATAAAGGAAATTTCAATAAGGGCATGCAGAAATTGCTTCTTGGATGTGCTGTCCTTTGCCCTGCCTTGGACTATTTACCACCCAACTAGAATTTTCCTCTTTCTCTATCTTCCACTGTACCTCCCAATGCTGCAGCCACACCACCCCCAAAAGATAGGTAAAATATATTTCACATTTGGTTTTACATTACTAATATATACCACTAACTTGATACTCTTTTCCAAAGAATTCGTTCTTTTTCCTATTCTTTTCTTCTCTTTGGGCTAAGAAAGAGACCTTTCATAGACCTCTAAGTGGATCCAGAAACAATTACTTTGCCAAGAGGTAAGGTGTCAAGGATCCAGGTTCTGTTTTCCTGCAACTCTTAGGTGTTTCGGCCAGAGGACCAAGAAAAAGCACACATACAGAGCATATCAGTAAGACCATTTTTCAATTATAAGCTAACTTCTAGGAGTCACTTAGCTCACTCTTATCAGAAATCTTAATTTCCTGGAATTTCTGCACATTTTATCATTTGGTTAAACATCTTATAAGATGATGAGATGCTGCTCTATAATCTTCTAGGGGAACTGATACCTTCATGAAAGGAGGTTAAAGTGAATAAGATTTCACACAAACTAAACCTGGTACTAAATTCAAGATTTGGGGGAAAATTACACATCATATTTGTATTCTGCACAACACTTTATAGCTACCATTTATTGAGTGCTTATTATATGCCAGGCACTATGCTAAGTGTTTTATGGGAATCCTCTCACTATATCTTTACTCACTTCTACAGATATAAATTACTGTTATTATCATCATAATAATAGAGACTTGGTGACATTAAAGGACTTAGTTGAGAAGGTATAGAGGAAGAATTCTAGCCGCAGTCCTGACTCCTAACCACTTAGTACTCAAGTTTTTATGTGATTCATCACTCGTCCTTAATACACTGAAGTATCAAGTTAAGTGGAGTCCAGAATAACAGGAATCCTCAAATTACCTGAATTTTAATTCCATTAAAAAGAGAGAAAGGGTAGGGGAAGAAAGGCGATAGGAAGTTGTTACTTTATTCCACTCCTATTTAAACCCTGTTAATGGCTTCCCATTGCAGGTAGAATAAAGCCCACACTCCGTAATGTGATCTACAAAGAATTAGATGATCTGATGCCTGCCTACTTCTTCAGCCTCATCTTTTACTCGTCTCTCCTTGTCCTTGAACTCAAGGTCATATAGATAATGAGTGGCAGAGCTAGGATCCAAACTCAGGCAGAATGGCTCCAGGGCCACGCTCTTAACTACCTTGCTAGTTGGATGTATGGATGGATGAATGGGTAGATGAAGGAATGGGTGGGTGGATGGATGGATGAGTGGATCAGTGCATCGATGGACTGATGGATGGACAGTTAGGTGGACATGTACATGCGTGGATGGAAGGAAGGAAGGAAGGAAGAAAGGAAGGAAGGAAGGGAAGGAAGGAAGGATCTATAAATGAATGAAGGAAGTAAATGAGGGAGGGAGGAAACTAATTTCAAAGAGACTTGTGACTCTTAGAGTTTATATACAACTAGTCAAATCTATTATAGCTTTTCCATCAGCATCTGCAATACTCTTCAGTGAGATCAGGATCCCCATTCACAAAAGTAAATGCACACATATACTCTTTTATCCATCTAACAGGTGAAATTGAACTAAAGTCCAGGTGTGGAGAGGTACCTCTGAACAACATTGGAGTCTGATACCATTTAGGTGATTGGACTAGGATGCCTGCGTAGACAGGCTATATATTTTTGATCCAGCCAGTAAACGTGGCTGCATGAAATGCCAGTCCCTGGCTCCAGAGGTGATAGGCAGGGCAAATACAGCACTACTTCTGAAAGCCCATCAAAATCATCTGCAGTAGTTTTACACTGTCTGAAATGTTGTTCCTTTTTATTTGCTTAGAAAGCTCATATTCTACTTTTTTAACTTAACTTTTTTATGCCAGTGTAACTTAAATAAATAGAAGTGTTCAAATCCTGAAAGCACAACACAGCTCAGTGAATTTCCCAGTCACCAGCTATCCCTTTTGCTACTCCTTAGCTCAAGATAGAGAGTATTATGCAACCACCAGAGACAATTGTGGGCTGCCCTCCCCCCAATTTCTTCTTGTCTCCAAGAGAACAATACCCTGTTTCCACCACCATCGATAAATTTTCCATTTTGAGCTTTACATAAATAGGACCGCATAGTATGTTGTCCTTTGTAGAGGGCTCTGTTTGTTCAACATTGTGTTTTCTATTCATTCATGTTACTGTGTGCAGCATAGTTTTTAAAAATTATTTCTTTGTAGTAATTATGTTGCTATATGAATAAGCTATAATTTATCTAATGTATTGGATGGACATTTTGGTTACTTCAAGATTTTGGCTGTAACAAGTAGTGCCATTATTAACATTCAGGTACCTTTCTTATGTAGCACCTGTGTATGCATTTCTTTTGGGTTTATATCTTTGGGTAGAATTGCTGTGTCATTGGCTATGAATATTTTAGCTTGACTAAATACTGTCAAACTGCTTTTCAAAGTAGTTGAACCAATTTAAACTCCTAACAACAGTTTATGAGAATTCCATTTTTTCCACATTCTTATCCACACTTAGTTTTTTGTTTTTGTTTTTTTTTAATCTCTTCATTGTAGCCATTCTGGTGATGTTTGAAAATATCTCATTGTAGTTTAAATTTGTATTTCCCTGGTGATTAAAAAAGCCAAGCATCTTTTCATGTGTTTATTGGACACTTAGATATCTTATTTTGTGAAGTACCTATTTACATTTTGCCTATTTTTCTACTAGATTGTCTCTCTTTTTATTATTGATTTATAGGGATGTTTATATATTATGGATACCAGTTTTTTTTGCCAGGTAATGTTGCACGTTTTTCTCCTACCCTGAAGTTGCCATCCTTTTTGTATCTTTTGATGAACAGAGGTTCTTGATCTTAATATAAGCCAATCAACATTTTCCTTAGGGTTAATGATTTTTTTGGTCCTGTTTAAGAAATCTTTGCTCACCTCTAGGTTATGAATGTATTCTCCTGTATTTTATAGAAACTTCATTGTTTTTTCTTTCACATTGAGACCTATAATCTACTTAGAGTTGATTTTTGTAGATGGTGTGAGGTAGGGAGTCATAATTCATTTTTTAGATGCATATATAATTGGCTCAGCACAAGTTATTGAAAATTCTTTTCACTGTGGTGTCACCTTTTTCATAAATCTAGTGATTGTATGTAAAAGACTATATATGAGAAACTTAAAAGCTTTGCACAGCAAAGGAAACCATAAACAAGATGAAAAGACAACCCTCAGAATGGGAAAAAAAATTTGCAAGTGAAGCAACTGACAAAGGATTAATCTCCAAAATTTACAAGCAGCTCATGCAGCTCAATATCAAAAAAACAACAACCCAATCCAAAAATGGGCAGAAGACCTAAATAGACATTTCTCCAAAGAAGATATACAGATTGCCAACAAACACATGAAAGAATGCTCAACATCACTAATCATTAGAGAAATGCAAGTCAAAACTACAATGAGGTATCACCTCACACCAGTTAGACTGGCCATCATCAAAAAATCTACAAACAATAAGTGCTGGAGAGGGTGTGGAGAAAAGGGAACCCTCTTGCACTGTTGGTGGGAGTGTAAATTGATATAGCCACTATGGAGAACAGTATCGAGGTTCCTTAAAAAACTAAAAATAGAACTACCATAGAACCCAACAATCCCACAACTGGGCATATACCCTGAGAAAACCATAATTCAAAAAGAGTCATGTACCACAATGTTCATTGCAGCTCTATTTACAATAGCCAGGACATGGAAGCAACCTAAGTGTCCATCAACAGATGAATGGATAAAGAAGATGCAGCACATATATACAATGGAATATTACTCAGCCATAAAAAGAAATGAAATTGAGTTATTTGTAGTGAGGTGGATAGACCTAGAGTCTGTCATATAGAGTGAAGTAAGTCAGAAAGAGTAAAACAAATACCGTATGCTAACACATGTGTATGGAATCTAAAAAAAAAAAAAAAAAAAAAATGGTTCTGATGAACCTAGGGGCAGGACAGCAATAAAGACGCAGACATAGAGAATGGACTTGAGGACATGGGGAGGGGGAAGGGTAAGCTGGGACAAAGTGAGAGAGTGGCATGGACTTATATATACTACCAAATGTGAAATAGATACCTAGTGGGAAGCAGCCGCATAGCACAGGGAGATCAGCTCCGTGCTTTGTGACCACTTAGAGGGGTGGGATAGGGAGGGTGGGAGGGAGACACAAGAGGGAGGAGATATGGGGATATATGTATATGTATAGATGATTCACTATGTTATAAAGCAGACACTTAGCACCTATTGTAAAGCAATTATACTCCAATAAAGATGTTTAAAAAAAAAAAAAGACTGTATCTGAACTCCCTATCCTATTCTATTGTTCTGTTTTTCCATTCATGGACCAATATCAAGCTGTTTTAATTATTATAGTTTTATAATGTCTTTCTATCCACACGTATAATTGATCCAAATTTGTCATTTTACCTAAGTACCATAATAATTATTTTGCTATTAAAACTGGTAACAACTAGCACTTACTGATGCTTGTTTTATCTCAGTTAATATGTGAATCATGTATCACTTTAGATTTAATCTTAGCAGTAATCTGATAAGATGCATTGTCTTTTTTTATCATGAAAAAATTGAGGCCCAGAGGAAGGGTAAGTTGATAAAGGTCACATTGCTATTGCGTAGTGACACCAAGATTTGCACCCAGGCCGACCTTGCTCTAGAACCTGCTCTTTTATTAACATGTAACTGTGTGCCTGGGATGTGGCCTCAGGTCATTCTTGGTGAATCGGCTATCTTTTGATGCTAGTGTCTGATTTTCAGTCCTAACACTAGTCGGTATTTTTTTCTCTCTCCATGTCCTTAAAAAAAGGCCCAGAAGGAAAGTGAACAATGAAGCATTGGATTAGACCGTGTGTCTTTTTAGTGTCGATTTCATACTATTTTTAGGCATGAGAGAGGAGAGAAAAGAATATCCAGAGTTCTGTTAAACCAGGTTTCAGGAGCTGGGAAGAGATGAGCAGCTTTCAAGCCTCTGATCCCCTGTCCTGAAATAGCAGGGGTGGAAGCTTCTACACTGGCAGGAGCTCAGCAGTGGGGGAACTGCACATTTTGTCCTCACTCTCTTTGCCTTTTCACCTCTCCCACCTACAAAAGGTTTTGAACTTTTAGCATCTTCCTACACAGCACCAAAACTCCAAAACCAAGCTATCAAAGAATAGCCGTTCTAAAAATAGAAACTCACAGGTCACAAGGGTAAGATTTTTCTGCGAAGGTATAAAGAGACATTGCATCTGAGAATTCATGGGTATATTACCCAGACTGACCCTAGAGCCACAAAGAGTTCTAGTTTGAGTTTCCACGCTGTGGATACCTAGTAAGATTTTACTACCGCTCTGGCAGTTTTCATGTACTAAATGCTTTTGTGTTTATGGTTTATCCCCTTCTTCCTGTAGCTCAGAATTTTAAAACAAAATGCCCTTTGTGTAAGGCCAGTGCTTATCTCTCTTTCAAAGTGCACCATTTCCAAAGACTGTTGCAGTTGAAATAGCTCATTATTTCATGGTAAAAATACTCAAAGTTTGCCTAGTGCCTCCAAAACATGTGTCCCTGTATTCAATTGCAAATGGATTCACAGTCTCAGTATAACAAGGGTCATCAAAAGCATGGGACAGAGCTTTTCAGCATGTCAAAAATTATACTTGTCTAAGAAAATTCCCGTGAAAGTGCAGAAATTACATGCATTTGCCTGTGTCATCTTGTCATTCTATCTTTAGTCATGTAATTTTCTTATGTAATGGTCTGCATTAGGTGATATTAATAGATTGAAAGGGGCTGAAAACAAATAACAATTTTCTTATGAAAGGAAGAGTAACTACTAGCTCATCAAACATTTTCTAAGCATATCAAATGCCACTTTGATGCCCTAACACCCTAACTGAAATGTGTAGCCATCCTGTCATTCAAGGAAATAATACTTTAGGACATAAGGTTAAATGCAGGTGTAATCTCCAAGTTCTATAATTATTGATGGATATTAGGGACTTAAAAATACATTACGTGGTGTGTGTGTTTGTTTGTATGTGCGTGTGTGTAATGTCTTAGAATCTTAGACTTGGCAGGAACCTTACCAGCCCATTTACAGGTAAGAAACTTGGAGCCCTGGAGCTGAGGTGACCTTCTAAGGTCACAAGGCAGCACTAGAACCCTTTCTTTGTATGCACCTTTCATTGTTTACTTGCTGCACTGCAGTAGCCCTTGTTCTTTGAGCCTCCAATGATGATACGTGCCTCACTTCACATTATCCAATGAAAAATGGGAACAAATCTACTTTTTTTTTTAAAATTTATTTATTTATTTATTTTTGGCTGTGTTGGGTCTTCGTTTCTGTGCGAGGGCTTTCTCCAGTTGCGGCAAGCGGGGGCCACTCTTCATCACGGTGTGCGGGCCTCTCACTGTTGCGGCCTCTCCCGTTGCGGAGCACAAGCTCCAGGCGCGCAGGCTCAGTAGTTGTGGCGCACGGGCTTAGTTGCTCCGCGGTATGTGGGATCTTCCCAGACCAGGGCTCGAACCCGTGTCCCCTTCATTGGCAGGCAGATTCTCAACCACTGCGCCACCAGGGAAGCCCACAAATCTACTTTGAAAGGCTAAATGCTACATAAGTGTATAGCATTCTTATTTTTTATTTTTAAAACAAAGGTTTGTGGATTATAGAAGCTTTCAAAGTTGGCCTATTTATAAGTGAATTAGATGTCAGTAAATTAATAAGAACCCATTTTACCCTCAGCCCTGAAAATACCTTAATATTCCAGCCTTAAAAGACCAGTAAGTTGATTCTTTTTTTATAAAAGAGAATCTCGTGTTAAAAATAGTGTGCTTAAAAAAAGTTGGTTTTGAAAAAGTCTTGCTATTTTTGTCCCATTGAAAACTTCTCTTTAAATTTCATGTATAAAATCATTGCCTACAAATTCAACAGTTTTTTTCCTCAAAAAGTGTTTTTATCTTCCTTAAAAAGCAGTAGTAAACCTCCCCCTCTCTGTTTTTATCTGTTTGTTTAAACCTCTGAATTAAGGACCCTGTTCATGAGAGTCAGGCCATCCCTGTGAGCTGATACAAGCTCACGTTTATCACTGGGATGGCCTGGGCCAGGGTCCACTTGCTATATGATGAGAAGCATCATAATCCTGTTGGCTCACACTTGCACTGAGCTTACTCCCTGTAGGCACTGTTCCCTTTTAATCCCCACAGCCACCTGATGAAGTTTATACCACTGTTGCCCCCAGTTTACAGATGAGAACACTGAGACACTGACAGATGAAATGACTTGCCCAGGTGACTCAGCAGTAGGCAAAAGAACCAGGATTTGAACCGCAGCAGCCTGGCTCCCAGCATCTTTGCCCCCTTTCCACCATCATGAACTCTTGGGCGAGCCATTTTGCCTTTCTCACTACTCTTACCTGCAAAATAAGAGAGGGAAACAAATCAGATAATCTGGACCAGTCCTTCCTGCTCGATCATCCTCAATCCTGAATATCTGCAATTTGAATGTTTTTGAGGAAAACATTAATACTTATTGCTTTTTATTTATTAAGTATTAATACTTTTTCCTTGCCTCTAATACAGGAACATCCTTTTAAGGATGTAAAATCCCAAAACATATCAGTCTTTTCATTGTTTCTTTTGTAACATGTCAAGGAACAAATTGTTTTGATTTGCTGTTTGCCCATTCCTCATCCCAAGGGATGAGTCTCAAAGAATCTTCGGATGATGGCAAAGCCATCCTCATGTGGAGGTTGAAAACACTGGCTCTGGTGTAGAATGTTGGGTGTGATTCCTGGTCCTGTCACTGCAACAGTGATGGGCTTTGGAGCCAAGTCGACCTGAGTTTGAATCCCAGCTCTGCCACTTGAAAGCCATGTGACCTTGGACAATTTTCTAACTCTCCTATTTCTAATTTTATAAAAAGAAATTGATGTTATCTTCCTAGGGGCTTGATGTAATAAGTAACAGTAATGGTGCCTGGCATGTGGCTGGTGACAGTGGCATGGCCATTGTTGGTACTGTCACATGGCCAGGTGTTGTCCCTCAACAGGTGCTGGCTGTGCACTTATTGTGAGCCCCACTGGACTGCAGGTCAGGATGCTGGTTTCTGTTGAAGGAGGAATCCAAGGAGATCTAGGAGTGTGGGTGGAGAAATTAACTTTCAAAGTAGCAATCACAAGGAAATGCCCTGAGCTCTTGATATCAACTAAGGCAGGAAGCTGCTGCTGTGTCAACTGAACTGTGGGTTTCCAATGCTTGTTTGGAGCCACCTAAAAAAAGGCTCACGATGGAAGGCTTAATTTCTCCAAGTTTCACCTTTCTTACATATACAATGAGGTTAAGCATCATGCCTACCTCCTGGGTTGCTGTGAAGATAACGTCTGTAGAGCCCTTGGTGAGTTATATACAATCTTCTGTTCCCCCCCATCCCTATTATTAACGATGTTGTTTCCCTCCCTCTTTACCCAAACAAGAGACGGGCTTGTTGGTCTCAGTTTTGTTTGGCTAGCTCAGCTCCAGTAGTCCCCTAAAACTTTAACTAGGGCATAAAGTACACATATAATCACACTAGCCCCCAAAAAGATACTGCCATAATGTGATTAATAATGAGGTTTTGTATGGCGATAGTGGTTTAAAGTGCTTCTGTAGACTGGTAAATTTTATTGCTTCAATGCTTATGAAAGTGACAGCTCATTGCCTAGGGCAGCAAACACATAATCCTGTGTTTACTTTTCAAGTTCCTTAAATAGCTTTGTGTATCAGGTCAGAACTTCACTTTTGCCATCTCTACTGGTAATGAGCTGGAGTGGGATGACTTATATGTTCTTGCCTCTAATTTCTGAGATGTAACAGGCTTGACTAAGAATTGGAGGAATCAAAAAACAGCCTATGTTCCTGGAAACAATATGCTGGCACGACATTCATTGTTATCACCACCGCCTTGTTCCAACTTTCATCCTTTCAAAGCACTTTCCTGTGAATCGTCTCATTTGAGCCTCTCCATAGCCTATGGGGAAGGCAAAGGAGGTTTCATTTACATTTTTTAGCTTAGAAAATCAAGGCTTAGAAAGGTGAAGTGACTAGCTTCTCATTACCATGGGCTGGACTTGAACTCAAACCTTCTGCCCTCAGACCCAAACCTTTTCTGCATGACTGCAAGCTGCTGCTAACCTATGCCCTTACCTTCTCTGAAAGAAAACAGCATTTACTATGATAAAGTGTGAAGATAGAAGAGGATTGTGTATAAGTGTGTCCCTACCAAAGCAGAGCATGTCCTCATAGGTTTGATCAGGGTTCACTCACCAGGGGCCTTCACCCGAGGATCCTCTCTAAGTAGAATTCATGTTCAACTACACGGTGGGCAGCAGGGTCTTCCCCAAGTACAGAAGTTCTCTGCTGTAAACCCTACTCCCGCCCCACTCCATCCTCCTCTCCGGGGCTTCCAGAGCTTAAAATTCTATCATTTGGGGTCTTGAAGACGAATTGGTCTTTAAATAGATTCCAATTAAAATCAGAATTCTTTCACTGTAAGTAACAGCTTATATTTAAAGAAAAAAAATTTAGAATCTTGTTTTGGGGGGGTCACAAAGCCTGCTTCCTTGGGCTCCAGTGTCCTCATCCCTTAAGACATGAACAGTAAGACGCGTTCTAAAGATCAAATGAATGTACGTAAAAGGGCTATAAAAATGTCAGCTTGACAGAGAGCTGAGAAGGAAGGGGCTGGTGTACTGGTCTGGGAAGGAGGAGAGAGGTGGCCGTACCTAGAACTCAGAGCACTGGGTCTGACCATTACAAAGGAAGCTTTGTAATGGGGTGCCTTGAAGGCAGTCTGACTGACTTCAGGGTTTGGTCCAGGACTGAACCAGTTGCAGCCTTCAAAGCCACTTGGGTTGCTTTGACCTCCAGCCATCTGTGTCTGAGAATGTAAAACAAATGGTTAATGGTGTCTGAGGTTAATGATCTCAAATATCCCCTACTTAATGCCATAAGAGGAAAAAGAGCCCCCTGGAGAAATAAGGATGCTATTTTCAAAATTGCAATTAATTGTGTATTTGGGAAAACTTATCTTCTGCCAGTTATTCTATTGAGAAGTAGGAAATTAAGGGTGATGGAAGAGCTGTGACTGACAGGGCAGTTTGAATAACCTTTATAAGGTCAAGAAGGCAGATGCAGAGCCCATATTCAACACCAGGGTTCCTGGACCAAAGCCATAAGGATCATATCATGGAGTGAGTTAGGAGCTCACTTCCTGCAGTCAAAATATGTGCCTAAGGGTAGGTCTGACCATCTGACCTTAAACTGTGAAGTTTCACGGTGACTACCCTTTGGTTGCCTTTTCAAAATGCCTTTTTTCCCACTGTGGCTTGAGCCAAATATGCCTCTCGTCATCTCCCTTTGGAGCATGTGTCTGTATCCTCTCATTTCCCTTCTCAGACTTCCTCCCTTCTTTCCCTCCTCTTTCCTCCAGCTAGTGAGACCTGCAACGATTTCCACCCGATGTTCTTCACCCACGACAGATCCTTCGAGGAGTTTTTCTGCATCTGTATCCAGCTCCTGAACAAGACATGGAAGGAAATGAGGGCAACCTCTGAAGACTTCAACAAGGTAAGGAGAATCTGAAGCAGAGACAGAAGCTCCCTGTGTCCCTGGTGGAGGCCCACCCACCTTTGCATGGTCCCTTCGCTGGGTGTGGGAGGAGAATGAGGACGACTGTGGTTTGAGGTGACGTTAAGGATGGAGAAAGAAAGGCATACCTGTACAGACAGGAAGCTGTGTGTCAGCGATGCTCTTGTCTCTCTAGGGATAAGCTTGGAGCAGCTTTGTTCCCTTTGGCTTACTAAGCAGGGGCCACCAGCAGAGACCCTTTCTTGAGAAATATTGATAAGATGAACTTTTTCCTTTAAAGGCCTTGGTCCGGGATGCCTTGTTATTAGAGATCTAGTGGGGAAAATGCCTCCACTCCACCTGTGCAGATGGCTGCCAGGGAGAGAATGAGATGAGGAAGGCTGCTCTGGTCACTTGGTTTCTTTGTGAGTTATGGCTGTGTTGAGATAACTGCCCTTTGCTCTGTCACAACGAGTATTAAAATGCAAGACCTCTTTCAGGGAGTTGAATAAGTTTATATGGAACATGTCTTGGTTTACAGAAAGCATTTGGTTTTTTTGAAGAGTGTGAATTTCACATTTCTGTTTGTGAGTGAATGTTGGGTGGAGAGAAGAGTGCTGACCAACTTAAAGGAAGCGGAAGCATCGTGTACACTTTTCAAGATAAACAAAATCTTTATCCTTAGAGCAAAGCCTTGTTAGCAATCATGACATGGCTAGTAATAACTGATGGTTGGGACAGGTATGCTTAGGTCTTTAATCATTCTGGTTTGCTACCATATGTGACTCTGGGTTTGGTTGGCCCCATCACCCATGCCTGCTGACCTGGTACTGGGGACATAACTGTTTCTAAGAGTCTAAGTGTCTGGTCTCACAGTCATCCCGTGGGGCCTTCATGGGTTTGTGCTTGGGGCATAACATGATATCTGAATTCCAGCGTCATTTGATGTTCTTGTTGGTCTTTGCCTCCCAGTCCTCTTTTTTCTGAACTTATGTCTGGTCCTTCTTTTCCACCATATTTCTGGTCCATGGCATCTTGAACCAATATTGGTTAAAAAGAAAGAAAACTGGGAAGAGGACACTCTTCCCCAAGCCTTCCCCAAGGTTAGAACCTGACAGTCTCCATCAGTATAATGATCTTACCTGCAGTTGTAGCAGAGAACACCATTCCACCCCAGTCATCCTGAGCCATCTATTCAGTTCCTTTCTTTTCCGTTTTTGTGAATCTGTTGCATGTTTTTGATTTGTGGTTACCATGGTTTTCTAGTACCATAACTGTATCGACTTGCTTTAGGCTGGTAAGTTCAGTCGTGTAAGTTCAAACACATTGTAAAAGATCTACATTTTTTACTCCCCTCCCCTACAATTTGTGATTTTGATGCCCTATTTTACATCTTCATGTTTATTCTATTGCTGTTCATTGTGGTTATAATCACTTTTACAACATTTTTTGATTGTTTTTTACTCTGTGTACTGGCCTAAGTGACCTTCAGTCCTTTTATATATTTGTCTGGGCCATCTATTTAACTCATTGAAATAGGCCCCAGGACTCCCCTCTGTGGAAAACACCGATCTGTAAATTGCATGCTAGAGCTGCAAGTGTCTGAGCAACTATAGCCAAGGACAGACATGATTCAGGAGGGGAGGTGGAGGAAAGAAGCCCATTAATTCCCTTATGATTGTTAACTGCAGCCTCCTAAGTGTACTTCCCTTGATTATGAGGGACTTTGCAGTTCAGGTGCAATTATCCTTGGGAGAGAGGGAAGAAGGAGCACAGAGACCTTTGTTCAATCAGGCCAAAAAAAAAGGGGAAAGTTAAATCAGTAGTCTCTGAAATTGCTATGGCCACGTTGCTTCTGGATCAGTTCAACTCTTCCTGTACTGTACTGTTTCTGAAAGCCATCCAGTCCTCAGCTCTTGTGTCCTGGGACACTTATTCCTGCAAGAGAAGGAGACTTCACTGACTCTCATGTGTTCTGGCACTGAGCTATCCACCTGCTGAGGGCATTTCATTCATCCCGCTTCTCCAGAATTACAGAAATCTGCATTTCTGTAAATGATAAAATCAAATATTATTGCTGTTGATCTATGCACAGATAAGGTATATAGAAAACGTTACCAAATTCCTGCAAAGGAATGGCTCAAGGGAATGAGTGCTTAGACACTTAATTTCTGTAGAACTTACAAGTTTAGGACATGAAGCCCCAAGAATACATACACGGTTAGCAAAGGAAACCAGAGGCCTCAGTCTGGAGTTGCTGAGAGGGGCTTCAGGGAGGAGGCGAGCATGGCTCTCAGGTCCGTGTTATTCATGGTGGCTGTGTGCTCGGGTTGGTGGAGATGATATTCTCATTGCGCAGGGTGAGGTCCCGCTAGGTGATGGCAAGACCCCCCAAAGGGTCATGCTGAAACCTTTTTGTAATTAACTTATATGGCTGCAAAAACTTCCTGCAGCAAGATCTAAGAGCCAGGTTCCAGTACAGTTTCTTACTGTGGCCCTAGTGCCATCTTTTTGCATTGGACAATTGTAAACTAGCTGTGATGTTACACAGCTGCTGCCAAGTAGGGATGGTAGTTTATGGCCGTGGGCAGGGAGCTGGAGGCCTGAGAGGCAGAGGGTCCCACTCCACATGTCCATTCATTGGTTAAGAATGGATATCAGAGGAGGATCAGGGATGGGTATGACAAGGCATTTCAATGTTCTACATAAACTATGTCTGCTTTTCTCTTTCTAATACTATGCATGCCTTACTTTTGTAACCAGAAAAGTTTATCAGTGATATACTTTTTATCACGTGTATTATTACTTTCCTAATACTGCTGGAACATATTGCCACAAACTTAGTGGCGTGAACAATACAAATTTATTATCTTACAGTTCCATAATTCAGAAGCCAAAAATGGGTCTCCCAGGGCTAAAATCAAGGTGTCAGCAGAGCTATGTTCCTTTCTGGAGGCTCTTGGGGAGAATTCATTTCATTGTCTGTTCCAGGTTCTGGAAACTGCCTGCATTCCTTGTCTCAATGGCCCTCTTTGTCCATCTTCAAAACCAGCAACTGCAGGTTCAGTCGTTTCCACGTCACTTATCACTCTGATCCCTCTTCTGCTTCCATCTTTCACTTGTAAGGACCCCTGTGATTACATTGGACCACCTGGATAATCCAGGGTAATCTTTCCTATTTTAAGGTCAGTTGATTAGCAACCTCAATTTCACCTGCAACCTAAATTCCCTTTTGCCATAAAAGGAAATATATTCACAGATTATGGGGATTAGAATATGGACATCAATGGGGAGCCATTATTCCGCTTACCATAATGTGTATTTAAGTTGTAAGTGCATTAGATTTGTAGCTGTGGGTATCAATTTAAATGAATGAAACATGGACAGATGAGCTTTTTTGTTGTTGTTCTTTTGGCTGGTAGACTAGCATAATACCTGTTGCAGAGTTCTGCTAGTGGTTGCTCAAATTCAGATATAATTATGTCCTTTTTCTTTTATTTCTCTTTTTTGTCTCTTTGGCCTTAACAACAACAAAAAAAAAGGACCCTGTGTGAGTTCCTCTAATTCGATGTGAAGAATGTCTTTTCTGATTTTTTCCTGCTGCCTATCAGCCACCTTTTGCTTTACCAGATAATAAATTGGGAAAGAGAGAAAAGCTGAAATTTTAATCAGTTCACTTTTCTTCTTGTTATTAACTTGGTAGCAGAAGAGATTGAATTTAGGAACAAATGTGGGTTTGGTGTTACTGGTAGATTTAACGTTTTTCCTGTTTCCTAAGATTGTCCAAATGGGAATTCAGAAGTATCTAAAAAGAGGCCAACATGAGACACAGTTTCTTTGAACTTTCTTGGACATCTTTTCAGGCTTTCACCACTTTGAATGGAAGCATAGATGGTGGATTTAATTGTTGACCTGAGACCCAGGGTTCTGTAAGAAAGGCTTAGCTATCTGCCTTCTTTAGCTCATTACTGGAGAAGCAGTATCCCTCTCTAAAATTGTGATTTTTTCCAACAAACAATATCAGATTCCAGCAGACACAGGAATCTCTTCTACAACCCACCTTGGTGGGGACACTAGTTGGTAGATACCTAGTGCTTGGTAGTTAATGCTGCTGCTGGAAGTGAGTGTTTGGAAAAGCAGCTGTCTTTCCTGCTCCTCCAGACCTGGGAAACAGCAGATGTGATGTTTTTTATTTATTTAAGAGACGTAGAATTAGAGAGTGGTTAAAATATTTATTCTTTGAAAGGTACTTTCTTACAGTTTCTCAATATAGTAGTTTCTGCAGAGTAATCCATTGATTCAGGCCATTGAGTTTGTATTCTGTGTTTTTGTCTTTCATTACCAATATTTCAGAGCATGCATTATTCATTGTCACGGGAAGAGCTAAACCAGAGCTGGATACCTTGGCACCCAAGTGGCCCCATAATTATTTCATTGAAGCCTTTATTTATTTATTTTTAACATCTTTATTGGAGTATAATTGCTTTACAATGGTGTGTTAGTTTCGGCTTTATAACATAATGAATCAGCTATACATATACATATATCCCCATATCTCCTCCCTCTTGTGTCTCCCTCCCACCCTCCCTATCCCACCCCTCTAGGTGATCACAAAGCACTGAGCTGATCTCCCTGTGCTATGTGGCTGCTTCCCACTAGCTATCTATTTTACATTTGGTAGTGTTTATATGTCCATGCCACTCTCTCACTTCGTCCCAGCTTACCCTTCCCCCTCCCCATGTCCTCGAGTCCATTCTCTATGACTGCGGCTTTATTGCTGTCCTGCCCCTAGGTTCATCAGAACCATTTTTTTTTTTTAGATTCCATATATATGTGTTAGCATACGGTATTTGTTTTACTCTTTCTGACTTACTTCACTCTGTAACAGACTCTAGGTCCATCCAACTCACTACAAATAATTCAATTTCGTTTCTTTTTACGGCTGAGTAGTATTCCACTGTATATATGTGTCACATCTTCTTTATCCATTCATCTGTCGATGGACACTTAGGTTGTTTCCATGTCCTGGCTATTGTAAATAGAGCTGCAATGAACATTTTGGTACATGACTCTTTTTGAATTATGGTTTTCTCAGGGTATATGCTCAGTAGTGGGTTTGCTGGGTCGTATGGTAGTTCTATATTTAGATTTTTAAGGAACCTCCATACTGTTCTCCATAGTGGCTATATCAATTTACATTCCCACCTACAGTGCAAGAGGGTTCCCTTTTCTCCACACCCTCTCCAGCATTTATTGTTTGTAGATTTTTTGATGACGGCCACTCTGACTGGTGTGAGGTGATACCTCATTGTAGTTTTGATTTGCATTTCTCTAATGATTAGTGATGTTGAGCATCCTTTCATATGTTTGTTGGCAATCTGTGTACCTTCTTTGGAGAAATGTCTATTTAGGTCTTCTGCCCATTTTTGGATTGGGTTGTTTGTTTATTTGCTATTGAGCTGCATGAGCTGCTTATAAATTTTGGAGATTAATCCTTTGTCAGTTGCTTCATTTGCAAATATTTTCTCCCATTCTGAGGGTTGTCTTTTCACCTTGTTTATGGTTTCCTATGCTGTGCAAAAGCTTTTAGGTTTCATTAGGTCCCATTTGTTTATTTTTGTTTTTATTTCCCTTTCTCTAGGAGGTGGGTCAAAAAGGATCTTGCTGTGATTTATGTCATGGAGTGTTCTGCGTGTGTTTTCCTCTAAGAGTTTTTTTTCTTTTTTTCCTCTAAGAGTTTTATAGTATAGTGTCTGACCTTACATTTAGGTCTTTAATCCACTTTGAGTTTATTTTTGTGTATGGTGTTAGGGAGTGTTCTAATTTCATTTTTTTTACATGTAGCTGTCCAGTTTTCCCAGCACCACTTATTAAAGAGGCTGTCTTTTCTCCATTATATATTCTTGCCTCCTTTATCAAAGATAAGGTGACCATATGTGCGTGGGTTTATCTCTGGACTTTCTATCCTGTTCCACTGATCTATATTTCTGTTTTTCTGCCAGTACCATACTGTCTTGATTACTGTAGCTTTGTAGAATAGTCTGAAGTCTGGGAGCCTGATTCCTCCAGCTCCGTTTTTCTTTCTGAAGATTGCTTTGGCTATTCGGGGTGTTTTGTCTTTCCATACAAATTGTGAAACTTTTTGTTCTAGTTCTGTGAAAAATGCCATTGGTAGTTTGATAGGGATTGCACTGAATCTGTAGATTGCTTTGGGTAGTAGAGTCATTTTCACAATGTTGATTCTTCCAATCCAAGAACATGGTATATCTCTCTATCTGTTTGTATCATCTTTAATATCTTTCATCAGTGTCTTATAGTTTTCTGAATACAGGTCTTTTGTCTCCTTAGGTAGGTTTATTCCTAGGTATTTTATTCTTTTTGTTGCAGTGGTAAATGGGAGTGTTTCCTTAATTTCTCTTTCAGATTTTTCATCATTAGTGTATAGGAATGCAAGAGATTTCTGTGCATTAATTTTGTATCCTGCTACTTTACCAAATTCATTGATTAGCTCTCTTAGTTTTCTGGTAGCATCTTTAGGATTCTCTATGTATAGTTTCATGTCATCTGCAAACAATGACAGCTTTACTTCTTTTCCAATTTGGATTCTTTTTATTTCTTTTTCTTCTCTGATTGCTGTGGCTAAAACTTCCAAAACTATGTTGAACAATAGTGGTGAGAGTGGACAGCCTCTTCTCGTTCCTGATCTTAAAGGAAATGGTTTCAGTTTTTCACCATTGAGAACGATGTTGGCTGTGGGTTTGTCATATATGGCCTTTATTATGTTGAGGTAAGTTCCCTCTATGCCTACTTTGTGGAGGGTTTTAATCATAAATGGGTGTTGAATTTTGTCGAAAGCTTTTTCTGCATCTATTGAGATGATCATATGGTTTTTCTCCTTCATTGGTTAATATGGTTTATCACGTTGATTGATTTGCATATATTGAAGAATTCTTGCATTCCTGGGATAAACGCCACTTAATTATGGTGAATGATCCTTTTAATGTGCTGTTGGATTCTGTTTGCTAGTATTTGTTGAGGATTTTTGCATCTATGTTCATCAGTGATATTGGCCTGTAGTTTTCTTTCTGTGTGACATCTTTGTCTGGTTTTGGTATCAGGGTGATGGTGGCCTCGTAGAATGAGTAGGGGAGTGTTCCTCCCTCTGCTATATTTTGGAAGAGTTTGAGAAGGATAGGTGTTAGCTCTTCTCTAAATATTTGAGAGAATTTGCCTGTGAAGCCATCTGGTCCTGGGCTTTTGTTTGTTGAAAGATTTTTAATCACAGTCTCAATTTCAGTGCTTGTGGTTGGTCTGTTTACATTTTCTATTTCTTCCTGGTTCAGTCTCAGAAGGTTGTGCTTTTCTAAGAATTTGTCCATTTCTTCCAGGTTGTCCATTTTATTGGCATATGGTTTCTTCTAGCAATTTCTCATGATCCTTTGTATTTCTGCAGTGTCAGTTGTTACTTCTCCTTTTTCATTTCTAATTCTATTGATTTGAATCTTCTCCCTTTTTTTCTTGATGGGTCTAGCTAGTGGTTTATCAATTTTGTTTATCTTCTCAGAGAACCAGCTTTTAGTTTTACTCATCTTTGCTATTGTTTCCTTCAATTTCTTTTTCATTTGTTTCTGATCTGATCTTTATGATTTCTTTCCTTCTGCTAACTTTGGGGGTTTTTTGTTCTTCTTGCTTTAGGTGTAAAGTTACGTTGTTTATTTGAGATGTTTCTTGTTTCTTGAGGTAGGATTGTATTGCTATAAACTTCCCTCTTAGAACTGCTTTTGCTACATCTCATAGGTTTTGGGTTGTCATGTTTTCATTGTCATTTGTTTCTAGGTATTTTTTGATTTCCTCTTTGATTTCTTCAGTGATCTCTTGGTTATTAAGTAGTATATTGTTTAGCCTCCATGTGTTTGTATTTTTTACAGATTTTTTCCTGTAATTGATACCTAGTCTCATAGTGTTGTGGTCAGAAAACATACTTGATACGCTTTCAATTTTCTTAAATTTACCAAGACTCTATTTGTGACCCAAGATATGATCTATCCTGGAGAAAGTTCCATGAGCACTTGAGAAGAAAGTGTAATCTGCTGTTTTTGGATGGAATGTCCTATAAATATCAATTAAGTCCATCTTGTTTAATGTGTCATTTAAAGCTTGTGTTTCCTTATTTATTTTCATTTTGGATGATCTGTCCATTGGTGAAAGCGGGGTGTTAAAGTCCCCTATTATGATTGTGTTACTGTCGATTTCCCCTTTTATGGCTGTTAGCATTTGCCTTATGTATTGAGGTGCTCCTATGTTGGGTGCATAAATATTTACAATTGTTACATCTTCTTCTTGGATTGATCCCTTGATCATTATGTAGTGTCCTTTGTCTCTTGTAGTAGTCTTTATTTTAAAGTCTATTTGGTCTGATATAAGAATTGCTACTCCAGCTTTCTTTTGATTTCCATTTGCATGGAATATCTTTTTCCATCCCCTCATTTTCAGTCTGTATGTGTCCCTAGGTCTGAAGTGTGTCTCTTGTAGGCAGCATATGTATGGGTCTTGTTTTTGTATCCATTCAGCCAGTCTATGTCTTTTGGTTGGTGCATTTCATCCATTTACATTTAAGGTAGTTATCGATATGTGTGTTCCTATTACCGTTTTCTTAATTGTTTTGGGTTTGTTATTGTAGGTCTTTTCCTTCTTTTGTGTTTCCTGCCTAGAGAAGTTACTTTAGCATTTGTTGTAGAGTTGGTTTTGTGGTGCTGAATTCTGTTAGCTTTTGCTTGTCTGTAAAGGTTTCAATTTCTTCGTCAAATCTGAATGAGATCCTTACTGAATAATCTTGGTTGTAGGTTTTTCCCTTTCATCACTTGAAATATGTCCTGCCACACCCTTCTGGCTTGCAGAGTTTCTGCTGAAAGATCAGCTGTTAACTTTATGGAGATTCCCTTGTATGTTATTTGTTGTTTTTCCCTTGCTGCTTTTAATATTTTTTGTTTGTATTTAATTTTTGTTAGTTTGATTAATGTGTCTTGGTGTGTTTCTCCTTGGATTTATCCTGTATGGGACTCTCTGCACTTTCTAGACTTGATGGACTATTTCCTTTCCCATATTAGGGAAGTTTTCAACTATAATCTCTTCAAATATTTTCTCAGTCCCTTTCTTTTTCTCTTCTTCTTCTGGGCCCCCTAAAATTCGAATGTTGGTGTGTTTAATGTTGTCCCAGAGGTCTCTGAGACTGTCCTCAATTCTTTTCATTCTTTTTTCTTTATTCTGTTCTGCAGTATTTATTTCCACTATTTTATCTTCCAGGTCACTTATCCATTCTTCTGCCTCTGTTATTCTGCTATTGATTCCTTCTAGAGAATTTTTAATTTCATTTCTTATGTTATTCATCATTGTTTGTTTGCTCTTTAGTTCTTCTTGGTCCTTGTTAAACATTTCTTGTATTTTCTCCATTCTATTTCTGAGATTTTGGATCATCTTTACTATCATTAGTCTGAATTCTTTTTCTAGGTTTAGGTTAGTCTAGGTTCTAGACTGCCTATTTCCTCTTCATTTGTTTGGTCTGGTGGGTTTTTACCTTGCTCCTTCATCTGCTGTGTGTTTCTCTATCTTTTCATTTTGTTTAACTTACTGTGTTTGGGGTCTCCTTTTCGCAGGCTGCAGGTTCATAGTTCCTGTTGTTTTTGGTGTCTGTCCCCAGTGGCTGAGGTTTGTTAAGTCGGTTGTGTAGGCTTCCTGGTGGAGGGGACTGGTGCCTGTGTTCTGGTGGTTGAGGCTGGATCTTGTCTTTCTGGTGGGCAGGACCACATCCAGTGGTGTGTTTTGGGGTATCTGTGACCTTATTATGATTTTAGGCAGCCTCTCTGCTAATGGGTGGGGTTGTGTTTCTGGCTTGCTAGTTGTTTGGCATATGGTGTCCAGCACTGTAGCTTGCTGGTCGTTTAGTGGAGCTGGGTCTTAGTGTTGAGATGGAAATCTCTGGGAGAGGTCTCGCCATTTGATATTACGTGGAGCCGGGAGGTCTCTGGTGGACCAATGTCCTGAACTCGGCTCTCCCACCTCAGAGGCACAGGCCTGACACCCAGCCGGAGCACCAAGACCCTGTTTGCCACACAGCCAGGTACGTGGGGAGTTTCTTGCCTTTCGGGAAGTCTGAGTTCTTCTGCCAGCGTTCAGTAGGTGTTCTGTAGGAGTTGTTCCACATGTACGTGTATTTCTGATGTATTTGTCTGGAGGAAGGTGATCTATGCATCTTACTCCTCCACCATCTTGAAGGTCTCTCGAAGCCTTTATTTTTGAGCGGGGGCAGGCTTTAGGAAAGAGGACGCCAGTGATTTGGCTATTTCAGGTATGGGAATCTCATTTAATGATTTTGTGGCTGACTGCTCCACTTTAAAAATTCACATAAGGTATACACGTCAAAATCTGTACCTGTGTGTGTAGCAGCGTTTCTCAACCTGCCTATACATTAGAATCACCTCAGGGGCTTTTGAAAGCCCTGTTGTCCCAGTGCCCAACTGTACCACATGCCAATTAAATCCTTGGGGTGGAGCCAATGCTATCGATGAAGATTTTCACTAAGTTAGATTTGATCACTAAAGGTGAATTGTGTCCGTAGAATTACCATCAGTTGACACATGTAACACGTCACCAACTCACGGCATGCGTTGATGAAGTACTGTGTCTGTTGGTCTGCAAGGCTCAGGCTCTAATCCTGATTCTTCTACTCAGGAGCTCTATGCCTGAAAGTTTAAAAAAAAAAAGTGGATACCAGTATTCCATCGCTGTCTCTTATGGTGGTGTGATCTTAAGTTGAAGTAATAAATGTAAAAAGACTTTGAGGAAGTAAAATATTGTATGCAGTTGTAAAGTGTTCTTTTTGTATGTAATAGGATAGATCCTGTTTATACAATATGAGTAAATTGCCCTTTTCACAAGAAGACATTTTTTGGCCATTATGTTAAAAAAAAGGGAAGAAAGAAAAGTGAAGCTGTCTTTGTACCCCCAATTAAGTTCTGAACTGAATTAAACACCTCATTTAACTTTGGCGGAAATAAGGTTTCAGCTTAAAATTTGGCGGTGTCTTTCTCCAAACAACTTTATTAAGTACCTTGGTTTTCCACGTGACAAGCCATGAGTAGCAGCCTAAAAATCAGCAGGTCCCACAGTTTTCATGTACTTAATGGCTGGCAAGAGTTAAGGCCTCTCCAGCAATTATCTAGTTGCCCAGACCTCTCCAGGGATGGCTGAGCCTTCTAGATACCATCAAAATATTTGCTCATAGCATTAGTGTTACCTCAGATACTATCAGAGTGGGCATTAAAAACCAAGATCAAATGACTTTGCCATGCTTTCAAATTACCGGAACGGAAGAAACTAATGATTTGAAAAATGTAGTCACTCTAGAGTGAAAGCACTATTTTGAAACGTTACCCGGCAGCATAAGAAGCAAAGCACACATGATAGAGTTTATACTCAGGCTCGCAGATGAGAACCCATCCCTTGAAAGAGGAGAGGCTGTGCACGGGGAGAACCCAGGCCCATCAAACAAAGCTGCAGCTGCCTCTGGCTAAGCTACCAGCTTCTTCCGAGTCCATGGGTGAAAATATCCATTCAGTAGGAAGAATCGGAGAGCAGGACACAGGACAGAGGAAACATCCTGAGAAGTCCCCTGGAAGGTTATCCATGGAAAATAACCTCTAACTCGTCACATCTAATGGATTATGGTGTGGTATAGAAAAGGGATTGTTTGAAAGCTCAAAGGCAAGGATCGCATGAATGAAAAAGGGAAATATGTTTGCTCCCCAAACTGCCTCCAGCTTACTGACTTTCTATGCATGCTTTTCAGGGGACAATTAGATATTCAGAAGTCCCCTTCCGAGGCCAGCTCAACCGTGCAGTGGTGCAGAGGGCGCTCTGTTAGCTGAGCTGGCCTAGGGAATGAAAGGTGGTCTGTAACTCTCACCATGAATAAACATGAAGCTCTTCATTTGCATGAGGCAGGTGACTGTAAAATATCTTGGAGCAAGTTGTGAAAGGAGGCTTTGTGCATCTGTGCCCAGGGGAAGCTGGGGAGGACTCGGCGTTGTTTCTCTTCATTAGAATTCCATCTAGTGCTGCTGTTATTGATCTGAACCCGGGCCTGGTGTGGTTAATAAAGTAGGTGTACGTTTTAATTGAAACATGAATATTTAAGTAGAGGAGAAGTCTTTTAAAGGGCCCTCATGTCGTATGAGGTTATCCATTTTTCAGCTGTCTAGGCCATTTACAAGTATTTATTCAAAAAGCTTCTTATGTTTCACAAAGATCTTTAGGTTTGGCACGAAGGAAATGGAATCTCCTCTAGAAGCAAATGTGTTATATGAATTGATTTATTTTTTTCCTTTGATGTTTCCCGTTGGAGAGGTAGCAAGTGGTTTGTGTGTGTGTGTGTGTGTGTGTGTATGTATGTTTGAGTGTGTTTAATGTATCCACTGAAGGTAGTGTTACCCTTTTTCATGTAACTTGCCAGTTTCTGTTGGACATAAATCACGGCATGTCCTCATCAATATCAATTATGCAGTCTAGAGACAGTGGAAAGACCAACAAAGAGACGGACTTCACTAATTTATTGTTTTCAAGAGTTATCTTTTGAAACAGACCCCAGTGTCTACACTTTCTAAGAAGAAATGTATTAATTATAAGTAACGGTCCTAGCCAAGACAGGGAGGCTGCTGTGGTGCGAAGCAGTATTTCTCCAACTCTTTTGCATCACAGCCCCATTAAGGAGGTTTTGTAGATATCTTTCCACTAATCACCCTCCTCCTGAAATTTTAATTATGCAGATATGTCGTTATCTGTTTATATAATGTATGTACATCTGCGCTTTATACGTTAGAAGACTAAGAATTTTGCTCCTCCAAGAACCAATTTTCACCCCTGGGGGCACTGTCCCCTGCCCCATTGAGAATGCAGGGTGGAGAGGAAAGAACCCAGGCTGAGAGAAGCAGGAGAGTCTGCTGGCAGTCCCAGCATGGTCCCTCGCCAGCAGTGTGACCTTGAGCATGTCCTTTAGCTGTCAAGTCCCTTCCCATCTGTAAGCTGAATAGCAATAATAACAATAATGATAATAATAGCAATGGTATTTCCCTGAATCACGGTGAGAATTAGGCCCTCAAAGGTGGGCTTTGTAAATTGCCACATACAAATGGGAGGTGCTGATCTCAACAGACAAATAGTAATTTGCACTTGGTTGTGCAGTATAATTGAGCTGCTTTGATTTCTCAAGGTAGTTAGTCCAAATATCTATAAATATAGATTTCCCCAGACCTCTGTAAGGGGAGCCATTGAAGTTTAGCCGCAAAAGGGGATTTTGACCACAGTGGGGACAAATTTCTATGTGAGGAGGAAGTCCTCTTGTGCAGGTTCGTAGTGGTGAGGGACGCTCTCCCCAGCCTGCCCAAAGATGTACTGCAGGTGATACGGGAGCTTAGCTGAATCTCAGAGGCGGGGCACGCTGATCGTTCAAGAGCCCAGGTCCCGCACTGCCGGCTGGATAATCTTGTGCAAGGGACTCAGCCCTGTCAGTTTCATATTCCTCATCTGTGAGGTGGGGCAGGAACATTACCATGGCTAGGCGGGCTCTGGGCCCTGGACCGTCTGGCCTGGAGCAAGCACCAGGTGACACAGGACTCTAAATCCCTCTGAAAAAGAAAAGGATACTCATGGCAAAGCTGACGGCAAAACATTTTCAGGCTTTTCCCTCGGATTTAGTGATTAACTTAACAGAATGTCCATCTCAGAGTGCCATCTTAGTGGTCCCAGCTGCACAGCGTCTGTGCAACTTTTATGAGAAAACAGGGATGACCGTAAAGTGGTTCATTTCCAGGGACTGTCCTGGGGTCCTGCCACTAAGAGCCCCTGGGTGTGCCTCCTTATGAAGCGGTTTTATACGAGGATCCTGAGTCATCCAGAAAGAATTAGATTTTGTTGACTCTGTTCTTGTAATTTCCATAAGAAATAGTTAAACTGTTTAAAATCTGTTTAAAAGTTGACTGGTAGATTTAGTTGGTTGAGAACACTGCCAACATGTTTTGCTTTCTCGACATTCTCTATAACTGGAGCATTTATAAAAAATGACATTTACCGAGATTGAGTCTTATGAATAATTTTGGGACAAGCTTGACAATAGTAAATATACATCTTGGGGGTTCCTTTGTGTGCAGGGTCTGGCTTAGGGCTCTTCTTATTACCAAAGTCTTCCTAGAGTCAATGCACCTTTCTCTGAATGTGTAACATGTGCTAAACTTCTCAATTATGAGAAGCACAGAATCGATAGGTTCTTCTGCTGGACAGCAGTAAGACACATCAGTCCCTTTCTTTTAATATACATATATTTTATTGAATTATAATTGACATACAATGTCATGTTAGTTTCAGGTATACAACATAGTGATTCGATATTTTTATACGTTCTGAAATCACCACCACCACAAGTCTAGTTACCATCTGTCACCATACAGAGTTATAACAATGTTATTGACAATATTTTCTATGCTCTACATTACACCCCCATGTACTTCAGTCCCTTGGTTCAACTGTTCAACCATCCCTGAACATGAAAATAATGACAACTCTTTAAGTTAACTGCTTTCTATAACTCTATTCAATGACTTTTGAAACTTCTTTTCTCTTTTATTAACTACACTTTGGGGCGCTGTATGCACTGCTAACTGGTTCCTATGACCTGAATTCCATACTCCATGGTGGATTATGTGAGGGATTTGATAGTGACACAGAAACCATTTTATTAGTAGTATATGTCCAATTAGAAGGAAATTACCTACATTTTAAGTTAGGCATAATGAGATTTAGGCATTTTAAATTAAAGGGCAGATGGGAAACAGAGTTGGAAAGCTAAGAATAGTACCATTAGATGGGAATCTCTCAAAAAATTCTGAGTCCTTTTTGATTTAAAAGAAAATATTTATCTTGTAATTGCAAAGTAAATTATGTTCAAAGGGAGTTGAGAACACACTCCTACAGAGGGATGTGCTTCCAAAGGTAGAAAAGAAGTACATAAGGTCGTGTCATATAGGTGCTCCTCTTGCCAACTGAGGGTACCAAATGTTGAGGTGAGGTGGGGGATGGAGGGCAAGAGGGGCCCTAGATAAACTGAGGACTCAGAATGAGATGGTAGTGTCAGAAGCCATTTGCTAGGACTCCAATACAAGAGGTGGGATAAGTTAGAAGATCCCAAGTGAGACTTCCAAATATCCCCTGCAAAAATACCAGATCTTGGGGGTCGGGAGTTAAAATATATGCTTAATTATTTAAACGTACATAATTCAACTTCTCATTTACACTAATTGTATGCCTATGCAGGTTTTTCAAAATCATGCTTTTAATGTGAACAGTGGTGAATGATGGGTCAAGACTATCCACCTTCTTTTTCCCAAACAGGAGCTAAAGCACTCACCTGCATGGTTCAACACCAGATGCTGGTCTGCCCATGCCATCTCCAGGCATAGGTATAAGCCACTGAGTCTAACAGGTCAAAAGCAGGAGCGAAGGTTGAGAGACAAAAAGAGGGTACCAAGGTGATGCTCAATTTTACAGCAGTTTCTACAGCTGATTGTTATAGAGAGAAAGATCAACATGAAGACTTGAATTTGAGAGATGAGAATGCCAAACTGCTAGTTTCTTCTTTTCCTGTCCTTCCTCTCTCCATTCTTGCATTGTTGCTGTGTATTTTCCATGCAGTTCTGGTAAAATTAAAAATAATAGTGAGTGCTCAGTGCAGCTATGTGGGAGGAAGTCATTTAGGCAGGTAGTCAGTTCAGATATTATTCCCACACCCGGCCAACACCTTCCCTAGGAAAGTTCTGAAGCCCACAGCTATCTCTTTTGGCGACAACTCATTCAGATCCCCTTCAGGTGCTCCCTTTGCTCTGTCCTTGTGAATACCCATACCTAGAATTTACCACAGTGAACTTCAATTGTCTGTCAGGTTTCTAGTGAGCAGAGCCTTGCTTTTTCTGTATTCTCGGGATCTACTCAGTATCTGGGATATAGAAGTTATTCAGTGTTTCTGTCCCACAGCCATCATATACACAGCATGGACACATCAGTGGTCCACTTTTGGTTAATAGTGTTACTATCCAACCTAAACTTTAAATGTCGTCCATCCTTTCAACAAACATTATTGTGTGTTCACAACACAGTGGGCACTGCCCCAAGCACCAGGAATACAGAGGTAAACTAGACACATGGTTCCTGCCCTCATGGAGCTGGCAGTCTGGTGAGTTTCTATTTGGAAGTTTATGGACTAGACCCTGTTTGTGAAACTAGTCGGTGACCAAAGTCACTACAATTACTGTTAGGTCCTCTGCCTTCTCATCATTGCCTTGGTTCAGATATTCCTCTTCTCTCCAAATCTGGTAGACTGAATGGCTGGTTGCAATTCTTCATTGCTCCATGGGAGTGGTATATCTCCACATCCTTGCCATGACATCATGGTGAGTGAAGTGTATTTCTCCCGCCCTTCAACTTTTGACTTGGTCAAGTGATTTGCTTGGGCCAGTGAGATATTCATGGATGTGAAGTGAGCAGAGGCCTGACTATGGCCCGTGTGGTTGGGTTGGGTTCTTGCATTCTACCTTCATCATGAGATGAAGTATATAACCTGAGCAGCCACTACCCCTTCATTGTAGGTCCCAGAATGAGGTATATGGACTATAGTTTCCTTACCTAGCCCATAGAATTACAGCTTAAAACAGCTACCTTAGCTGACCTATAGACCTGTGAGTATAAGAAGATCTTCTTAGCTGTTGGGATTATTTGTTACACAGCACTGGTAATAGCTGACTAAGAAACCAACTATCGCAGTAACTTATCTCCCAGCTTCGAAACCTTCCCACTTTCCAAATGTCCTCAACACAGATCTGACCATATCATACTTGATTTAATCCACATCTGTGGCTGTCCATTGCCTGCCTTATAAAGTTTCATAACCTTAGCCAGATGTTCAGATTTCTCTTCAATTGGCCTAACATACTTTTCCTGCTTCATCCCCATATCTTCACCCTGCACCTGTCCTAAGCTCTGCATATCCTGAACTGCCCATCATTCCTTGCATATGCCATCATGCTTTCCTAGCTGAGGTGTTTGCTCATCCTCCTTCCCTCTGCCAGAAATGTCTTCCTCCATCTGCCTGTTGAAATTCTACTTTAGGATTTTGCACAAGTGCCACCCCAGTAAGATGGTTACCATCTCCCTTTCATTCAGAATGAAATTCTGCCCCTCTGCCTTCACAGCATGGAATTCAAAGTTTCTTTTGGAAAATATCTTTGAACTATAGACTAGTAGTTTATTTACAAATCTATCTTTCTAAATTAAGTAAACATGTCATTGGAAGCAAGAACTATAGCTTTAAATCTTAATATGGTCACTGTTGTTCTATTCCTAGAGACTATAGGTACTAAGTATTCTGCAATTCTGCAGAATAAAGGATTTTCTTGCCCCAAATTCCAACAGACCTTATTGAGAAACACTTCTAGACCCTTTTTTCCGAATCTCTTCTTCAGATGTCAAAACTTTGAGGGAGTTACAAATGGATTTTGCCATTCATTTCTTAAGAAAAATGAAAATTATTTTTCCACATCTGTAGCTTTATATAAGATGGATGGAAGGCCTCAAAGACATTGAACAGTTGCAAAATAAACTGAATTTCTTTTTTCCAAAGAGAGTGGTTGGACCCCCTAGTTAAAAAAAAAATCCCTCTATTTTATTTTTTCACCTTCACTCATTTCTTATATCACTCTTGGATCTGCTTAATTCACATGCCTTGGCCATTTGGGGAGTACTCTATTTCTCCCTAGTCTTGTTTCCGGGCCACTGGGGAAAATAATGCCAATAATGGCATGTATCCTTTCACAAGATGGCCACCAAGAGACTTTCCAGTGCAGAGGACAGACGTGCCTTCCAGCAGTCCATCCTATTTAGATGACTCCTCTCTCCCTGAGCACACCCAAGAAACATGTGCGTGTATAGCATGTCAGATAGTAAACATGAGCACATCATGCAATTCACAAAAATTATCTTTTGTATTTTACCTTTACCTCCCAAATTTCTCTTAAATTAGAAAAAAAGTTGCATTCCTCAAGAGTCTCTTAAGAGCAGGAAGATTTGATTCGTGCCACAGTGATTGTGTGTTTTAAGTGCTGGAGGAAGTCAAGTCCCTGGAACTCTTCTGGTCCCGATTTCCTTATTTCTCTTTCACATATCCGTTTGCGTGGCTTGGCTTGATTCGAGGTGTACAGCATATGGCTTTTTGCCGCTTGAGCTGCCACAGAAGTAAATGTCACTGGCATATAATGCCAGATTTCCATTTTTTGAATCACAGAGCATGGGATTCTGTCTGAAAGCTCCCAGGCCGCTGTGTGTTCTTAAAGCAGAAGCAGAAAAGGATAAGAACCACATCTCAGAGATGCTCTTCCTATTAAAATGTGTCTATTGCGATAAGAAGTATATATAAAATGGAGATGCTGTTGCCCTCAAGTGTGTTAGAAAAAGCTGCTTGGCTTGTTTTATTGGGCACTGGGCAACCCTGGATATTTGTTCCAAGCCTCAACTAGGCAGATATCAGTCAGGAATGTAGAGTTGTTTTTGAATTTTTTCAGACAGAGAAAATTCAGTGGTGCACATACCAGAAAACATAAGACTGTGAATAAAAGATATTGATGGTTTTTTGATACAGTTTACCAAAATTTTGTATTCATTAAACTTTCAAGTTATAGAGCTCTTTAGGACAGACTTGGCTGATGAAAGAGCCCAGAAGCTGCCACAGACCTAACCTCAGCCTTGGTTTCCCACCTCCCCCTCCTCACTGCCCTCACCACCTCACTCCCAATCCCCTCCCATGGCTGAGGAATCAAGAGGAGGGTTGGGAAATCCACAAAGAAGCAAGAAGTTCAGTCAATAAGTTCAATAAGTCAAGAGCATTGACCCCGAACCCAGAGTGGGATTCAAACCCTAGTGCTGGGTGATCTTTGGCAGATTAATTACCTTGCTCTGTTTCTCAGTCTCTTCATCTGTGAAATAATATAGTTGGAACTTAATATAGTTGTCGTTAAGGGTTAAATGAGCCAGTATGAACCTGCTCATATGAAATGGCCAATATTTGACCGTTTCTGAATTGCAAAATTGAAAATTCTGTATGGTTTATCCTAATAAAGCCCTTGGGCCATTCCCATTAGGATTACACGATGCTCCAGACGAGGTGTAGGAGGCGTAGATTCTAGTCCAGTTCTGGCTTTAGTTTCGTACATGACCCTGGGCGGTTCTCCTACACCTGCACTCAACACCTCTTTCCTTTGTAGACAGAGGTGGCACCTGAGACGATGCCTCCCTCTGTGCTTTGAATTCTCTCGCTTCTCCTATCTGCTCCAGGACTCTACTCACTAGTCTCCTTTCTAATCCTCACATCATCAATCTCGTCCTCTTGGGTGCTGTCTTCTCACCAGCATAAAAATGTACTCAAATCTCTTGCATTTTAAAAAAACAAATAAATAACTCCTTCTCAATCCTCTCTCCATCTCAAGCCAGGTTTCCTCAAATCGTTGCCTCTATGTACCATCTCTTTTTTTTCCTTGCCATTAGCTTATTAATCTACTGCAACCTGTCTTCTGCCCTCACTAAAAATATAACTCAGTAGAAGGAGAGAAATAGGACTCTAAAAAGCACTAAATTATACTGTCAATACTTGAAAACCTCTTTAGTCACAAAAGCCACCAGTTTTGACAAAGTCAAGAATGACCTCTGATGGACATTTTAAAATCTCTGTCTTATTTGCCTTCTTTGGAGCACTTGACCCTGTTAGCCACTCTCTTATTAAAAACCATCTTATTGTGGCTTTGGAAATGAACACATACACAAGATACATACATGATATGCTATACATATTAAAGGAAGAAATAAAATAATTATCGTTGTTCCAGTTACTAGTGATATTTTTAGACAAAAAATTTTTTAAGGTAACTAAAAATATAACAGCTCAAGAAGAGAAATATGACTCTAAAATGCACTAATCCACATTTTGAATACTCAAAAACCTCTTTAAAGACATAATTTCTAAGAGACAAGTGGAGATTGAGAGGAATCATTGAGTTCTTCTAATTTAAGACTGGAAAGAAGTTACATTGTTACGAATCTCTGTTCTGATGAACAAGACATCAAAAAAATTATAAAAATAAATCTTTTATCCCTTACTCCTTTATACTTATTGGCATCCTCCCTCCTCCTTCTTCATTTTCTTCTCTTCACCTAAAAATCTCTCCGGTCCTGTTTTTTTCACCCCTGTTCCTCTTTCAAGTTCTTTACAGTCTCTTTTGTTCCCTGCATGGCCAAATTTTCCAAGGGAGATTGCAATCTCCTTGCCCACCTCCTCCACTCGCTGTGGTCTGACATCCACCCAAGTCCACCTACTGAGACTGCTGTATTTAGGTCAGCAGCCACCGCCTGAGTGTCAATCTGACAGCCTGTTCCCTATGTTCATCCTGTTCCATGGCCCTAAAGCCTTGGCTCTTGTCCCCACCTGTGCTTCCTGGGATCCTCTCCATTCCTTGACTCCCAAAACACTGAGACCACCTCTCAGTGACCCCGTAAGCATAGGCATTCCCCCAGGCCTTCTTCTTGTTTCTCTCCTATCACTTCCTCCTCCCTACCCACAACCTCTCATCTTCAATCATCCATCGACTCCACGAGTGGCACCTTGTCTCTTAGACTTGGAACCTTGGAATGATCCCTGGCTCTCCTCACCTCTTCTCCTGACAGGTCCCCAGATCCTATGGATCCAGCAGTGTATGATAAAGGGTCATCTGGCTTTAACTGCTCTTACCCTGCTTCCTGCCACCATTACCTCTGGTGGAGACTGTGTTTGTCTTTTAATGTTCTCCCTGAATCTGGACTCAGCCCACCTATAAGTCCTCTTTCCCCTAGCTGCCAGAAACACCCTTCTAGAACACAAGTCTTCTAACAACACATCCATACTCAAAAACCTTCGGCTTCCTCTTCTTACAGCATGATAGCAAAAGCTCCACTATTCTATTGCGAACCACTTTTCTAAATGAAATGCTGATTGCGCCCTGCAAATTGCGCCCCCAAGCATGCCTTGCACATCCAAGTCTCTATCTTTACCTATGTTCCCTCAACAAGGAAGACCCTTCACTTTTTCTGTTGAAATTCTGCCCATCCTTTCAAGGCCCAGCCCATGGGTTCTGCAGACCCCTTCCAAGGAGGCATAATTAATTTTTTTCTTTTAGGTGCACTTTCTTTTTCCCTTTCTTGTATCACTTAACATGCTTGGCCATACCTTGAGTTTGAAAACTTCTTTTAGCCAGTTAGCTTGCTTCAGACAGGTCCCTTACCACCCCTTATCCCACCTCATGGCTACTTTGAGGCAACACTGTGGAATCCTGGAAGGATCCATTGAAAACCATGGTCTTGGATTATAGTTAGTTACCTGCACTCTCTCCTTCTTGACTCTACTCCTGAGAATAAGGACAAATTCTGCCTCATCTTTCTATCCCAAGGTGCCTACCAAAAATTATACAGTTGCTCAACAGACGTTACATGGATTGAATCTTTATCCTCCCACTAATGGAAAAAAAGAAAAAAGCTGATAATGTTTATTTTTTTAATAAGATAATCATGTCTTAAAATGAAAAAAAGCACATCCCAGAACAAACTTTGCAAACTGTAGAACATTTTCATTCTTAAGTGAAAAGTATTATTGTGTGGCTACAATGAGACAGGAGAAGGAGTGATAGATACTTCAGAGTGACAATTTCTTTCTGGACCGGGAAAAAAATTAAGGCACTTCCAAGAGAGAAAGAAAAGAAATTCTGTGTGTGTGTGCCTCAAAAACACCTTTAGATTTTGTTTTGGTGGTATTTAGTGCCTGACAAAAGCCAATTGATTTTTTGTGCTGGCGTGCGCTCCTGCACAGAGACCAGGGCCTGAGATGCTACAAACACATTCACAACCCAAACCAGGCTGTGGCTGAGCCTGGGAGGCCTAGCCTCCAGTTGTTTGTGAGGTTGATTACCTCCCATCCTTCCCTAGCTTTTTTATATGGGTGGAGGACCTGGAGCTCCCTCTGCAAAAAAGAAGGGAGGAATTGGCATCCCCAGTGACATTAAAGGGTCCCTTGCTACCATTTTGTTGGCAGAAACCTTGACATTTCAGAGAATTTTAAGAAACAAATTGGGACAAATTTCCTCTTGGGAAATTCACCAACAATTGATGACCCTCATTTATAAAGCCATGCAATACAATGCAGCTATTTAGAATCAGAGACATTCCAGCGAGAAAGCGAAAGGTCTGTGTATAGATGTTCATGTCATTGTTATTTACAGAAGCAAGAGAATGAAAATTAAACCAACAATTTAACAATGAGAAGATGATAAATTAATTTATGGACACATTTATTTATATGTCAGATTTTTCAGTCGTTTAAAATGACATTTGTGAATAGTATTTAAATATAAGAAAACATTTTTTAATATTATGTCAAAGGTAGTGAGGGAGCAGGATGCAACATTATATCTTAACCAAGTAAAACTACAAACGAAAAAGCTTTTAACATTAAATTTGAATGATTTTAACAATGGTTTCTTCTTCACGGTGTGATTAATTGTAATCTTTTTCTCTTTTATTAAGTTTATAATGTTAAGCATGTTCTCTACTGAGCATGTATGTTCTTACAGTCATATTTTAAAAGACAACTTTAAAGTATGGGGGTACAGAACTGTCACTAAGCTCCAGTTGTAGTCTGTTAAGTGGTACAGGTCTAGAGGGAATTCTTTGACCTCAACACCCCACATTATAAATTCAGGCTAAGTTTGTTTAGTCTTCCTTAAAATAAAGTATGGGGTTGAGCCAGCTGTGCCAGCTGAGCCAGTGCCCTGCATCTTCAACCTGAAGTTGATTGGTAGTAAGATCAAAACCCTCTGAGGCTCCATTTGAGGAAGACTCAATAACTGGAAAAAAGTTCTGAGCAGATGTTACATCCTTGAAAAAGTGAGCCAGATCACAGACAGAGCGGGTCCCAGCACCTGGGCTGCTTATAAAATGGGTTTGCGAAGGGGAGGTTTCCAACTGCTTTCCAGTGCACCCTCTTCTCTCTGAGGCTGGGGATGCAAGAGTGGGAGGAGGGAGGAATGGGAGAAAACATGAGATGAGTCACTGAGATGTTTTCAAAGATATCCTCATCTCATAACTTTATCCATGATGTTGGGTAGAATGACAGAGAAGTACTCAGAAGGATTTTATCACTTCCCTAAGTGTAAAGGGTTGCAAAAAGATTTTGTATTTTTGGCTAAGGTATCAGAGACATGTAGAGATGGTATTCCTAGTGTTGTGTGAATAAATCTGACTCTAAGGAGTTCACAGCATTGGGCATAGCCCTGGAAAGAGATAATTACAAAATAACATGGCGTGCAATAGCAAAAGCCCATACATTGTATGAAAGTAATTCAAAGGAGAGATTATATAGGAGAAGGACTCTACTTAGAAGGGTTTTAATGTGTGAAGAGAAGCTTACCACATGAGCAGAAGAGAATTGACTGGAAAAAGACATAAAATAGAATGAATACTTCAAGAGAAAACTTAATAAATGGAGCTCTCTTGCTTTCAAGATTTTAAGGTTGTATTCTTGGGTTCCCAAGACTTGAAAGAAAAAACATGAAGAAACATGGGAAAGCACATTATCAGTACTTCCTAAACATTAGTTGAATGAGTGGAGGCTCAAATTCCTTACTTAAAAACTGGACTTTTTTGGTGAAAGATATTTTTTCAGTGTATGTACAGAAAAACTGAGATGTCTGACACACAATAGATTCCCCCAAAATATAAACAAGAGCACTTATTCATGGTTGAACATATGTCATTATTTGAAATATTTGCTTCACAATTCTCATGCTTGTCACTGCATTAAGAGAATTATGGGCAATGCATTTTGGAAATCATGTTTCGTATTTGCCATGGGATGACTTGGAGGGAGAGCATTTTTGCATTTAAAATGGATTGATTATTGCCCTTTGGGTCCAATTTTTATTTATATTATCAAATTAACTCTTTCCTGAAATTACTGACTTTAAAAATGCAGGCCAGTACTGATCAATAAAATAAAATTATACTTTGGTCTGAATTTAATTGCTGCACAAATTAGGTTGCAAAGCTCATTCTTTGTGAGAGTTGGGAATAACCTGTTAATATCATTTGCCTAGGGGTCATGGTTCACATTAAAAAGCTTTCTTTAATTGGAAGTAGAATAGAGAACAGTTTGCAAGCAATCTGGCTCTGACAAGCTGATGATATTGAAGGACTGAGATTAAAAATAAGCCTGTCCTTGTGGTAGCTATGCCGGTTTGCCATGAGTGGTCACACTCTGAGTTGGTTTTCCTAGAGAAGCGCTGGGTTATTGCTGATATTGAAGCACTGGGCACATGGTTGTAATGCGACTGGCTTCTGACAAAGACAGCTTCTTTATCAAGGGACAAAGTAAAAATAACTGAGTTCAAACAGAACTCAGCCTAGAATTTCATACGGTGACCCCCTTGGTCCTGTGGGTGTCCTCACCTTGTGGTTTCATACCTGGCTCTGTACAGACCTCTTGGACCTTCTTCCAAGCCCTCAGACTCTTCTGCTTTGCCCATCCCCTTCCACATCAGATCATGACCTCTGAAATCTGACAGACTAAATCTCTAGTGCCTTCCTCTTCCTCCCTCCTTGCCTGAATAAACCACATCTACTTATCTTCTTGATCTTCTTGGCTTCCCTGTGCCCAGCAAACCCTCTGTCCTTCCCCTTCATCCCTGGCTTACCCTGTTCCATTGCAGTGTAATGCCTGTTATAACAGGAGACCAGGACACATAGTTTATCTGTGAATCTGTAAGCAGAAAGAGCAGAGAAAGTGAGGGCATCAAATGTCAACCATTTGATGAAACAATAGATTTAATCTCTACCGACTGCAATGAAATTGGTCCTTTTATTGAGAATATCAGAAACTAAATTTTTTCTCAAAAGGTAGAATTATTTGCATGTGAAATTCTATGTTTTTCAGAATTGAGAGAGGTTTACTTATGCATTAGATCTGAAAGTCAAGAAGAATGTGATGACAGCCCAGAAGCATCCATTTTCCTAGTGGTGAAGAAGCTGTTTCCCATTTTGCATCGTCTAAAGAATAACCTACCATTGGCCCAGTAGCTTTTTGCCACCATATTGCCAGTGGACATGCTTGGCAAGGCTGAGCTGAGGATTTTGGCATTTTCATTTTTCCTTTTGGCATGATTTTTCATCATCTTGCAATTCTGGAATGCGCTTCCATAGTGTACTTGAAAAATTTGAGCTGGCAAGACCGTAAGCTTTCAGAATTCACCAACTATTCCTTTAAAGGCAGTCAGAATTATAAGAGATGCATCATATTAGGCCTTGCTCTTCTGGCCCCCACGGTCTTCTCAGGTCAGCTCATTCCATTTGATCAAGTCCTTCAGACCCCAAGGACTTCTAGACCTTGACTCTCCAGCCTTATGAGTGCAAATCATGGCCACCACCTATCAGAGGTCTGTACTGTGGAAGAGGAAAGAAGAAATGCATGGGTTGGAGACTTGTTTATAGATGGGTTTGCATTTTGTGGATCTGGTTTTATTTCAGTGTTTGTAGGTTTTGCTTATATTTTAGGCATTTTAAAAGGAAATACAAAAATAGCAAAGTTCAGGGACATAAACTTCTTCATACTAATGCCTCATAATGTGAGTTACAAAATATAACGCAGTCTTAGGATGCTAGTGCGACTATCTCACCTGCTCTAGACTCCTTACCTACGGGAGTCCTGAGGCATGGTGCAGTATACTGATCGTGGTGCTTCACAGACAGACACCGGACTTTGAATCCTGAGTCTACCATTTACTGGATGGCGACTGTAGACTTTCTACTTAAATGTCACGGATCTTAATACCCTTTTTGGAAAACAGGCGTTATGATATTGGCCCATTGTAGGTTCTGCATATGCATTTGCTATTATTTCTCTCATCTTTCCACGGATGTTGAGGCTACGTCACATAGAGCTTAGCATCCTGGGACCTAAAGATACAGACATTATAACAGGCTTTGTCAGTTCTGCTTATGATCACCTCGTCATGAAGATGAGAAAAAGAGAAGTGGCTATCTATGTATGGGGATTTGTCTATGGAATGTTATTATGATTATCTCCCCTTGGGGATAAAAAGATATGTAAAAGTTATCCAGACCATGTTTAGTTGAGGTTTTGCATGTGTTTTCGTTTTAAAATACACCATGTAAAACAATCAGAGCTAACTATATACTGGCCAGCCCAACCAACTAGAGAAACATCTCTCAATAACTCTTGAATGAAATAAAGCTACAGAACGGACCAACAGTAATTACACTTCTGACCTATTAGGACAGAGTCCTTACTTCTGACCTCACACGCTTGGGGAATATGGTCTGGTCCAGTCTGTACTGGGACTGTTTCTGTTAAACAGGGTAGAATTGAAGTCAGTGTGTGGGTGTTCTCACAGTAGGGAGAGGGGGGGTGCCTTAAGAAGGCTAAGATGTAGTTGGAGGTGAGCCTTGTGCATTATGCACCCTACTTGTTCGAAGTTTACTTGTAGCTCAATTTGACCCTAATGACCTCCCTCCCTCTTAAGAATGAATCAACCAAACAAAAATGGGACTCAATGTGGCCATGTCATGAATTAAGGAGGTCATTACCATCACATTCATTGCCAGCAATGAACATGAATCCTGATGAAACGGATGCCTAGCTTGTGGAAGTAATCTCTTTGGGACCAAGAGTTGGCAAATAGAAGGATTTGCTATTAGTGCCACCTCTTTATAACTCAGTGAGTAGAATCTTCTTCAGCTCTCTTTTAAATGCCCAATATAAATGATGCTCATTTTAGTTAAAACCTGTAGGTAGACTAAGGAAAATGCAGACAGCAAATTTAGAAATCACCCCACAATAGTCGCTATATTTTCTGATCCCAAAATATATTGTCCCCTAATGTAATTCTTTCTTGAGTTGTATATTTATTTTTAAAGCATTACAAAGTTATATGACTTACATCAAATTTGGTAGTAATACATTTAATAAACCATGTTTATGGAAAAGAATAGAATTTAATTAGCTTGAATCTTTCCCTAAGAAAATGCTGGATAAATGGTACCGGCAGTGCCTACCTGGAACGGAGCAGAGAGTACAGGCTGTAATGTGGAGGTGAAATGGAAAGAGATTTCTTCTGATTTTATTCAGATGCCCCGGCACGATTACTTCTCCCTGAATTTTCCAGGTATTTGGTGCTGTGATTCCCTTCTCCTGTCTGTAGACAGCATGTAATAAATCTGAATGTGTTTGGAAGCTTGATGATACACTACCAACAATACATTTTGAGCCTCCAGAGTGCAAGTCCATTAAATGTATGCTTCATACCAGTTCCTGGGGACTTGACAAGCAGAAATTCAAATATCAAGCCGATAAAACCCAGGTTTCCCTGTTTTTTGAGGTCCAGCAGCAGCTCTCTTTTTTTAATTGGAGTTGATTTACAATGTTGTGTTAATTTCTGCTGTGCAGCAAAGTGATTCAGTTATACATATGTATTCTTTTTCATATTCTTTTCCATTATGGTTTAAAACAGGATATTGAATATAGTTCCCTGTGCTATACAGTAGGACCTTGTTGTTTATCCATTCCCTATATAACAGTTTGCATCCATCAACAGCTCTCTAAGCTTGTATATGCTCTTTTCATTACATAGCCTAGAAAGGGAAGAATACCCAATAATGGCCAAGTTAACTCACCCAGTCTGTGATCTCAGTAACAAAACTATGAGACAAGTTTCCACAGGAAAAATTGGGGGAAGATTTTCCAAAGACTCTGTAGCTATTCTGTATCAAGTGACCCCTCTGGAAATGTGGATGAAGCTGCTTATTTTCAGAACTAAAACCATGACTAGCTAGGTGAACCAAAGTGCCTGCTTGCTAGTTTTTGAATAGAGGAGGGGAGTGGATCAGACTGAAGGCCAAAAAGTATTCTCTGTCTTCCTTGCAATTTTGTCTTAAAAATGAATTTTCTAGAAAAAAATTACCCAAAGATAATATGTGATTGTTCACGCTAATATGTGATCTACCTGTCTTCTTGCTGGCAGGTCTGATAGCATCTCTCACTACCTGGTGAATCTGGTCTTCAGGAGCTCACGTGTTCTTTCTTCACATACCTGCTCACCAGCATAGCTACTGAGCCCAAACTGTGCTACCGTACCCACCCTCAACTCTAAAATTGGTAGTCAGTCAAAGGAACGTTACCTTGTTCTGATGTAAATGGGTCCTTTGGGGTGGCCTGGAGTAGTGAGCCACCCCCATTCTCAAAAAAAAATGCCCTTCTCCATTTTATACATTAAAAATTAATTTAGGGTTAATCTTTTTTTCCTTTATTTAAACCTCTCTTAGCAGTGATTCTCAAGCTGTGGTGTATATAAGAATCCCCTGGAGAGCTTGGGAAAATGTTCCTCAGCTCCACTCCTGACACTGTGGGTTAGGAGGGATGCAATGGGATCCCAGCAACCTGCATTTTGTTGAGAAGTCCAAGTGATTCTGATCTGGGTGGTCCCTGTACATCACACTTAAAGAAACTGGAGCTAGAATCTTTTTGTTCACACCCCAGCTCTGCCGCTTTTTATCTTCGTGACCGTGGTCAAGTTACTTAACTTCCTTATGCTTCCATTTCCTCGTGGTTATTATAGGGATAATAATAATACCTCATAGGGTTGTTGTGAGGCTTAAATTGGTTAATCCAGGTCAAGTGCTACCTGGACTATTAACTGCTTCATAGATGTTAGCTAGATCAGTCCAACGTGTTACGGATGCCTTGAAACTGACTGTTTCAATCGGTTTGATATCCTGTTAACTTGTTGCTGAGAGTATCTGGGGAATATATTGAGTTACGTAGGTGTGTTTGGGGCATGAGGGCAGGGAGTCATTTAGTGAAGTACTTCAGTGGCTTGTCATTGCTTACAGGATAAAAACCAAACTCCTGAACATGATTTCCGGGACGCTGCAGGTCTGGCCTCTGCTTGCCGTCCAAGCTTATCTCACACCATCCTTTTAATCATTCTCACTCTGATCAGCCGCGTTTGGCTTCTTTCAGGTTTTCAAAGCTGTCACTCTCCCTTGTAGGCAGTGCACATCTAGGCAGGCCCTTTGCGTGTATTATTCCTTATGTCTGAGACAGTGTTCCCCTCACTTTCAATTCCTTAACTTTTACTCTTCCTTTAGATCTTAGCTCAGATATCACTTCCTCCAAGATATTCTTCTTTACCTCACTAAGTTCAGTCTTTTTTATTATTTGTGCTCATAGCATATAGCTCTCCTTCATCCCCCATATGAAAGTTACATTTTAATACTTTTTGTGTCCTCTGCTAGGGTCATTGTGCTGTAAGACAAAAAGCATGCCAGTTTGTTTTGTCACTAGCACAGTTTTTTTTTTTGGCACATAAACACTCACTAAATATTTGTTAAACAAATGATTAAATTTTGATTAAATTTCCAACCAGGGAAGACCTGGTTGGAATGATATGTTTCTGCATAAAAGCAGTGGCAATTTGGACAGTCTCAGGAGGATGAGAGGGCAAAGGGTAGGTGTCCCCCCATGGCAGAGGAAGGTAGGCAGGTGAGGTTAGAAAGTTTCCAGAAACGTGCTAGAGGAGACCTGAGATATCCACGCCCCTGGAGCATGGAGGTAGTCTGGACAGAGCTGAGAAAGACTGCTGGGTCCCTGGAAGGCAGAGCTGGGGTGATAATTCCTTCCCAAGCTCACAGTGGCACAAAGAGACAAAATGGAAAGCCAGGACTCAGATTTTGGAGAGGGCAAATACAACATCAAGACCACTGGGCCAGAATTGAGCACCTGGAGACATGGTTTGGAGCAAGAGTCATTTAGGAATAAAGGAGGTGCAGGGCTACTGTTGCTTATTAGACACTGGGTGTGTGGTAATGAATAGCTCACCTTACCTCCAAGGGCCAGAGACATGCAAAGAGCCGGCCTCAGCTCGCGCGGAAGCCTGGTCTGTGTCTGGTTTTTTTTTTTTTTTGGCTGCGTTGGGTCTTCGTTGCTGCATGCGGGCTTTCTCTAGTTGCAGCGAGTGGGGGCTACTCTTCGTTGTGGTGTGTGGGCTTCTCATTGAGGTGGCTTCTCTTGTTGCGGAGCACGGGCTCTAGGCGTGCGGGCTTCATTAGTTGTGGCTCGTGGGCTCTAGAGCGCAGGCTCGGTAGTTGTGGTGCACGGGTTTAGTTGCTCCGCGGCATGTGGGACCCGTGTCCCCTGCATTGGCAGGCGGATTCTTAACCACTGCACCACCAGGGAAGCCCTGGTCTGTGTCACTGATAGTTTGAGGGCACCAGGCTTGCAGAGACCATTAAGAAAGAAAAGGTTCTCCTTGAGATTCATTATGATGGGACAGAGAATAATTCCTTTCTCTCAAACTTAAGCCAGAATCATAGCCTTCTTTGACACTTGCCATTTTCAGTCAGTTTCTGTAGAATTGAGGGCTTCCCACAGACCCACGTGGGAGATTACCACCGTCTGATCCTGGGTTTGACCAGGCCAAGCAGCCATTCGTTGCTCAGTGGCGGCCCCTGTTGTTAAAGAGAAATGTAGCAGCATATCCAAAGTGTGACATAACTCTGGTCATGCAACCAGAAGAATTTGGAGCAAGTAGGGGAGGAGTCAGAGGGGATGTAAATGGGCTGAGGAAATCCCCAGGGGGATTCCCCAGCATTCAGGGTGCTTTGGTGAGGTGCTAATACAGAGAAGAAGCTGAGCCTAAATGCTTTGTGCAAGCTTTCTTCTGCAAGCACCCGGTTTAGTCGCTTTATTCCAAAGGTCTGCTAGGAATCGCCGCAGTGCCCTCCGAGAAATGCCATTGCAAACTTTTATTTGAGGGCTTTTAGGGCTGTTAGATGACAAATATTTTAAAAGATACTCCACCAATTCTTTAGGTAACTTACAGTAAATTTTAATTAGAGGTGGAGGCACAGGACGGGCTGTGTGTGTTTGTTTACGTCCTGAGTAGGAATCAGAGAATGGATCCTCCCGTGGGAACCCTGCTGGGATTCACTCTTGCATGAAGGCATTTATGGGTATGTGAGCACCCCTGGCATGCGTGTGCTATGTGTACAGAGTGAGGCTGTTACATGACATTTCTAGACAAAAACTGTATGTGAAGAAGAGGAGGGAGAAAGCAAATTCACAATCAAATGAAAGTAGGGAGGAGAGATGAGATTGCAGTTGATTATGGGTTTGGCAGCAGATGTTCTACATGAATCCAACTCGCTGCAGCCAGTCTGTTTCCATGGGAACAGAATCAGTAATTATTGAGCCCGGGAGCTCCCCCCTCCTTTCTCCCGACAAGGTGGAGGCTGATGAATATGAACCATCTCCAGCCCACCACCAGCTCTTTCTTCTTCTTCTTCTTCCTCTTTTTCTTTTGTTTTTAGTTCCTTATAAGGGGAGAGTATTGAGTAGTACCCAGAAAAGGAGCTGTCTCTTTATTGATGAAAGAGCATAGGGCACTAAAATTAAATGAAGTTATTGTTTTCTCTTGTGATACTATAAGAGAAAAGCTCTTCCTGGAAAAGCCAATGATCTCTGAAGATGCTAAATAAATGAGCAGGAGTTTCCCTGAAATGGAGGCTCCCTTTGATTGGCTGATCTTTCTGCGATTCCTGCCAATCAGAGCACCCCTGGGCTCCAGCTCCATAAACATAAGCAAAGCTACATGCTTATTCTTCTGGACTTGAAGTGTATACCATTCAAAGGTGTGCGGCGGGTCTCCATTCACATGGCTCAACTGGAAACCTGTTTCGTGAATAAGCTTACTCAGGAACCATCTGATATACCAGCACATTGTTCTTCTGGGGGTCGACTTTAAGTCATTTGGTGGCAACAGCAGCTTAGAAGCAGTATTTGTAGTTGGGAAAGATGGACTTACGGGAGCTTGGTGAGTAAACCTCAGTCGTACACATCTGTCTGCTGGTATTAGCAGCCTGAGCTAAAATGTAGCTTTGTCCTATTGTCTGCCGAGAAAACTGTGAATTGGAACAAGCACATGGAAGAACAAGCATTCTAAGGTTCCCGTGATGTGTGAGCGTCTGTATTCCAAAGGCTGCATGCATTGCTTGGGTATGATCGGATTTGTAGTTGACTGTGTATTATACTGGGACATTGGTTTGTCTAGTTAGGATCAGTGTGAGGAGTGGAGTTTTGCATTATCTCCCTGGGCACTGATCCATTTCAAAAGAAGATGCTTTTAAAACTAAATTTATAAGAGTCAACCCTGTGCATTGCTGGGAAGAGAGAGAAAGGTGCAGGAACGGAGCTGAGCTGTGAGCTGCTTGATTGTGTTGCTGGTGTTTGCATTGTGAAGGGAGATGTTACTACAATCGTCTGTCAAACACTTCTTCAGACCCTCAGCCACAGAAAGAAGCATCTCTTCTGGGTGTGCTGCCGTTCTCTGCTCGGGAACTGTGCAACTGAGCTAGGTCGTGTCCCTTTCTTCTTTCGTGAAACCCGTCTCCAAATTGAAACATGTTCTCTCTCTTTTTAAAAAATTATTCGCAGAAAGAGTTAGAGTGCAGTCAGAGAGATTCTAGCTGTCAAAAACCATGCTTCTAAATGACTCTGTTTTGCATCCTTTTAAACCAGAGAGGGTTTGCAAAGTTGTATTCAAGGATTGGCTCTTTGCCAGGGAAGGGATGCTCTGGGCTATTGCTCTGCTCCCTAGGGTTTAATTTTCTGACACTGGTGATGAAATTTTCAATTTTGTTGGGTAGAAGAAGGAAGAATAAGAAAGCAGTGCTGTAAACAGGCAATGGTGGGGGGCAGCGTGTGAAAGGAGAAACTCTTTTCCTTTAGGGACCCTTCTAGCTGCAAACTTAAAAATATATGTGGCAAGACAGAACTCAAGCACTACACTCAAATGTAGGACTTTAGAGGAACTATAATCCTTCCAAACGTGAAGAGGAGAGGCATTGCCTTTGGTTTGGGTGCAGAGAGTGGCGGCTGAACTTGGGGCTTCCAGCTCTGCCTAAGAACCTCTCTCTCCCCAGCGTCTCTGTCTGCTGATTTTGTGATTTCCTATGTTATGTGCCAGGAAAGCTGACAGCACACTTGATGTCTTCTATTTACAGTCCACTTGGGTTCAAATAACAGAGAGAATAGAGAAAAAAATCATTATCATCTGGTTCATAAATATATGCATGTGAAAGAGTCATATATGGGAAGTCTTACTGGCTTATCCTTTAAAACAATGTCCTATTGACAGAATAGTGTTGTGGGTCTTCACATGGCTCTACAATGGAAATTGCTGTGTCCTAAATGGGCTCTGTGATGAACGGGTAAAGAAACAAAAGAGCTAGGAATGTTTTGCCTGTGGAAGACTCGAAAGCAGGGTGAGGGCGATTGGGTGTTTAGGAGAGACCTTCTACTTTTGTGACCAGTAAAGAGATGGGGTTGACTCTCCGGAGCAGAGGAAGGGTTTCCCAGCTCTGGGTGACTGCACACAACACAGGGGAAACCTGGCCAGACCAAGTCAGTGTCCTGTTTGTTAGCTGAAACCTCTCCAGAAATGTAGGCTGTCCTGTGATCCCAAGAAACTCAAGATGGTGTGCTGGATTGAGAATTCCAATCTCAATGGGATGGAAGGCGAGCCTGAGCATCTCTCCCTGCTGCATCTCACTCCTCAGTACACCTCAATACAGGCACAGTTTGGAGGAAGTCTGTTTTCTAGGGCTGTGCATTAAGTGACAGTCATCTCATTAGAATGACCCTCCATACTCTTTTGGTCTCTTCTCTCCCCCACTAGTGTCACTTGACATGAGTGAAGTGCTGGCACCTGTTGGCAAGAATGAGAGAAGAAACAGCCTTTTATGGAAGCAGTCAAAATGTAAAAAAAAAAAAAAAAAATTAAGAGTAGTTATTAGCCTATTTTTGGATCATGGAAGTCTAAGAATTTGAAAGCTATGAAACTCTCCCCTGGCCTTAAGAAAATATATTTATTCCTAATCCCATAACACTTTAGTGACAGCCCATTTCAGGGTCAAGTAGGATCTCTGCCCTGCGTGACTAGCCAAGAATTTATTGTACTCTCAAGTTCATTATCTCCTTTTTGCAAATGGGTCCACTGAATATGGCCACAGCCCTATCTCAATCAACTGCTGGCTTAAGCAGTGGCTTCAGTACCTGAATGAGGTCCTGGGCATTCTCACTGAAGGTCTGAATTAAGAAGTTTTGGAAATGATTCTAGATCACGGTGGTTTTCTCACTCCTGAGCTTGGAGGGTTGGTGAAACTGGAGTTATGGGACTTGAAATGAAAATGCTCTTTCAGGGACCAGAATTAACTGCATGCTTGTGACTGTTCTATTTGCTCTTGAGAGAGAAGGCTTCTTCCCACTGCCTCTTCCTGGCATTTGCAGGATGTGGGACATATTAGAAAGATAAATGTAAAGACAAAGAAAAGCGAATTCCCTTAGATTTTCAAGTGACCATCAGAGTTTCCCAGTATAAGTCAAAGTGAATATAAATACATTGAATCTAATCCCTGAAATTCAGCACTGAGAGCTAGAATCATAGGTTTCCTCAGTTCTCCCAGCAGTTGAAATAAAATCAATCACAACAGGAATAGCTAACCTGCCTCGAGCATTAGCTGTGTGCCAGGCACTGTTCAATACATTTTATGTAGAAGTAATAACTCATTGGATCTTTATAACAGCCCAACAGCGCTACTTGTACTCCTTATTTCCTAGATGAGGAAATGGAGTCGCCAAAAATTTAGAGAACTTGTTTACGTTTATCCAGCTAGAAGCTGGCAAGTGCTTGGTGTGCTCACACAGTCTATCTACTTGTTTGCTGCATTCATGGATGGTGGAGTCTGAGTGGGTAGGGAAGGAGGTCTCCTAGGCTATCAGTCTGACTAGTGGAGTCAAGCCACAGGGCGTTGAGGGAAACAGTCATTGCAATAATTAAAGTCAAATTAGAAGGCACTTTGGGGTGATTGGTTGAATTATTAATAATGCCATTTAAGAAAAAAATTTTGAACTAAGTCAAAACCTGTCACCAAAACGTTGCATTTGTTCGCCCCCTTGTGTTCCTGTGTGACGTGCCACCTTATTCTGCAGAGTGTTTATTTGACTGATGTGAACTGGGTCAGTTTCTATATGAGACCAGCTCCTCCTGGGCCATCTGTGAGAGGTGGAAGGTCGCCAGTTTCATGGCTACCCTTTGCTTGCATTTGCCGGGAATGGTTTGCAGTTGCCATAGCAATGGTGAGGGTCATGACAGACCAGAACAACAGGGCAGCCAGTTAGGGGGTTTCATGTCTTGAAATGGCTGTGGGAATTACCAGGGCTACCGTGCTTTCTGAAGACCTTGTAGACAGGAGTGATGATCCCAGCTCAGAAAGAGATTCCAGGTAGTAACAGTGGACATAAAAAGATGGAGCAACTGAAGACTCAGGTTAGGCCTGGAAATCATCAAGTGACATAGATTTCAAAATATGCCCCCCAGAGTTGGGGTCATTGAGGGGACAGGGGTTATGTGGCTGGGGGTGGTGAGTCTTCAACTCCCACTTTAACCAGAGCATCTCCATTTCTGTCTGTTTTATAAACTGGCAATCCCCACTGAAGACTTACTAATGAAAAATGAAAGGGAAGGTTAGGCTACTAGAAGGAAAAAGAAAAACTATTGATCTCAAAATTTCCAAATTGACATATAAAGAAATGAAAGACCAGAGCATATAAGCCAGCCCACACTGCTATATGGAAAAGGAATCAGTAGGGGTCTTAGTAGCAGCTTTTAAAAACATGGGTTATTTGTTATGTGTGCCTAATATTTTGTAGTTTCTATTATTACGCCAGTTATGCATATGTGTAGAAGACAATTTAAATAACTGTTCAATAAATAATGTCCTACAGGGACAATATGGCAGATCTCTTTCTAGACCAGCACTGTCCAGTGGGAATACAATGCAAATTATGTATGTAATTTCAATTTTTTTAGCAGTCACATTAAAAAAGTAAAACAAAAACAAAACCCCCAGCTCTATTCATTTTAGTAATATATATTATTTAACCCAGTATGTCCAAAATATTATCCTTTCAATATGCAACTATGAAATTATTAACAAAATATTTGTATTCAGTTTTTCATGTTAAGTCTTTGAAATCTGATATATATTTTACACTTACAGCACAACACAATTTGGATACTGAATTTTCACAGGAAATCTATATTTAGATTTCACAAGATTTACAGTTACAAAAGTAGATTCAAGAACGGAAATTGTTCTTTAAAAGTTTTCCAATAACTGAAGTATCAATTTTAAAACTTAAATTAGCTAAAATTAAATAAAATTTAAAACTTCAAAAACAAACAAAAAAGCAGAACAAACGAAAAAACTTAATTACACAGTCACGCTAACCACATGTTTCAAGGTTCCCGTGGGCATGTGTGGTTAGTGGCTACTCTAGCAGACAGTGCAGTTCTGGACCCTAACTCTCCTCTTAAACTAGGCCGGTTACTTTCCTCACTTCCTCATCACTCCGTGGCACCTTCCTCTCTTTTATCTCCGTTAGATACCTGGCAGACTTGCCCTGGTAACAAAGAGAGAAATAGAACACTGGTATTCACAGATGTGTTTACCTTTGCCTTTAACCATGGCATGTGTCAAACCCAGCACGTGGCTAAATGTTGGTTTCTCCATTGCACTGTTTCGCATGGGGGAATTAAAAGGTGTGCCATTTCCCATTACAGAAAGTCAACACACCATCTGTGGCATTTCTCAATCCTCAGATATCTTGGCCTTGCCACTCACTGTCTGTGCTTTGGAACTACCTCCTTCAACTCAGTATGTTCAGGGAACGTGGGTTTCATTTTAATAATAAGCTAAGCAAACCAGAATAAGAAGGTAAATCTGCTGCAAACAGTTAATTCTTTATGAAGACAAGTATAAATTGAGGCTAAGGGATGATTTAATTGATGTCATCTTATTCAATTCTACAAATTTTGTTTAGCTAGAAATTATTGACTGAATAGTTCTTCCAATTAATTTGGTCTTAAAATCTTTACCTTCAACATCAGATAGCATCCTTATCTAAAGTTTTCTTTTTTTAGTATAAAAGCAACCATGAAAACAGAATCAACCTCTTCAGTAACATGCTGCAAAGCCTTCTTAGAGGCATCGAATCCCAGCCTCCTAAAGATGACCTGCATTGACAATTTCAGCCAAATCTGCAAGTGGAAGGATAAAGCTCACTCCAAGTTTGGTGCTCTTAAACCTTCCATTCATAAAGAGCTCTTTTAGAAATAACACAAAACATTAAGAAAGGAAAAATATCCATAGAGTTCAATACCATCCCTAGTATCAGGGATGCCTTCTGGTCCAACTCTATCCATTTCTAGCATGTCGGACAGAATTGCCAAGGAGAATGCCTTGTGCGCTTTAGCACTCAACAAATGTTTGTTGGATTAAATTGTGTGGATCCTTTGCAACTTCTTTCTTTTCATGACATGACTTAATCTTTTTTTCTGAGGCAACAGTGGCAAACCAAGTAGATTAAACCATAGGCAGGGTTGAATCTTAAGAGCAAGATGACTTGCTTTGTGAATCTGCTGATATTTGGCCAAGCCAACAGCTAATACACTCAGTCAATCATGAGCAGAAAGAAGTGCTGTGGGATTTCAGTGATTGCAGAGACACTGGGAACTAGCTGTATGTTACATAAGTAAAATTATCATTACAATAATTGCCTTTGCATTATCACAGGATTTTGAAGTTCCCTAATTTTCTAGCTTATTTCAAACAATCTGTGATATTTCTAGAAATCCAGAACTAGAAAAGTATTTGCATAGATGACAGAGCAGTAGTCTTGGATTGTTGTCTCTAGTTTAAGAATGAAATTTTACAAGTCACTTAACCCTTATGCTCCTCAGCATCTTCACATGGGTAAAGAGTAGTTTAGACTTGGTGACTTCCAAAGTCTTGCATATGTCAAGCTTTGAAACAATCTATCCTCCTTGGCCCATGCTCCATTGATCATAGCAGTCTTTCCCACTATACCCAGATAGAGCCTTGGGATCCTTCTTAACACTGCACTAAGCCAGCCACTGACAAGTGATCAGAATTGGCTTACAGCTGGAAATGATTTTTTCATCCCTCTCTTAGGTCCTTTCCTCAGCTCTGTGCCTTGTGCAAGACTTTGGAAAGGAACATACAGGGAATTATCATCAGTATGCAGGGTTCCAGCGATAAGGGAATGACAGTTCTTTACTCATCCCCTTGCTCAGCCGTTCCATGGAGGTGTTGCCATCTGACAAGGAGAGCTGCAGCCTGCACTTCGGGAGCTCACTTTTCTCTTCCTTTGAGCTATAAGTGACGAGAGACCTGTCAAGGAGAGCAATTCACTGGCATCATTCCCAGACCTGGAACATAATGAAATAAAATTTCATTCTGACTTGGTTGGAATTCTTCTAGCTGAACGTTCGAGATAGCATCTGCGGCAATTCTAACATCCACTTGCCTAGTTGGAATGAAGCATCCATCAGCTAATGGCTTTCATGCAGTCAGGGCCTCTTAGGGCAAATCATTTCTAACTAGAGCCAGTCCATAGGTCCCAGCAGGTAAGGTAGAGCCCACTCATGTCTAATGGGCCAGCAATATGAAATCTGCATTTCAGAAGCTTTATTATTTACAAAGAGTGATATCAAAGCGGGAAATGTGTCTGAAAGCCACCAACACTGGTACTGCCCCTAGACCTAGACTCCTCAACATTTAAGGCTTTAATTTGGGACTCAGGTTCTGGAGGTGTTATGTTAGTATTGTCCATTGACACTCGTTCTGGTACCCACAATAGTGATAGCAGGGCCATACCCTTCCAGCTTTGGAGAGGGGTGGCGGTCAAGGGGCAAAGCCCCCATTCTAGATTCCATGAGCCAAGTTCAAATGCCTTTGCAAATTAGACCCAACAAGATTTGCAAAGATCACCTTATGGGCAATCCCTCTCCACCCTAAATTTCCCAAGCACTGTGTAGATGACTAGTGAACCTCTCTGAACCCTAGTTTTCCTTATCTGTAAAAATGGAGGTAAATGTACATATCTCACAGGGCTGTTGAATGAAAATTACAGTGATGTCTGTGTGAGTGATTAGTATGCCATAATGCACTATGTAATGAGAAAATAGTATGATTACATTCCTTGGGTAGAAGCCATTTATTTTTCATATCTCATAGAATGTCTAGCTCAGCTCTTTGGCTATGGAAGATTCTCTAATTGGACAACCAGGGTGCATGCTGTCTGCTCTCAAATCATTCTCCTAAATCCTTAGAGACTATCCAACTCCTGCTAGCACTGGAGGCCACCCAGAGAGAAGAGAGCACTTCACGTAGAACCAGAAGCCTGAGGTAAAAGTCCCAGCTTAGCCACTAGCAAGGTTTAGGTCTTTCCATGTTACCTCTCCAGTCTTTAGTATTTTTTTTCTTCATGGATAAAATATAGATATTATCTATACTAAATTGACATATAGAAATGTCTAGAGGACAAATGAATTAACATATTCCATGTGCTTTGTGGATTGTAACATAAGGTATTACTATTATTATTTCAAATCTAGTATCTCCTAACAACTCAGCCTTGTTTTTTGAGGAGGGATAATTGGGAAGATGTTTCTGGAGGCAGAGTACCAGAAGCTCCAGGATGGTGATGTATACTTTCCTGACTTTGGAAGCCAGTCAAGATCAAATGATATTGTGCTTCTAGGCAGATGCCTGTGGCATTCAGGGAGGCTATGAACTGCCACAAATAATTGGTGGCTTTTACATTTGTAAGTCAAGATGTTCTTGATCTCTGCAGACGGCCTGTAAATCTTTCTGGATAGCCAAACCTTAGCCATATAGCACCAGCTCTGTCCTTCTTCTTCTTGAAAACACAATAAAAGCTTTGAAAAGCATCCATATTTTGGGTTCTTCTATATGCACGTTCTCAGCCACTTCTTGATAGCTTTCTTCACCTCCCCTTCCCCCCGCCACTGCCGCCAGCCAGGCACGTCACACCCCCTGAATTACATATTCTGTCAAGAGAGCAGAAGAAGTGATTTCTTCCTTTGTAACAGTGGTGCTCTATTTACTGAAATCCCATAACATCCTAGATCTTGAGGAAACCTGAGTCCTGGGGCGGCAAATAAATTTCATCTAGTGACAGCTTGGGTGCACTGGTGGTGGCTGCCCAGGGCTCTACATCTGGGCTCAGTGGTCCCGTGGGCAAGGAGAGGAGGGCAGCAGCATGCAGTTGCCTTATTACGGGTAAAGAAAGGGAGGTTCAGAGAAATTAATTGACTTGCTAATATATTTCTGTTAACAAGGGGCAATAACCACATTTCCTTGCTCTCTCAGTTTATTCAACCACCAATACTTGCTGAATGCCTACTGTGTGTAAGTTCTAGGCCTTGGTATTATCAGTGAACATAGATAATCTATGAAGATCTATGGATTAACCTGCACAGAGCTTTATTTTTCATGCAATCTTTGGTGTCAAAGTTGGAACTGCCCAGAATACAGAGGCTATAATAAGAAAAATTTCCAACACACTAGTTATTTATATATTCATTAATTCATTCACACATTCGCTTATGCATTTATTTCCATGCCCATTTACATAAAGAATAAATATCCACTTTCAAAAATCGGGGCTTTGTAAGAGCTGTTTGAAAACAATTTGAAAGAAATTGATGAAAACAAATTGACCAATAACTGCCCTTACCTTCTGCCTTGCTTCCTCCCGGCCTCCTTTTACGGCCTTGCTGGCACAGAGTTGGAAATGAACACAGAAGAAAATCTGAACTCTAAGAGCAAACTCAAGAACTGTACACTATCTTAGTTTTGCAAAGCAACTTAACAAGGTGAAATTTGGATGAACCAACTTTTTTTCACTTTACCAAAGGTTTCTGAATTGTTAGAATTATCAAAGGACGAAGAATGCCACTATGGTGATTGAGAACTGTGGCAATTCCATGTCACCTGGGCAGAGGTATAAATAGCAGTGGATAGGAAAATCTCTTAGCCCAAAATCTGAGTACTGTAGGTAACTATACAATAATCACACTAACTGTGTGTGGTGATCTGTCTCTCTCTCCCATCCCTGGTTAATTGTCCTTCATAAGCTCACGCCCAGTCACTTGCTTCAAGGCCAGAACAATGTCAGAAACACTGTCTGGTGGGTATATGAATTGTGCCCTCTCTGTGCTAGGCACTTTGCATATGCATAGGTCCTTATGATGGAATTTCCCAAACCTTTGAAAAATATTTTTAGTGTAACTATTATTTCTAAATTGCCACATGCCATGGTCTATCAGGATACAAGTTTTTACCAAAAAGTGCATCCCCATATACTCAAAGGATGAATGGAAGTAGAGAATCAGGGAACTTTTAGTGCTGATTCTCAGTCTCTATCCTTTTTCCTAACATAGTTTCAGTACAGTGGTAAGAGCAATGTTAAAAGACCTTATATCTCCTTTTACACATTAGGAAACAGAGATGTAGAAGAGTTAGCTTATGACCCATCTAGTAAGTGGCAGAGTGCAGTTCAAATCCAGGTCTGTCTGACTCCTAGGCGTGTGTGTGTGTGTGTGTGTGTGTGTGTGGGTATATGACTTCCAAGTGATATATATACATATATATATGTTTATGTTTCATAGAAGTATGATAGCATGATTAAGAGCTGACATTTTAGCATAAAATTCTATTATGATAAAATTCCATATGAGCAGAATCAAGATAGAATGGGGGAAATGGAAAGTAGAGTGGGAATTTGAGTTCTAGGACAGAGGCTGGCAAAAGTGACTCAAATCCAACCCATGTCCTGTTCTTGTAAATGAAATTTGATTGGAATACAGCAATGCCCATTTGTCTATATATTGTCTGTGACTGCTCTCATGCTACAACAGCAATGTTGATTAGGTATGACAGAGACTGCTTGGAAGGCCTAAAATAATATTTGGCCTTTTATGTTAAAAGTTTGCTGACCTGTATGAAAGGAGAAAAATGAGGATGTAAAATTTCCAGCTATTAAGAAGAGTTTGTTCATGTATGTTTAAATGAGCAATTATGGGTATCAAATCACTCTTGTATGTATATCCAAGGATACATTTTTAAAAGTGATGCAACCATTTTATTTTTTAAATATCAATATTGTAATACACTGAAAATTATATTCTTTGTGACTATTTCAACTTTGATAAAAAAATTTCAAAGTCAATTTTAAAATGTGTAAGAGGGTATGTAGATTTTTAAAAATAGAGAGTTAGGAGACCACTGCCCTAGAAGACAGGATCAGGAATGTGACTTTCCATAGTTCAAGGCCATCCTGTGATGAATGGGAGCTTGTTTCCTTCTCATGGGGCAAATTGAGCCCCAAGTGTGTACCTCACCCCTCAATCAAGCTGTTCTCCCACAACCTCGAGGGCTAGCTGATGGAAATGTGGGACTCTAATAGGACAGTGCCAAAGAGTGATTTCTTAAACATCTGGGCTCAGTCCTACAGATCAGAAAATCCTTCAAACGTCCCTATATTGGCCCTTCTATCAGCTAGCAGTGCCCTTTGAGAATGTAGATGGCTGGGCTTTTCAGGATGTACCTGTAGACTTGATGGGAGCCTGTGCTGTGCTCCAGCTGCACTGACTCTGGGGTGTACGAGCCAAGTGGACGTTTAAGCCTGCCTAGCAAGCTTGATACGTGTTAGGGGTTGAATTGTGTCCTCCTCCAAAAAAGATATGCTGGTCTTAACCATCAGCACCTCAGAATGTGACCTTATGTGGAGACAGGGTCTTTACAGAGGTAATCAAGTTAAAATGAGGTCATTAGAATGGTCCCTAATCCAAGAAGACTGGTGTCCCTAAAAAAAGGGGAAATTTGGGTACAGAGGTAAGACATGCATTGAGGGAAGACAATGTGGAAAGACACAGGGAGAAGACACAAGCTGTTATGAGAGTACATCTAAGGATGGAGGACTGGAACCAGGAAGACTTTGGCCCTGGCCCCTAGTCTCCTTCCTTTCCCTTAGAGCAGTTCAGCAGAGCATTTAAGATAAAAAACTCTGGAGCCAGTGCTTTTGGGTTTTAAATCCTACCAGCCATGTGAGCTGGGGCCCAAATAGCCTCACTTGTTAAATAGAAGAATAATAGTACCTTCCTTAATAGGTTATTGTAAGAACCAACTGAGTTAATAACATGTAAAACTCTTAGTGCTTGGCACATAGTAAGTACTCAGCAGTGAAGTGTTCATTACTGGAAACCAGAAGAACAACTTTTGCCTAAGACCACCCCAGACCCATGAATCACCTAGCAAGTACTACCCGCATGCTCCTCTGGAATTCTAGAAGTTTTATTTGTGAAATTACCATATACATGTTTGAAGGGGGGTTTTGAAAAAAATCTCTGATCATCTTTTCTTGTTTTATCCTGTCTTATTCTTGCAAAGGCTAATATTTGAGAATAGCCAGCATGCCTTATTAATCCTTGAAAGAAAAAGTATCTGCTCTGGTACCAGTTGGCAGGTAGATTTCATCAGTCACTCGAGATTATGGATTAGCTCACTGATCTTTTTACCCTTCCAGCTAATTATAGCCTTTGGACAAATACAGCTAGTCACAAAAGCCAGGCACAGCTGACCAAACACATTTTAAAGTAAATTCGGTGGGTAAGTAATGCCAAGCTTACTTAGATCTCTCGATGAAATTGCTTTTCTGAGTCACTAGAATCTCAATGATGTCTTTCCCAGCTAGATTTGAAAGTGAGGTGTTTATAACCCTTCAAAGCAATAGGAAAAATGTGACTAATTAAACTAGCTATCTCCTCCCTTCCTAACACCCTCCCATTTAAAATTATTTCTTCTCTCATGTCCTCAAATAACTGGCCCAGTTTGATTTTAAATGATTTAAGCATATCCTTTGGGACTCTTGCGTAACAGATTAAGAGAGACTTTCCTAGATCCCCAGATGAAATGCAATTTTTCTCAATGTATTTTAATTACTACTACCTGCCAAGGCTTTCTCATACCTCTAGAAGGTACCTTACACAGTTCATGTCTCATCTTGGTGCTAAGGCTTGCTAAGTACTTGTAGATAATAATCATATCCTATTAGATAGTGTTTGGTGAAACTCAAAATCTTTAGCCCTTTCATTCTTTGCTAAAGAAGACCTCTGCAGCTAATTCTTTTCAAGCTCCCTTCAGTTGAAATTATTCTCACACTATAAAATCATAGACGGCCTCACCAGCAAGTCCTCAGTAGTTGCAGGGAGCTTCTCTGTGGGGCGGGGCCATCCCCTTGGCAGTGACAGCTGGAACGGTGTGCCCATCCTGGTGTTCAGCTCTGTTGGCTTCTCCCTTGACGACTCATCACACGAGCAGCCTTACACTGTGCATCTGTATTCTTCTGAGTGACCACTGCTTCTTCCTGATCCCACAAGGCAGAGTTCTGGTGAAGGGATTCTAGACGGAGTGACCAGCTCTGACATTGAACAACCACATACCTAAGTCACTGGGTTTTGGTTTTTGTTCTTGCATTTGAGAAAACAGAAAATAAGAAATGGTTTAGCTCTTATTTCAGAAGAGTAGTGTGATCGTTTTGCATTGTCATCAATATTCATTGATTCAACAAAACATTTATCAAGTGAATACTAAGTGCCTAGCGCTGTGTTTGGTAAATGGGAGGAATCCAAAGAGAACACAGTCTAGACTTTGCTCTCAGGGATCTTAGTAAAGAGTGAAAAGCTTACAAGATAGTAAACCATATTGAACAGTATTATCTAGTTAATAACAAAAATGAGAGCTTCAAGAAGACAGTCCTAGACCACCATTCTGTCACTAGTATGTTTGGAAAAATGTCCCATGGTGAAGAGCACTGCACTCTACACTTGCGTGGGCTTCCCCAAACAAAATTATTGTGTCTGATACCCAAGTGGCATCTGTCTAAATAAATTATGATAATATGAGTTAATTACACAGAATGAACTATATTTGACAGGAAAAATGACCAAGAAACATTTCTCACTGAACAAAGAAGATAGGAGGACAATACACAGCATATGATCCCTGGTATGTGTGTGTATGTGGGTCTATGTGTGTGTGTTAGGTGTATGAGTGTATGTGTGTGTTTGCATATATGTAAGGAAAGTCTGGAAAATGAATAAGACAGTGTCAAGAATGGTTAATGCTGGAGGATGAGATTGGGGAACCCAGAAGAGGACTTTTATTTTTAATATGATGTTCTTCCGTACTTATTTTTGCTGTAAGTATACACTGGCTTTTATATTTATTTTAATTTAATCATCAAAGTGAATTCTTAAAAAATATAAATCTTAATAAAATATTAGTAAAAATCAAAACCTTTTACAATATGATCAATATAGGAAAGTGTGTTTACTCTTGAATTTAATTATGGGAGAAATGTAATTTTGAGTTTGTTTTGGAAATATTTAAAGCAGTGGTTCTCATTCCTTGGTGCACATTATAATCACCTATTGATTCTTTTAAAAACTGAGAGACCCAGCCCCTGGATCACCTTAACTTTATAAACCAGAATTGCAAGTGGGGCTTAATTAAGTGTGTTTAAAAACAACACACACACCCCACCACCAACAACAACTTACTCAGGTGATTCTGATGTGCACCAAGTTAAAGCATAGAGCTAGAGAGGAAATGAAAGGATGACAAATACCACCCATTTTGGCCATATACATACTAAGTTAAACTTCCTGAGAAAAGATAAAAATCTTAAATTGGATTAAAAAACAATATATAACCATGTTCTACTCACAAAATAACCACCTAAATAAATGACAGACAAAAATTTTGAAGGAAAAATATAGCACACAAGTTGGAGAGAAAGAAAATAGGAATAGCAATATGGACATCAAAGAAGAAATTAAGCCTAAAATCATCAAATGGGACAAGGAATCATTTCATAGATAAAATGTTCAAACTAAAATAATAAAAAGTCCTGAATCTTTATTCACAACATATCAGTATCATCAAAAGAAAAAGGAAAAGTTAAGGAAAAAAGAATGGACAAAAATATAGCTGTTATAAAACATCATTGCATTATTACTATATTATGTTTCAAATAAAATATATAGATTTTAAAATATATAGATTTTAAAAACGTAATTGTCAATCAGTAGGTACATATTGAATTGGCACCTTACACTGAATGTATGCCTTCTTTTCAAGTATCCATGCAACTTTTTAAAAAAATGTCACATGGCCAAATGTTCTTAATAAATTCTGAAAGTAACAGGTTTCTAAATAACTATTGAATCAAAGAGGAAATAAAAGCTACTATTAAAAGCTGTTTAGAAAGTGGTGACAGTGAGAACATGGCATGCCAAAACTTACAAGAGACAGCCAAAGCTGTCCTCAAATGGTATATTTATAGCCCTAAAAATCATTATTTTTATAGAAAGAATGAAAATAAATGAACTAAGGACCTAAGTTAGAAAACAACAGCAAAAGAGCAAAGAAGGGGCAAGAGGAAAGATATAATAAACAATAATAAACTAGAAAATAGAGAAATAATGGAAACAATGAGTAAATCCAAGAACTACTTCTATTAAGTAACTAACAACCATTGACAATTTTATCAAAGAAAATATAGAGAAAACATGAATTTAAAAACTTATCATTGAAAATGAGGTGAAAACAGGCATTAGGTGACTAAAACGTTATTAATGAATTTGATGGATGGCAAAATGCTACTATACTGGATAATGCTCAGTTAGTGCACAGGTGATACAAAAAGCCTGTATGCATGGCATATCAAGACTGAGGATGCCACAGACTCTAATGTTCACTGGGTAGTGTGTGTACTTTCCATTTCCTTGAAGGGGGAATAAATGAAGGATGGAGGGAGAAGGTTCTAGCTAGTACATGCTGTCTCTCCAAATGCTGAGGTCTTTGGTGTCCCAGTGCTTCCATCATGGGCCTTTTATCATTAATCCCTAGGAAGTCAGCTGTTCCTTGCCAGATATTTAAATCTCTATTAAAAATACCTCTTACTCACCCAGGAACACTGACTCCTTTTTCTTCTTTTGCCCCTTTATCCTTTCTTTCTGTAAGTCTGAGCTTTTGGAAGCAATCAGCACCCGCCCTTTACCAGAAGCACAAAATCTGGCAAACACTCCCCCTAGTGGCAATTTAACAAATCTCCTAAAATGGCTTACCCAAGAGCCAGGGCTGAAAGCCATGCCAGCCTGTGTTAACGGAGGTGGTTGTTAATGAAACACATTGCTGGGCTCCACATCAGAAGGGTGGCTCAGAATATATATTACTCTTCTAACAAGCAGCCCAAATAATTAAATTTGGGTCTATTGACCTAGGTTATATATCTCTGTATGATTTAGAAAAGATGGGCAATGTGAGAAGAAATTCTTATAAACTAACTTAGTATTAATTTCCAAAAAGCATAGGAACCAGAGGTGTTTGTATTAATTTTCTACAATGAGCACCTGCCAATATATGGGAGTATAAATTACAAACAAGCCAGCTGTACTTGAGCATTGTTGCTTCATTATTCTGCATTCATATTTCTAAACATCCTCCACACCTTAGATTTCTCTCTCCATTTTCTAGATTGCCAGCCCATTCAGAACAGCCTGCTGATTTCATCAACATGCTGCTTATCATGTTTTCCAGATTTTTAATGGGTCTCTTAAATAAAATTGGCCCTTATTCTAACTGGTGTTTCTACTCTGGTCCCTTTCATAAAATCATCTGTTTCATGGTCAAAGTTTCATTTCATTATTTCTCTGTAATCTTTGGTGATCCCTTTTCACCACTTCCTTGTTCAGAACTGTCAAATGGCACATTAATTCGATTCATTGATGTTAATAGTACTTGCAGGGAAGAGGAGGCTTTTCATATTAATATCAACACATCACGCAAATCATTTATCATCTGTATGTAAAGCTTTAGAGAATAGGTTTGTCATCATTATTGATTAAGAGAGGAAAGAGCCTTCTTGTTGAGGAACCACAGACAGGCGGTGTCCATCGCTGCCTCTGCTTCGGGAAGGAGTATTCTCATCGTGTGAAGTGGCATTATTTGAGGAGTGGCGTATGTGGATCGAGTTTTCAGGAGTCCCACCTGAAAAACCTGTGGTCCTAATACTCAGTGCTAAACAAAGGATTCCAAATATAAATAACCTTTGAGCTGACCCATCGATTCAGGTCTCATTCCCATTTCACAAATGGTTTCTAAGGTATACAGTTAGGTCATATAAAAGTGACATTAAAACTCATGTTGGCAGAATGCCATTGTGGCATGACTTCTGTAATAAATAACGGCTGCAAGTAGGCAAGATAATGTAAGATTTGAATGGGGTTGCATTCTGAAAGGAAGGCAGCCAGAGGTCCTGAGAATTAATGGAGGAGCTGCAGAAAAAATATGGCTCTATTACACCAAGCACTTTCCTATTTTCCTTTCTATTGCCTGACTGAGATGATTTGGCAGAGTTGAAAAATAAATGAACTGTATTCATTTTTCCTTCAGAGCTCTTCTTTGAATGCATTCTGTAAGAAAAAATAAATGAAATACTAACACAGGCATTATGGGGAAATCAAGACATGAAGATGTAAGCATTCTATCCAGCAGTATATATTTAATAGCCCAGTACTCCTCATGTGGGGAAATATGCCTGGTTCCAACTAAGGTCATATCATACAGGCAAATGTGATGCTTTAAAGAGATGTTAATGATCTGCTAGGTAATGCAGAGGAAATGATGTTTTGAATGGGTTTCAGTAGCATTTGAACCTTTCCACTGCCGTCTTTACACTGCACCATATAGTGATAAGGATTATGTTTTTTTATAGCAACTCGATTCCAATTTTCAGTACTAACTAGAGACAGGATTCTTTTGCAGGCTTATTATTTATGTTGATTATTCCTTTTCACATTTTATGTTAGCCACAGAACCCTTATTCTAAACAGAGTGGACCCCTAGTTATAAAGCACATGAAAGTACAGCTCTGTGATGGAAACGAGGTTGGACATCTCAGAGATCCCTCCCCAACTGAGCTTTTTTTCCAGTGCATCCCTCACATCTCCCCATAGCCAAGTTTGAAAACAGTCTTCTGGGAGAAAGAACAAGGTTTCTTCTTTATAACCTAGGGGGGGAAATGCCTTTAATTATTCATTCATTCTTTATTGGGATAAATATATTTTTCAGTGATGTTATAAGCCAGGCCCTCTTCTAGGCATTGGGGATGCAACAGTGAACAGGAAGGACCAAGCGTCTGCTCTCAGGGAGATAGTGAGGGAGATGGCCAGGTAACCAGGAGGTGGTTGGTGATATGAAGAAAGTAAAGAATGATGGACAAAGGGAGGGGTCCTAGGATGAGGGCTAACATAGGAAGAACAGTCAGGTAAGGAACTAGAATGCTGAGAAAGAGTGGCCACATCCAGAGCTTGAGAGTGTTTCAGGCAAAGAAAGCTCCTGAAAGCCCTGAAGCAAGGGTATTCAAGGCATGTCTGACAGGCAGGCACCTGGAGTCCAGCAGGATTATGGGGGAGCTGGGGGCTGTGGCAGACAGAGAGGTCAAAGTTAAGGAAGCTTGTTGATGGAGCATCTACTAGGCCATGATGGAAATTCTGTATTTCTCATTTTATTTTAAATTTACTTTTAATCTTGGTTTAATTATTTATTATTACCCGCTTATGATTAAACTCTTTACATTTTTATTCCCTTAACTTCCTAAATGGCTTTGAGGTAACTTATATATATGCTGCCTAAATACAGGTGCTTTCAAATAAAAGCTCAAGACCATTTAGAGGGAGAATGAAGTAATAGGTAGTGGGACTGAGAATTTAAAATATAGTTCTGGCCTTTGCGGGGGCTAATGGTGGACGCTGGGAGGACGCTTGCCAAAGAGTATTTCCCAGATTCTGCTGCCAGTGTCCTTGTCCCTGTGGTGAGCCACAGCTGCCCCCCACCTCTGCAGGAGACCCTCCAACACTAGCAGGAAGAGCTGTAGCCTAGCATTATCGTGTATCTGTGGGCCTGACCAAGACCATCTCTGAACAGGACAGCTAGCTGCCCACCAGCCAGCAGTGACATCATTCTGCCAGCCAGGAGGACCAGCCGCATGACTCCCACAGAGCAGCCGTGTGGCTGACAGGGGATTGGTGCTCCGGCCGGGTGTCAGGCCTGAGCCTCTGAGGTGGGAGAGCCAAATTCAGGACATTAGTCCACCAAAGACCTCCTGGCCCCTCGTAATATCAATCGGCAAGAGCTCTCCCAGAGATCTCCGTATCAACGCTAAGACCCAGCTCCACTCAACGACGAGCAAGCTCCAGTGCTAGACACCCCATGCCAAACAACTAGCAAGACAGGAACACAACCCCCCCCATTAGCAGAGAGACTGCCTAAAATCATACTAAGTTCACAGACACCCCAAAACACACCACCAGACACGGTCCTGCCCATGAGAAAGACAAGATCCAGCCTCATCCCCCAGAACACAGGCACCAGTCCCCTCCACCAGAAAGCCTACACAACCCACTGAACCAACCTTAAACACTGGGGCAGACACCAAAAACAATGGGAACTATGAACCTGCAGCTTGTGAAAAGGAGACCCCAAACACAGTAAGTTAAGCAAAATGAGAAGACAGAGAAACACACAGCGGAAGAAGGAGCAAGGTAAAAACCACCAGGCCAAACAAATGAAGAGGAAATAAGCAGTCTACCTGAAAAAGAATTCAGAGTAACGATAGTAAAGATGATCCAAAATCTCAGAAATAGAACGGAGAAAATACAAGAAACGTTTAACAAGGACCTGGAAGAACTAAAGAGCACACAAATGATGATGAACAACACAATAAATGAAATTAAAAATTCTCTAGAAGGAATCAATAGCAGAATAACTGAGGCAGAAGAACAGATAAGTGACCTGGAAGACAAAATAGTGGAAATAACTACCGCAGAGCAGAATAAAGAAAAAAGAATGAAAAGAATTGAGGACAGTCTCAGAGACTTCTGAGACAACATGAAATGCACCAGCATTCGAATTATAGGGGTCCCAGAAGAAGAAGAGAGAAAGAAAGGGACTGAGAAAATATTTGAAGAGATTATACTTCAAAACTTCCCTAATATGGAAAGGAAATAATCCATCAAGTCCAGGAAGCGCAGAGAGTCCCATACAGGATAAATCCAAGGAGAAACACGCCAAGACACATATTAATCAAACTATCAAAAATTACATACCAAGAAAAAATATTAAAAGCAGCAAGGGAAAAGCAACAAATAACATACAAGGGAATCCCCATAAGGTTAACAGCTGATCTTTCAGCAGAAACTCTGCAAGCCAGAAGGGTGTGGCAGGACATATTTTAAGTGATGAAAGAGAAAAACCTACAACCAAGATTACTCTACCCTGCAAGGGTCTCATTCAGATTCGATGGAGAAATTAAAACCTTTACAGGCAAGTGAAAGCTAAGAGAATTCAGCACCACCAAACCAGCTTTACAACAAATGCTAAAGGAACATCTCTAGGCAGGAAACACAAGAGAAGGAAAAAACCTAAAATAACAAACCCAAAACAATTTAGAAAATGATAATAGGAACATACATATCGAAAATTACCTTAAATGTAAATGGATTAAATGCTACAACCAAAAGACATAGATGGCTAAATGGATACAAAAACAAGACCTGTATATATGCTGTCTACAAGAGACCCACTTCAGACCTAGCAACACATACAGACTGAAAGTGAGGGGATGGAAAAAGATATTCCATGCAAATGGAAATCAAAAGAAAGCTGGAGTAGCAATTCTCATATCAGACAAAATAGACTTTAAAATAAAGATTATTACAAGAGACAAAGAAGAACACTACATAATGATCAAGGGATCAATCCAAGAAGAAGATATAACAATTGTAAATATTTATGCACCCAACATAGGAGTACCTCAATACATAAGGCAAATGCTACCAGCCATAAAAGGGGAAATCAACAGTAACACAATCATAGTAGGGGACTTTAACACCCTGCTTTCACCAATGGACAGGACATCCAATATGAAAATTAATAAGGAAACACAAGCTTTAAATGACACATTAAACAAGATGGACTTAATTGATATTTATAGGACATTCCATCTGAAAACAACAGAATGCACTTTCTACTCAAGTGCTCATGGAACATTCTCCAGGATAGATCATATCTTGGGTCACAAATCAAGCCTTGGTAAATTTAGGAAAATTGAAATCATATCAAGTATCTTTTCCAATGCTATGAGACTAGATACCAGTTACAGGGAAAAAACTGTAAATACTACAAACACATGGGGACTAAACAATACAGTACTAAATAACCAAGAGATCACTGAAGAAATCAAAGAGGAAATCAAAAAATACCTAGAAACAAATGACAATGAAAACACGACGACCCAAAACCTATGGGATGCAGCAAAAGCAGTTCTAAGAAGGAAATTTATAGCAATACAATCTACCTCAAGAAACAAGAAACATCTCAAATAAACAACCTAACCTTACACCTAAAGCAATTAGAGAAAGAAGAACAAAATATCCCCAAAGGTAGCAGAAGGAAAGAAATCACAAAGATCAGATCAGAAATAAATGAAAAAGAAATGAAGGAAAAAATAGCAAAGATCAATAAAACTAAAAGCTGGTTCTTTGAGAAGATAAACAAAATTGATAAACCTTTGGCCAGACTCATCAAGAAAAAAAGGGAAAAGACTCAAATCAGTAGAATTAGAAATGAAAAAGGAGAAGTAACAACTGACACTGGGGAAATACAAAGGATCATGAGAGATTACTGCAAGCAACTATATGCCAATAAAATGACAACCTGGAAGAAATGGACAAATTCTTAGGAAAGCACAACCTTCCAAGACTGAACCAGGAAGAAATAGAAAATACAAACAGACCAATCACAAGCACTGAAATTGAAACTGTAATTAAAAATCTTCCAAGAAACAAAAGTCCAGGACCAGATGGCTTTATAGGTGAATTGTATCAAACATTCAGAGAAGAGCCAACAGTGATCCTTCTCAAACTCTTCCAAAAAATTGCAGAGAGAGAAACACTCCCAAATTCATTCTACAAAGCCACCATCACCCTGATACCAAAACCAGGCAAGATGTCACACACACACACACAGAAGCTACAGGACAATATCACTGATGAACATAGATGCAAAAATCCTCAACAAAATACTAGCAATCAGAATCCAACAACACATTAAAAGGATCATACACCATGATCAAGTGGGGTTTATCCCAGGAATGCAAAGATTCTTCAATATATGCAAATCAATCAATGTGATAACCCATATTAACAAACTGAAGGAGAAAAACCATATGATAATCTCAGTAGATGGAGGAAAAGCTTTTGACAAAATTCAACACCCATTTATGGTAAAAGCTCTCCAAAAAGTAGGCATAGAGGGAATTACCTCAACATAATAAAGGCCATATATGACAAACCCACAGCCAACATCATTCTCAATGGTGAAAAACTGAAAGCATTTCCTCTAAGATCAGGAACAAGACAAGGTTGCCCACTCTCACCACTATTATTCAACATAGTTGTGGAAGTTTTAGCCCCAGCAATCAGAGAAGAAAAAGAAATAAAAGGAATCCAAATTGGAAAAGAAGAAGTAAAGCTGTCACTGTTTGCAGATGACATGATACTATACATCCTAAAGATGCTACCAGAAAACTACTAGAGCTAATCAATGAATTTGGTAAGGTTGCAGGATACAAAATTAATGCACAGAAATCTCTTGCATTCCTATACACTAATGATGAAAAATCTGAAAGAGAAATTAAGGAAACACGCCCATTTACCATTGCAGCAAAAAGAATAAAATACCTAGGAATAAACCTACCTAAGGAGACAAAAGACCTGTATGCAGAAAACCATAAGACACTGATGAAAGAAATGAAAGATGATACAAACAGATGGAGAGGTATACCATGTTCTTGAATTGGAAGAATCAACACTGTGAAAATGACTCTACTACACAAAGCAATCTACAGATTCAATGCAATCCCTATCAAACTACCAATGGCATTTTTCACAGAACTAGAACAAAAAATTTCACAATTTGTATGGAAACACAAAAGACCCCTAATAGCCAAACCAATCTTGAGAAAGGAAAACAGAGCTGGAAGAATCAGGCTCCCTGACTTCAGATTATAGTACAAAGCTACAGTAATCAAGACAGTATGGTACTGGCAGAAAAACAGAAATATAGATCAATGGAACAGGATAGAAAGCCCAGAGATAAGCCCACGCACATATGGTCACTTTATCTTTGATAAATGAGGCAAGAATATACAATGGAGAAAAGGCAGCCTCTTCAATAAGTGGTGCTGTGAAAACTGGAAAGCTACATGTAAAAAAATGAAATTAGAACACTCCCTAACACCATACACAAAAATAAACTCAAAATGGATTAAAGACCTAAATGTAAGGCCAGACACTATAAAACTCTTAGAGGAAAACATAGGCAGAACACTCTATGACATAAATCACAGCAAGATCCTTTTTGACCCACCTCCTAGAGAAGTGGAAATAAAAACAAAAATAAACAAATGGCACCTAATGAAACTTAAAAGGTTTTGCACAGCAAAGGAAACCATAAACGAGATGAAAAGACCACCCTCAGAATGGGAGAAAATATTTGCAAATGAAGCAACTGACAAAGGATTAATCTCCAAAATATACAAGCAGCTCATGCAGCTCAATATCAAAAAAAACAAACAACCCAATCCAAAAATGGGCAGAAAACCTAAATAGACATTTCTCCAAAGAAGATATACAGATTGCCAACAAACACATGAAAGGATGCTCAACATCACTAATCATTAGAGAAATGCAAATCAAAACTACAATGAGGTATCACCTCTCACCAGTCTGAATGGCCATCATCAAAAAGTCTACAAACAATAAATGCTAGAGAGGGTGTGGAGAAAAGGGCACACTCTTGCACTGTTGGTGGGAATGTAAATTGATACAGCCACTATGGAGAACAGTATGGAGGTTCCTTAAAAAACTAAAAATAGAACTACCATACGACCCAGCAATCCCACTACTGGGCATATACCCTGAGAAAACCATAATTCCAAAAGCGTCAGGTACCACCATGTTCATTGCAGCACTATTTACAATAGCCAGGATATGGAAGCAACCTAAGTGTCCATCAACAGATGAATGGATAAAGAAGATGTGGCACATGTATACAATGGAATATTACTCAGCCATAAAAAGAAACGAAATTGAGTTATTTGTAGTGAGGTGGATGGACCTAGCGTCTGTTAAACAGAGTGAAGTAAGTCAGAAAGAGAAAAACAAATATATACTCACAAATATATACGGAATCTAAAAAAAAGAAAAAAGAGTTTCTGAAGAACCTAGGGGCAGGACAGGAATAAAGGCGCAGACGTAGAGAATGGACTTGAGGACACGGGGAGGGGGAAGGGTAAGCTGGGATGAAATGAGAGAGTGGCTTGGACATATATACACTACCAAATGTAAAATAGATAGCTAGTGTGAAGCAGCCACATAGCACAGGGAGATCAGCTCAGTGCTTTGTGACCACCTAGAGGGTTGGGATAAGGAGGGTGGGAGGGAGACGCAAGACAGAGGGGATATGGGGATATATGTATACATATAACTGATTCACTTTGTTACACAGCAGCAACTAACACAACATTGTTAAGCAATTATACTCCAATAAAGATGTTTAAAAAAAAATTTTTTTTAATAAAATGTAGTTCTGTGTTTCCTCAGGGCCGGGGGGGGGAAAAAAGGAAGAGAATGATGGTTTATGTAATTCTGATTAGTTAAAAGGGAAGGCTATCCATTGTGGAAGAAACTTCTAAAATAAATTCAAAACATAACATATTCCATTGGGTCTTATACAAGAAACATCAATAATTCTCTTTATGAATATTGAATACCTACTATATGCAAACTATTGACCCTCTAGGGAATACAAACCGTAATCAGACATAAATTCTGTCTTCCATGAGCTTGCAGTTTAATAAGGTGCATAACAAACATTCACAAATAACTATACTACAAAGTAAGATATGTAAAATAAATTTAAGTTTGTTTTCAGAGTCTAGAAATGGACTTTCATGGAATTTTGTGTCAATCACAGGTATGGCATTAAAGCATGACTCTGCAAAATTTCATTGTTAGAGGTTAAGACTTAAAGTAACCAGCCAGGTTTATAGCTTTTCCATAATCCAAGGACTTATCATAGTACCCAGGGTCAGGGCAGCAGGGCAGGCTCTGTAGGCTGGCTTTCTGTGCCCTCATTCATCTCACAAGGAGGAGATGGTCCTCATTCAGTTCAAAGGTGACCCTTTGTCAGAGCATGGGATGCGGGTATTCCACATTGCTAATTGAAGAGACACATGTACTTTGGATATCAGATGTGCAGGTGGAAAACTGACATTCTTATGAAAATTGAATAGTGCTTTTTCTTTAGTGGGAAAAAGAATATATTTTAATAATATATTTTTATATAGAACGAATTCATGTTTATAGGTGAAAATAGAAAATGTAGGCATCACTAAAGGAAAAACACCTATAATTCATCTATCTAAATAAAAACACTGTTGATTTTAATCTATGTTCTCTCATTTTTCTACGTGTGTGTATGGGGAGAGGATCATACCATCTATACTGTTCTGTGGTCCCCTTTCCTCATCTCTTTAAACATGGAGACATACAGTTCAATGATGTCATTAGTAACTGCTACCTGGCACTCTAGTGTACAAATGTGTCATTATTTATTTAACCAATATTCTAGAGTTGACACATAGGTTGCTCCAATGTTAGAATCAATGCTGGGATGAACAATCTTTAGAATATATCTTTTTCTGCTTTTTCAGTTTTCTGTAATACCTTTCTAGAAGCAGAGAGAACAGTGATTTGGAGTAAGTATCCTAGTTCTAACTGAGTCACATACATATCCAAAGGCTTTCCTTCAGACCTTTGCTGATTGACTTTAACTGCAGGCAATGCTAAGCTATCTTTTAGACAGAGGGAAGGGGGCTTCAAAGCACCAAGTGAGTCCCTGAATTTTAGATTCTCATTTGTTTTTCCTTTCTTCCCACCCCAATTCCATTAATTACCTTAAATCAATAACCCAGGCCAGAGGATGGATAGCATTGTCAACTCCTTCTATTCTCTCAATGCCTACCACATTCAATTAGTCACCAAGTTATTTAAGTTCTGCCTCCTAAAAAATGCCCTGGATCTGTACGCTGCCTTCCTCCCACTTAATTTATCTGGCCGTTATCACTGACCCTGATTCCTACAGAATTTCTTAAATGCTCTCCTCCTCTTGGGTTTGGCTCACCCTCTAATCCATCTTTCATATTTCATTTTAATGTAAAGCTGATGATGCCACACTCTGCCTCAAAGTTTGTGATGGCACCATATTACTTTCTAGATAAAATTCTGACCCTGCAGCTTGGTATACAGGCCTCTGTTTCTGGACCAAGTCACCCAAGCTGAGTCCTGAGAATCTGTATGTTTCAAACCTTCTCTGTGATTGCAGTGCAAGGAGTTCGGCCCTTCATGAGTCACAGGATGGGCACATAGTAAGCACTGGTCTGCTTGGAACCCACTCTGGAGCAGGAGGCCAGCTACAGCTGGAAACTTCCCTCAGCCACGGCTTAAAATTATTCAGCACAACATGATTATTTTAGGAAAAATTTCAAAAGCATTCCGCCAAAGAGTATAGATTAGAAAATCATTTCCATTTAGGAAGCCTAATTTAATTAAGTGACACAATTTTTAAGCTATGAAAGCTTTTTCCTGCTGAGTCAGGAGTTTTTGCTTCTTGGCTAATAGAAAATAGGTAGCGGAAATTAGAGACTGGCTCCAGAGACTACTACATGCTTGGCTGCATCAAAGTCCAGAGTATAAAGTATTGTTCTGTGGGGTAGAGGGGCGAGAGGGCATTTTGTTTAAATCTTGTTAAAGCGCCATGTGAAACTTTTTTTTTTAATTAAGACATTTAAAATCTAGCTTTCTTAGAGAAATACTGAAAAGACACTGAATTCTTTGCATTCCTTATAGAAAATGATATTCATAAACATCATCAAACTTAAAAAAAAGAAAAGAAAAAGATTTTGGAACAGTTGTATGTTTTCTTGGGATTAATGGTGAAGTTTTTAAAGAAACAGTACACTTGTGAGACGGAAAAAGATATTGCTATAATAGAGGTTTATTTCATCTCATCTCTTGCTAATCCTCAAGGAGTTTGGTGGACTAAAACGCCCTAATTGTCATGCCAGGTAATGTGAACACCCTACGTAGTCATTAATATCATTAATATTATGCCCGGAAGATACAGAGTTGGGATTTTAAAACAATTTTGGTTATTTTTCTTTCTGTCTCCACTAAAATGTAATTTTCATGAAGACAGAGTCTCTGTCTTGTTCACACTGGGTCCCCAGCCCCTGGTTCATGGTAGGCACCAGTAAATATCTGCTAAGTTAATGTTTGCCTGCCAAAGAGTGAAGATTTTGTGTAATATACTCCTCTGTGGAGATATAAAAGGAGAGGGAAATTTGATCCTTTACCTGAAGGAAGCTTATAATAGTAGCAATTACCTCTTTTTCTAGCCCACCTGATTTATCCAATTATGATCATGCTATGTACATTGCAACATGATTCTCAATAGAAAATCTATTTTGTCTTCTTTCATATCTATCCTCTCTCCTCCTTTTGATACACATAATCAATACATATGTTCCAAAATTGTCACTAATGTATATGTCATATGTATGTGGAAGGGGCATCTTCCTCATAACACAATTATCTCCAGGTATGTTCAGAGATTAAGAAGTAGCTTTCAAAACCATAGATAAGAAGTTGCAGGAGATACTGGGCTAGATGATCTACATCAGTGTTACTCAGAATGCCGGTCAGTGAGCTCTTTGTAACTGATCTGCAACAGAATGTAAATCAACTATGTCATTAAGCACACAGTTTAGTTCAGTTTATACCTTTCCCCTGGTGAGACTTTCTTCATGCGGGAAGCAGCACATTGACTTGCATTCTCATGCAAGCTCTTTATCTTGTTGTGATTGGATCTCAAGCAGTTCATAGACTAGCACGGCTCTACAACCACACCTTGAACAGCACTGATCTTCATCAAAGTCTTATCTACTTCAAGGAATCTCCAAACTACCTTTTTTTTTTTAATTAACATCTTTATTGGAGTATAATTGCTTTACAATGGTGTGTTAGCTTCTGCTTTATAACAAAGTGAATCAGTTATACATATACATATGTTCCCATATCTCTTCCCTCTTGCATCTCCCTCCCTCCCACCCTCCCTATCCCACCCCTCTAGGTGGTCACAAAGCACAGAGCTGATCTCCCTGTGCTATGCGGTTGCTTCCCACTGGCTATCTATTTTACGTTTGGTAGTGTATATATGTCCATGCCACTCTCTCACTTTGTCACATCTTACCCTTCCCCCTCCCCATATCCTCAAGTCCATTCTCTAGTAGGTCTGTGTCTTTATTCCTGTCCTGCCACTAGGTTCTTCATGACCTTTTTTTTTCTTCCTTAGATTCCATATATATGTGTTAGCATACTGTATTTGTTTTTCTCTTTCTGACTTACTTCACTCTGTATGACAGACTCTAACTCCATCCACCTCACTACAAATAACTCCATTTCGTTTCTTTTTATGGCTGAGTAATATTCCATTGTATATATGTGCCACATCTTCTTTATCCATTCATCCGATAATGGACACTTAGGTTGCTTCCATGTCCTGGCTACTGTAAATAGAGCTGCAATGAACATTTTGGTACAGGACTCTTTTTTTTTTTTTTTTTATTAATTTATTTTTGGCTGTGTTGGGTCTTCGTTTCTGTGCGAGGGCTTTCTCTAGTTGTGGCAAGCGGGGGCCACTCTTCATCGCAGTGCGCGGGCCTCTCACTATCGTGGCCTCTCTTGTTGCGGAGCACAGGCTCCAGATGCGCAGGCTCAGTAGTTGTGGCTCACGGGCCTAGTTGCTCCGCGGCATGTGGGATCTTCCCAGACCAGGACTCGAACCCGTGTCCCCTGCATTAGCAGGCAGATTCTCAACCACTGCGCCACCAGGGAAGCCCCAGGACTCTTTTTGAATTATGGTTTTCTCAGGGTATATGCCCAGTAGTGGGATTGCTGGGTCGTATGGTAGTTCTATTTTTAGTTTTTTAAGGAACCTCCATACTGTTCTCCATAGTGGCTGTATCAATATACATTCCCACCAACAGTGCAAGAGTGTCCCCTTTTCTCCACACCCTCTATCATCTCACACCGGTCAGAATGGCCATCATCAAAAAATCTAGAAACAAACTACCTTTTAAAAGTATCATTTTCAGTTTGTTATATGGTTATTTCTCCAATAATTACTTATGTGATAATAATTAATACAAATAATATAATTAATTATATTTATATAGATAGATGGATATTTAATGTCATGTCAAGTAGTAACAACGTCATAGAAAAAAAATAAACAATGCTAAAAGGTTAGAGAAAGGTAGGGGCTGCTTTTTTGGTCAGAGTTCTCTTGGGTGGTTTCTGTGAGGAGGTGACACTGGAGCTGTAGAGAGAAAGCTATGTAATTATAGCTGGGAAAGAGCATTCTGGGAAGAGAGAAGATTAGGCTCAAGAGGTTTGAGATGAGAGCAAGCTTGGTGTTTAAAAAATAGCAAGGCAGTCAGTGTGCCTGGAAGGCAGTGAATAAGGAGGAGGGTGGTAGGGGACTGGGTCAGAGAGCCAGGGACCAGATTTTGCAGGGCCTTGTAGGCCATGGAAAGGACCTTGGCTTTTGTTTTGAGTGAGACATGGAACCCTTGGAGAGTTGTGAGCACGTGAGTGCCATGATCTGATAGGTTTTAAAGGATCACTATGACTGCAAAGGAGTAAAGGTGAAACGAGGCCAGTGAGGAGGCTGTGGCTGCAGATCAGGCAAGGGATGGGCGGTGGCTTAGACTAAAGTGGAAGGACTGGCGATGACAAACTCACATCCTGAATTTGTGTTAAAGGCACAACCAATAGGATATGCTGGCTGGGTGTGGTAGGTTGGGCATGGGGTAGGAGAGAATGAATGAAACCAAGGATGACTCTGGGTTTTGATGGCATTGTTTATGGACATGAGGAACACTGGAAAAGAACAGATTTGGGGTGAGGGAAGAGGAAGAAAGAGTTGAGTTTGGACCTGTTGGATGTGAGACGGCGGAAAGACATCCAAGTGCAGATGTGGAGAGATCAGTGCAATAGATGCATCTGACTGCTAGGAAGAGGTTGGGACCAGAAATATAATTTGGGAGTTGCTAGCTCATCTAAGGAGTGAGTGAAAATACAAGTCTAAGGACCAAATTCAGGGTACTCCCAACAGTTAGAGATCAGAGAGATGAGAAAAACTCAACAAAGGATACTAAGAAGGAGATAGGAAGCACACAGACCACAACAACAAAATGTGACATTATGAGTGTCAGGAGAAGAAAGACTTTTTTAGGAAGAGGCAGTAATCATCTGTTTCAAACGCTTTGTGGAATGAAGATTGTAAATTATCTATCAGAACAGGCCTTATGGAGGTCATTGGTGCTCATGATTAAAGCAGCTTCAGTTCTAATTCACTGCCTAATTAGAGAAGTTCTCTTGTGATTGGTTTTAGTTTCTTAGTGAACTGAGAATCAGTTATATGATGAAAACTAAGAAGGAAGGAAGGAGCCTTGGAGGTTTTCGAATAGAGGAGAAGCTATGAAGAGTGAATCAACTGGGTAAGTACAGTAGGATTGCCAACAGAGCTAAGAACTCTCTTGTTAGTTGAGGTCATAGGTTTAAAATGACACCAGACAGCACCACTGTATGCTTTCCTCCAGCCACTCAACTATGATAGGCGGAGGCAGAGGATAGGATTTAAGGAAGATCGGTGTTTTACTGGGCAAATATGATGGAGGGAAGAGGTGCTGGATATTTGGGAGTAAATGTCAGGGAGTGATTAAAATTATAATGGATTAGAGATTAGGTAAAAAAGCGAAGACGTGAAGGGCTAAGGAAATGATGGCAATGTCAAAAGTCACAGTAGGTTCAAAGAATGTTTGGAATGGAGATATTAGGAAGAGTGAGTTGGAAAGATGAGATAATAGTTGTAATCTTGAGACTTTGGCGAATGTTCTGTATCAGCAATGACAACATTTAGGATACACTCAAAGAGTATCCAAAGCAAAGAGTGGCTTTGGAGTATATAATGGACAAGTCATTGGTTGAGGAGGCCATGGAACTAAGAAGCTAGATGTTGGATGGATCGTTTGTGAGCATATTGAAATTACTGAGAATAATAACAGAATGATGGCAAAGGGAAAAAAGGTAAGAAAATCTTCAGTAAATTGTGGGCATGACCAGGAAGAGAGTAAATAACATAAGGAGGGATAGTGAGTAGCATAGTCTGATGGCAGGCATGTCAAAGGAACTGGGCAGGGGTTAGGGAGTAGAAAGGACAGTGGTCTGGAAGCAGCAAGGAGGAGCAAGAAGGACCACCTGTCCAACCTCCAAGATCAGTAGTACCAAGAGGTAGGAGGAAGAACTTGAGAAATCTACAAGAGAAACAATCTCCTAGAAAGTCAGCCAGATTTCCATCAGGGCAAGAAAGAGAAACAAATGCTTAGAGAAGATACAGGAGAATTTACCAATGACAGACCTTGGGTTTCAGAGGGCACACTGGAAAGGTTTGAAGATGACAGGAGGGGTGGCCAGAGCTTCAAGCAGATTAGGGAATAAGCAGAACCTTTGGGAATGCAGATCTGTGAGAGTCTGGGAGATGAGGAATGATCTGGAGTCATGAATGAGGTACAAAGGAATGAGAGATGTGACAGGCTGATCCTGGTGGAATCTCAGAGGGAGTGGGATACTCAGCACTGAAAGCAGTTATTTGTTGGGACTGATCTTTTTGGTGGTTCTTACGAGGAGGTGGGAAGGATTGGAGGAGGCAGAGCAGAAATTGCACCAGAAGCCAGGAGCACTTGGAGGACTCCTTGGATGCCAAGGAGAGTGGTCTGACGGGGGCTGCAGAGCTCTAGGGATCCTGCCTCCATCCTGTCAAGAGCAACCTCAAGGTTTCCAGAAACCATACTCCTTAGTTGTCCATTATCTTCTCTAGATTAGAAAATCACCATCCAGTGATTTTCAGGGTCTTTGCCCGAATGTATTTCAGAATTACTAGGTTGGTTGAATCCTTCAATAAGTACTGTTTTTATGGAGAGAACTTCAAATTTACATTGGAAAAGAGCTGGTGCCATCCTCTCCACAAAAACAAGGCTGACAGCATTTAAATAGCTTTGGCTATCTCTTGGGGAGATCGCAGTTGGTGGGAAATTGACAACATTACTTGGAACATAACTTGGAAATGATATTTTTCTTTGCTCACCACTAGACATTTTGGACTTGGGAAACTCAGACTACCGGAGAAGTAGCTAATACGTAAGGGCAGTAGAGACTCGCTTCAGCGAGTCATTTCTTGTCATTTTTTTCCCCCTGCATTATAATCGAACCTACAGACCACTCATTATTTACCTACTGTAAGTTTAGCTTTCCTGCTTTTCCCATTTCAAAGTCATCATTGAAAAATGGCCCAGCTGATGATTTTTATGCAGGCTGGTGATTTGTATGTAGGCACCACATATTTTTGATGATAGTCTTTCCAACAACTGCTAAAAAGCTTTGTCTCTACTGGCTGTCGCAAGATGGCCTCACGTGTTAGTCTTAAAGTCTAATTAGTTTTCTTGTACATCTCGGTGCATTTTTAAGCTGTAAAATAAAACTTCTTGGATAAAGTGACCTTTTTTCTTATATGCAATCTAGCTGATTTCAGAATTGTCCTTTACAAACATTTAATACATTGATTGATCTGATGGCATTTGGGTCTAAAATTACTTCTTGGATATAGAAGAGACCAAAGCCTTGTTTGGAAAGTTTCTGACTTAATTGTTTTCTTTCAGAAAAAGAGAAGAAGGCAGATTCAGAATTTGGAGAGAATTATTGATTTTTTGTCCTGAGCTGTTCCTGAATCAAAATGTTTATAGGCTTAAGGACACCCTAGACAAAAGAAGGTTTTGAAAAAGGGAACAGATATTGAGAGATAAATTTGAATCAGGCATCTATTTATGCATCAGGCACTGACTAAGAGAGAGAGAGACATAAAAATGAAAAAAGGATCTTGTCTCAAGCATCAGATGGTCTAGCAATGGAGACAGACATAAACCAATTACCCTGCTGAATTCCATTAGACTTAAGTAGAGGATGTGAGATCAGTTTATCCTCGTGGAGGAAGAAAGAAAGTGGGTAGTGGATGGGGCAGGGGGGAGCTGGGACTTTGGAAGATGATAGAGAATTCGCCACATCCATAGGAGTGGGGTAGGTCATCTGAGAGAGAATTCAAAGAGGAAGCCACAGCCCAAGCAGAGGACTGGAGGCACGAATAGGGTAGCCTGTGGGACCCTGGGGAGGCAGCAAGGGCAGAAAGATGTCACAACTCTGACTGAGATTCTTTGTACATTTGACAAATATAGGGAGAATAAAAAGATGTATACACGTTTCCAAGACATTATGAAGAATGCTCATTTTTATTTGTTATTCGGAGACATTCAGAAATCAAATTATTTTACTGAAATAATATGGAATTAGACCATTTTTCTATAATGAGTCCAAATAATTCATTTGGTGAGTGTTTTCATAAAGGAAGGCTTTTACCTGCTCAGCATGTTGTTTTTCCAAGTACATTTACTCAGGAATTTGTTCTTAAAACTGGATTCTCCATCTTTTGGGAATGAGACCAAGGGGTGTAGTGGTGAGAATTAAGAGAGATGAGATGGTGTAGAGAAAGAAGCAGAGGATTTGAGACAAGAGAGGAGGGTTTACTTCCTAGTGTGAGCAGTTAGGAGCTATGTGATGGAGACTAAAGTCACGTGCCCTCCTGGCATTTGTTCCTTCCTCTGTGTAGGGGGAACCAATGAGTTGTTTTGAGACATCAGACAGCAAGTATAGATACGAGAGTTGATAGTGACACTAATCTCTCAGTTGTGAACTTTGCTTTGTTAAGACCCCAAGGTCGTAAATTGTACAATGAGCTTAGAGAATGACTCTCAGATTTTCCGGTCCAGAAACATTTCTCACCTGGTATACTTGTAAAAATGCCAAATATGTGGAATCACCTGCAGAATTTCTGATTCAGTAGGATTTAATAGGGATAAGGTTTAGGAATCTGCTTTTTAAACAAATACCCTATGTGATTCCACAGAAGGTGATCCAAGGAGACCATTTTTAGAGAAACTGTTCCAAAAGATCTGAAAAGATATATGCACCCAGCAAAATTAGGCCAGAAAGTTCCCAGCCTGTTAATAAAACCCTGGATTCTTACCTTCCAAGAGAAAGTGCACATACCCCTTGTTGAGCTCTGAGGTTCTCTTTGACTGGGTGCCACAGCTGAAGTTTGCCTCACTACCTTAAGCCAAATCAAGAAGGCACCACCTTTTTGAAGTCCCGTGATTGTGTTCGGGGCGGAGGATAGAAAACCCAATTACCCTACCTGCTACCGAGCACAGGCTCCTGCCCTTGGGCCTGCTCGGCCCCTTCCTATCGTGTTGAGCCTTGATTCGGCAGCAGCGTCCCCTGGTGAGAATCAGTCTAACTGCCTTCCAGAGATGTCCATCCTTCCCCTACTTCTCCACCAGCCCTGCCCCAAGGGCATCTGCCATCAGTAGAAGGTACGCTAAGCATTTAGTCTGAACTCTAATCCTGATACTTAGTGACTCTGTGACCTCCAGCAATTCCTTTACTTTCCTAGTTTCCATTTTTCAACTGTAAATGAGGATGACACACCTAGCTTGCAACACTGCTATGAAGACGAAGCGAGATGGCTAAATGCTCTATGTAAGCCTGCTGTGTGGGCTTCTCCATCCAGACGGTGATGAGCTCCTGCCTCCCAGAAACTTGTGTGTTTACGCTCTTATGAGCAACAGCAGTGTCTTTGGAAAGACTGCTTAGGAGTCAGAGCAAGGGTCCAAGTTTCAGGCATGCAGTCAAGAGCATTAAAATTTTCAGTACAAGTCTGTTAGCTTCTGAATAAAGATGGTAACTTTGGATTGAAACATTTACTTCCCCTTTTTCCAAAATTTCCCTACAGGTCACACACACACACACACACACACACACACACACACACACACACACTACATACTGTCCCAGGTCTGGAGCAAGGAAGGGTTAAATCTAGTCGTTCACTCAGCAACATGGTAGCACTCACACCCATGAGATGCCAGACTCTCCATGGGTCCATTTCATACAGGCTAAAATTGAAAATCACCTACATGTTCAGCAGTAGGAAAAAAGTTAAATAAATAGAAAACTGTGCTTTCCTTAAAGATAATGATGCATTAGCATAGATATTTATATAGAAAAGGTGTTTATGTTGTTATATAAAAAAAGATTTTAAAAACAGTGTGTATATTTTACTAAAACTATTCTCATGAAAACTTTTAGAAAGATATGCACCAAAAATTTTAACAGTTTTTTTTTGTAGATGGTAGGATTAAGGATCATTTTTTAAAATATTGCTATCTATTCTAACTTAATTACATTGAATTTAACGTACTTGTGTAGTAAACAAATATATCCAACAGATTGTAGCAGTCAGGGCTTTCAGACATTAACTGCAGACCTAAAAAATATTTGTGCAGCTAATTTGGGGCTTTCGTGTGATGTTCATGTTTATGTGAAGAGGGCAGTACCTATCTTCCATCATTTGACACCTGACCTCATGATACTGAAATGTCATGAGAGTCCTGTCATCTTCCTGTGGGTCCCGTAAGCAATGCTTTGGAGGTAACAAAGAGATTTGTCTCCTCCAAGAGCGGAAAGAACTCCAGTCTTCTACGATGTCTGTGTTGTTTTCCTCCCCGTCTATTCACATGCCAGTAGAATTTCTTTTATGTAAGGGGACCTCTCTTGAGACTCTCTGTGATGGGAAAGAATGTGTTAAGTCTTTTTCTTTCCTTTTTTTTTAAAGCACCATTACAATTCTCAGTTTCCCTCCATTCATTTTCATAACTGAGTCTAGAGTGATTGCTTTTTCTTTGAACCTTGCTTAAAAGCATCCCAGTCCCTTTACAAACGTCCCTTTACCTGGAGCCTCGAAGGTGAGAGCGATGATACGGAGGGGCTGTCTTATTAATCAAATGTTTGCTCTGCACTGGGCATTCATCATACAAACCCACCCAGCTGGATAAGATTCATTAGTGTCATCTTTCACCGCTCTTGTCTGCCTACCCTGCTCACTCTCTGCGGCATTCGTTAAAATGCCACCGATGCTTCTGTAGCTGGCTCCATCTCTCTCTCTCACCTCCCGTGGCCAGGTGCAGTGTTTGACCCCCCAGGGACAGGGAAAGATCACTAAGAGGTTACCAAGCAGAATATTTAATTAAAGAGCCTCTGATGGCCTCTTTGACTGATTTCCTTTCAAATCTGCCTGGATCCTCTGGGAGCTTCTTCTCGGGATCCATGTTCTACCCTGAGCCAGATGGCAGCCCCTGGGGTGGAGACGGGCCTTCGCCTGACACTGAGCATTTATATGCTGTGGGCTGTGCCAGAGTGACACACCTATTCACCAGTCACTGCGCCTCACAGGGGACATCCTGCTGGTGCCCAGACCCTCCTCCTTGGTTCCCAACCAGCTCCTGCTCCAATCTACTTTCTAATTTCATATAGAGGTCTTTGAGTTCAGAGTCTCTTGCTCTGGCCTTTAAATCCCCCTTTGTGTTGTTATTCTTTGAAGAAGTATTTATGGAGCATCTACTATGTGCCAGGCCCTGCACCAGTCGCTGGGGACTTAATGCTGAGCCAAAGAGACATGGTTCTGCCCTCATGGAGTTTACAGTCTAGCAGAGAAGACAAGCAAAAGCAAAACAAGAGTAAACAAAGCAAAATGGTCTCAAATGTATGAAGTGCTATGAAGTAAACAAAAAAGGGGCAGAGATGGAATCTACCAGGGGTGGGGAAACCTTCTTTCGAACAGTGTTGTCAGAGAAAGCTGTGGTCCCTGGGCCAGTAGCACCAGCATCACCCACAACCTGTTAGAAATGCAGATTCTTAGACTGTATCCCAGACCTCTGATTCAGAGACTCTGGGGTGGGCCCAGCAGTCTGTGTTTAACAAGGTAGAGCTATGTGAAAGTGTGTAGAGGAAAGTACATTCCAGGCAGGGCGTGCAAAAGACCCAAGACGGGAAAGAGCTTGACTTGTTCAGAGAAGTGAAATCAAGACTGCTTTGGCCAGAGCAAAGTGAGGGGGAAAGTGGCAGAAGATAATGTGTGTGATGTGGGCAGGGATCAAATCATGCAGGTTCTTGTAGACCAGGTAAGGGGGTTGGACTTTAGCTAATGTGAGAAACCATTGAAGCATTTTAAGCAATACCATGCACTGATCTGAATTATTTTTAAGATGATCTCCATTATTGAGCCCAAACTAGATGGAAGCAGCTTAAGAGTGGAAGTAGGAAGACCAATTAGGAGGCTGATGCACTGGTCTAAGCAGTAGGTGATGGTGGCCTGGGCTAAGGCAGCAGGAGATAGAGGTAAGAAAGTAATTCCAAGATGTATTTTAGAGAGAAGTTGACGGTCCGGCTATGGGTGGGGAGTTGTTATGGAGTGGGGAAGGGTCACAATCAACTCCTCCATTTCTGCCTTTAGTAACTGGGCTGATGGAGGTGTCATCTACTGCTCTGGAGGGGTAATAGGGTAAGTATGCCTTCCTGGCTTTTATCTCAGACGCCCGCCCCCTAACCTGTTGGGGCAGGCATCCCACTGTAACAGCTTCCTAGAGCCTATCCTCAGCTTGACTCGCGGGCTACATCCTCAGTCCGACCCAGACCCCTGACAGAGGAGCCCCTGGACTGGTCCCCATAAGGGCTCTGTCCCTAAGGCACAGTGTCTTGTGTGCGTGAAGGTTTGAGGAATACCTAAATGGCTATATCTGCATGTAGAGCGGTGTTCCTGTTGGAAAAGGATTGAGTCAGTCCCTAGCCTTGCTAAGAGGTGCATACTTGCTACCTTCACCTTAGGAAGGAGAAAAGAAGTAGAGAAAAGAGAGGTAAATTGCCTGGGGTCAGGAAGCACAACTGGCCCTGGAATCCAGTGGGGCTTGAACCAAAAGACAGAAGCAGAAGACAAGAGTGGCCGGGGGCAAAGAAGGAAACTGGAGAAATCTGGGGCTCTGTAGTGAGTGACCCTTTGCCCAGTTACCCACCAGGAAGAGTGAACTGCAGGAGGGAATAGCAAGGAAGACAGATGTTTAAACTCTTCTCATCTCCTGCAGAGATGGTGGGCTGGTTACATAAAAAGCTGCTTGTGGGCTGTTCAATCCCCGAGTCTTGCTCATGAGGCTAAAGGAAATGTCACCTCCTCTCTCACATCTGTGAATAATGGGCATGTCAGCCAATCCAGCCAGTCAGGAGTCAGTCACCTCCAATTGTCCACATGCCTTAGTGTTTGTACGCTGTGCATAGTATTTTGTTCCTCATTTACTGTGTCTGTTTGGGATATGCAGGTGGTTTCATCTTCTAGAATTAAACTCTGAAAAAAATTGGTGAGATAGACAGGGGGGATATAAAAGAATGTAAAGAAGCATGGGGGGAAAAGAGAGCTTGGGAACTCTGACCAAAGGAGCCATGACCTGAGAAGGTGAGAAGTTGATCCAGTAGAATCAGCTTAGCCAGGAGAGCTCTGGGAATTTGCTTTGGAAAGATGTTTACATTCTACATGATAAACATTTGAGACCATTGGTTCTCAAATAGGGGGAGGGATTTACCCCAGGGAGCATCTGGCAATGTCTGGAGACAGTTTTGTCACATTTGGGTAGGGGTGGAAGAGGGTGGAATTTGCTATTGGCATCTAGCAGGTAGAGGCAAAGCATGCTACTAAACATCCTGCAATTCACAGGACGGCCTCCATGACATAGAATTATCTGCACCAAAATGTCAGTAGTGCTGAGGTTGAAAAACCCTGGGCTGTACCATGTGAGGAGGACAGAATAAGAAAGCGTGGTCCGATGCCTGCCGCCAGAAGAGGGTATGACATCCATACTGGGAAATGGTGCTTGTCTGCTGGTCTCTTGTCAGAGGAACAAGATGAGAGAATTCCGAGAAATCCCACCTGTAATTCCAGCTTTTGTCTGAGTCTCTTGGGAAATCAACAGATATTCCCTGCCCACCATCTATGTGTAAGGCACCAGGTGAGGTGATGTGGGAGAGCTGGGGGCTGTGGCAGAGAGGTCAGAGGTAAGTAAGCCCAGCCCATTTATGGAGCATCCAGTTGGCCATAATGAAAATCCTGTATTTCTCATCTACATTGTAGAACCTTTGTAAGGGTAAAATGATAATGTATGCAAAGTGCCTATACCTGGCTGACTTACTAACCAGATGCCAGATCTTCTCCTTGCTCCAGAGTTTAGCTGAAGGAGTCCAGCTTCTTCTGCACACAGTTATGTGCATTTGGATCCCACATGTTGCCTTAGTTTCCCTTACCTTCCCCATCAGTGCACGGAAGCAAATCCCTCTCCCTCTCCCCCACCTATCTCACCAAACAATTTTAAGGACAAAATGTCCTCTAAAGTGCTTATAAGCTGCTCTAAGATAAGTTTCATATAAAATCAAGATCCTATTCATTCTAGTTATGTTTTTCACCACTTTTTACCACTTATCTATTCAGTCTGCATTTCTTGAGCATCTACTGCATGCTAGGAACTGTCATAGAAGCTGGGAAAATTAAGTCAAAGAACACATAATCCTCCACTTGACTGTTTGTCACAGACAAGTGTTGGCTCATCTTCTGTCTCTTGAGCCCTACCTTCATGAATCTTGTCATATTATTTAATCGGTATACTCAGGCTACATCCTGAAGGAGGATAGGAATCCTGGGGGCTGGGGTGCTTCTGGGATATTCCAGGCAGAGGAATGTGGATGCTCCCCTGTGGATGCTTCCAGGTCACTGGTCAGCGTGTGAGCAGGTGAAAGGCAAGAAGTACAGCCACAGGGGTGAGCCAGGTCAGCTTGAGAAGGGCTTTGTACAACCTGCTGTGGGGAGTTTGGGCTTTGTCCCAGGGTTATTAAAGACTACAGAAATATTTTAAGCCAAGGAGAGACATGGTCACATTTGTGCTTTAGAAAGAGAACTCTTTGGATTGAAAAATCCCAGATGACCAGAGGAGAGACCAGTTTAGGAGGTGGTTGCCTAATCTAAGAAGGACATGATACAGGCCTGAATCCAGGTAGTGGTGAACATGGGAACGGAGTCAATAGATGTTTAGGCTGTGGAATCAACAGATTTAGGTGATTCCTTGGATGTAATTGAGAGTGAGTTGGAGAATGAGACATTGAGCATGATTTCCTGGTGGATATTGGAGCCTCCAACCACGATAGAGAATATGGGAGTAAGAGCAAACCAGGATTTGTGGGGAGAGATGAGTTCAGTTTCTGAGCTAGGTGGGAAGTGCTTTGGCTACATCCACATGGGAATAATGTCCTATGCAAAGCTAGACAGTCTAATGAGCAAAGGTGAGTGGGGTGGGCTGGAGATACAAAATTGGTGTCACAAGCATGAGATAGAACTGTAAGTCATTTGAATAAAGGAGACCACCGAGGGAGAAGGTGGAGAGTGAGAAAAGAAAGAGGGCCCAGGACTACGCACCTGCATTTATTTTTTAATTGTTTTAATTTTTACTGGTGTATAGTTGATTGACAATGTTTTGTTAGTTTCAGGTGTATAGCAAAGTTGAATCAGTTTTATATATATATGTATCTACCCTTTTTTAGATTCTTTTCCCATATAGGCCATTACACAGTATTGAGTAGAGTTCCCTGTGCTATACAGTAGATCCTTATTAGTTATCTATTTTATATATAGTAGTGTGTATGTGTCAATCCCAATCTCGCAATTTATCCCTCCCCCCCTTACCCCCTGGTAACCATAAGTTTGTTTTCTACCTCTGTAACTGCATCTAAGGGATGTGCAGATGAAGGCAAACTCACAAAAGACACTGAAGAGGATGATTAGAGAAGTAGAAGAGAAGGCTGTTTTCAGTGAAAAATAGGGGGTCCTGATGGTTTCAGAAGGAAATTGTAGGTTTCTATGGAAAACCGCCCCACCCCCATTCTGACTATAGGTATCAGTCTTCCTTTGGAAGGCACAGACATGCGCACACCTGTGCACACACATACAGGCACACACACACGACATACACACATACGCAACACACACACACACAGAGGTTGTTGGCAGCAAATGCCATTTTGGTTTTAGCCAGGGGTGTCTTTGAAGCTTCAACCACAAAGAAGTGACTGGGACAATTCCACTTTTCTGTCCTGACAGGCTTTTATCTTCACAGCATAGCAGGAGTGTCCAGTGGCCACTTGGACAGCAGGTGCACTTTCCCTGTAACCAGTAACACTACTCATTCCCCTACCTACTGGGAGGGAGTGTAGCCCTTGTAGCTACCCCAAGCCTCTCTTCCTGGTGATGGAAATTTCCATTATCGACGGGAAAACGGCAGGCTAATGGCACAGATGAATTGTAAATTTTGACAGCCCCGACAGGTAAATATTGGCTTTGCACAAACAGGTTTCTATAAATAACCTGTCTGCTGTAGAAACTCCACAGATGGCAGCACGGCTGCCCAAGCATTGATTTTCCCAGGGTGTTCCGTGCAGAAAAGCACAGCTGTCGGCTTTGCTGTTCTCATCGTGAGCTGAGGCCGCCTCTGCTGTGCCGGCAGCCGGTCCCCGTCCCATCCTCCTTTGGCAGGCAGAGGCGGGGACAGGTGGAAATCAATCATTTTAATAACCTGCCTCCAGTGCCTTTCCTTACAGGATTCCAAAGGGGTTTCTTTAAAATGCCACTTTTTCAGGTTTAACAGTCAGAGTGGGAATTTGTCTGATATGGGGATTTGTTGGCCCGTTCTACTGTAAGTTGGTCCTATTGAAAAGAAAATCAGGTGAAGTGAGACACATAGTCACCCTGGATTGTGTGCTGTGTGGCTGCATTGCTAAAGATAATGCTTTCAAGGGTTCTGGGCAGACGTTGGGCTGTTGCGTGTGGGCGCGCTATGGATGCTGACCTGAAAGAGAATGGGCGGGGTAGGGGATCACTCACATCAGCAGGTCATCTTCCTGGGAAAATTCGCCCAGTGGCCCTCTCACCGCATCCAAGAGCCAACGGGAATGTAATGAGCCACTGTTGGAGAAATACGGGGGCATTCTTATTTCTTAAATAGTGGGCTAAGGGCCCGTAGCTGAAATAATGCTGATTGAAGTGAAGACATTCTAAATGATCATTCTAAGGATGCCCAGAAAGCTTTGTGCTAAATTAAACGCTCTGTCACTGTGGCTGGGCTCTGGTTTGGGGTATGCCTGTACTTCCCTCCCTCCCTACTGTTTTTTTCCTGCTTCTTCTCATTTCTGTGGGCTCATTGATCTAGCGCATTCTGTTGTAAGCCTCTTCAGTCTCTTTTGGAAGTAGACAAGGTATAAATCATATAAAGTAAGTCAAATGATCCTAGAAGGTGCCTAAGATAGCAATAGTGATCAAAAAATCATTATTTTTCCCCTTCCACAAAAGTTTGGAGAAAGCAAATGGTAATAATAGACATCGTGCAATTAAACAATTTGAAACAGAAAATGAGGAGGAAAAATTTGTAAAGAACTGCAATAGGAAATAACACGTGAATAATGAAGCAATGTTGGCGTCCCACCCAAAGCAGAGTTGTCTGTGGTTTTTCCCTTTGGCCTTATCCCGAGAGAGGAGAGCAACGCTGACGGGAATCGGCCATCAGTATAAAGTATAGCACGTATATTTGCTGTGCTCTGCGTTCACAAAGTGAATTCAGGACTTTTCATTCCTCTCCTAGGCAACTGATCACCATTAGCAGAGTTTTCCTTGGCTTTTTCTTTTTCTGGGGTTACCTTCTAGTTATACTTCCACATTCAGAAGAACTACTAGTTTATTAGGGTTTGGGGCTTTGGGCCTTTTCTCCCAAGTCTTGTCTCCATGCATAAAGGCCTATGTTTCCAAGAAGGGCTTTGAACGCCTCCTAGCCTGGGCTTGTCCAGTGCTTTCTGCTTCCCGAGCAGTCTCTACAGTGCCCGGCAGCCAGCAGGCAACAGGCAACAATGTTTGGGGAGTGGAGCCAACTCAATGAGCTCTGGTTATCAGGGAATCTCATTTCCATATTGGGGAAGAGACCAGAAAAATTCTTCCCGGGTAAAATTATAACTTGATATTCAATAGTATAGCTGAGCAAGGTGTTCAGCATAGAAAGTAATGAGTCATCTTCCACTAAAGCTGTGAGAAGGAGAGAACATATATTATACAGGCGGCCCCAGTAGGATAGTGGAAAGTGTAATTACAAAGTGGAGCTTTGTAATCAGACAGACTTTATTTTGAATTGTGCATTCCTTATGTGAATTGGCTGACTCTGGGCAAGTTTTTGATCCTCTTTGAATCTCAGCTTCTTCATTTTCAAAATATAGATGAAAATAATCATCAAATTCTCAAGACCGTGACATCCAAAAGGCAGTATAATGTCACCGTTGCAAGCAGGAACTCTGGAGCCACATTACCAGGTTCACCTCCCTGCTCTGCCATTTACTAGCTGAGCGATCTGTAGCAAATTCCTTAACTTTTTGTGCCTAAATGTCCTTATGTTTAAAATGGGGAGCGTTGCTGTGATGAATAAATAATTAATATACATAATATAATATACATGTGCTTCGAACAGCATGGTGTACAAGTGTTCAACCTGTGCTTATGACAATATCAGATGGCACTGAGAAAAGATGCCATGCCTGGGGTGCTTGCTCCCTCCATCCCACTCTCTCACTCTCCCCGTGCCTTTCTGAACAATTTCCTGATCATTTTATTAATTGTGGAACCAGCCACACTATTGGCATCTTCATAAAGGATTGCACAGCTCTTGTCTAATACATATGGCCTCACCAAGAGGGCACCTGTGTCATTTCCACCCAAAGCCAAAAAGGAAGCCTTTGAGGCCCCAGGAGGGAGAAAGGGTGAGTGTTGTTATGCAGAGCTAGAGTCAAGGTTTTGTTTCTCTTTTGTTATGAACATATGTTCTTTAATTGAAAAAAACATTGCAAAGTATTCCCAAAAATCCAAAATAATACGCTTGTTTACCTCGTAAGGGGTGAGTGTATTTTTTAGAGGCATATAATGCACTTCACTTATTCAAGATGAATAATTCAAACTCTCTTATGCGGTGATTGTACACTGGGTCCTATGCCAGGTGCTGGGGATAGAAGTAGGAGCAAGACTATCTTTGCCCCCAAAACTCCAATCAAATTGACAATGTCAATTAATGAAATTTGATGACACAAGCAATGGAATGAAGGTCTGTTCATGAATGATGATCTAGAATACCAGGAGGGAACTATAGACAAGGGGAAGGTGATTAACCTCCTGTTAGGACTGGTGTAGTACCTTAGCTGAGGCAGAGCTTAACAGCGGACGTAGGGCAAGGAAGATTGAATTTATATAAACACCAGTGCTACTTTGAATTTTTCTTAATAGTTAAAGAAAAAATATTGTTGACAATCCCAGAACTACATAACCAATCTAAGTAAGTGATCATGAATGTGTACATTGGAAGGACTTTGGTGAATTTGTTTCATTCTCACTTGCACGTCCATCGTCCTCTAACCATGTGATCGAGGTTGTCCCTCATGTACAAATGAAGAACGTGGAGCTCAAAGAGAATAAGGGATTAGCCACTCATAGGGAGCACCTATGAGATGGGAATCCAGGTTCCACAGGTGGCTGAGATCCCCGTCACGGTGCGCTGTCCTGCTAGGCCAGCCTGCTGCCGCTGTGATCTGAAGGTGGTTTGTCATGGTGATTTATCCCTGCACGCGAACTCTGGAAGCTCTCAGTGGCATGTTGTAACAACCGCCTTTTTTCTTCCAGCTCTTCGGGCATCTTCCTCCATCCTTCTGGGAACATCTTACCAGTTAGTATAACAACTCTTGGGCTTCCTGTACTGTGTGTTCCTTTTCTCAGCAAGTGTTCATCATACCTGTAGGTTTTTTCACAGAGCCTAAAAATATCCTGGCTGAGGCAGTAAATTTCCTAATTAGCATGCAAGGCCATGTATGATCTCATGTTATGACTCCTTCAAGCTAAAACAGGGTGAACCCACCATTGAAGGAAGTGCTTCCTTTAAGAGGTCATGCCATTTATCCAGATTTTCTCGTTCATGGTATAAATCTATGGTTTTCATGTAACTAAGACAATTCGTTGTCTACAGCAAAGAAAATGGCCTCTCCATAACTCTCCTGAAATTCCCATCCCACATTGTCTCCTGAGACCAAGAAAGCTCTGCTTTTGAGCCTTAGCACAATTTGAGGACTGTCACTTGTAATTACTTCATGTTTCTATTTCAAGGGCTGTTGGCTGATGCTTTGGAAAAATCATTTTGTTTCTTCCAGATATAGCTGAGGGGTCTTAGAAGTAACGTGCAGCTGCACTTCCTGGTGGAACAGGAAAGATTCTCTAGATGTGGCAGAGGAGGTGACTACTTAGTGAGTCAGGGTTGGGTGTGGCTCGGTGACTCTGTGATTCTTTGGTCAGTGTCCACCAGGTTGTGAACCAGTGTGTGGAGATCTGGCCTAACAGGGGAGTGCTTTGGACTGTTGTACCTTAAAAAAAATCTGTCTCTGAATATCTGTTGATGAGATGATGACTATATCGTCCATTGGACTTCTGTAAATTACAGATTACTATTTACCTCTACCCCTAAAACCCTTATTCCCTAGAATCACCCAGCACTAAACTAAGGTGATACTAGCTTTCCAGCACTATTGTGAATCCAAGACAGCTGGGGTAGAGTGACCAGGAAGGCTTAGGAAACAGAATTCAAGTCCTGCCACCTCCCAGCTGTGCAGTCTTAGGCATGTTGGTTTACCTTCTCTGAGCTTTAGTTTGCTCACCTGTGAAAAGGAGAGAAATAAGGCCCACCTCACAAGGCATTGTGAAAGGCCGTGTAAGGGTGTTTTGTAGAGAAGATGGAGAAGATGAGTTAAATCCTTTGGAAGTGCGTGTTTGATCATCTTCCCTGGGCGTGGCCACAAGGTCACAAGGCCAGAAGCCACAGACTTTCTTTCCAGATTGCCTGAATGGGTTTAGGTTTGACATGCTATTCTAATGACCCTTTGGCACTGCATGCCAATTGCTCAAGGCAACAATTTCCAAGATGAACTAGAAAATGAGTAGGTATTATGCTAGGAGATAAAAAGTCTTACATGACCAAATATGTTTGTGATATCTTAGGTTTAGTAAGTTGAATAGATTTAACTCATATACGCTAATATATATAGTGAGGCTCCAGAAGGGAGATATAAAAAATGAAATTTCTCAAAACTATACATCACAGAATGTGATCCAACTATACATCCAACTTCCTTTCCCCTACCCCACCCGGCATATCATGGAACTAGTGTAACCCAAAGCATATTCTGGAAAATGCTGATGCAAAGAATTCTAAAGAAACTACCCTTAGCTTTTTATACCTTTGCTAGTAGAAAGGCATGGTGTCATAGATAATGTCAAATACCAAATACTGTGTAAAGTGTCAATACATGACTTGTGAATATACTATAAAGTGGTAAATGAAGGTGATTGAAGCAGTAGGGTTTTTTTCCTATATGGTCTCTGTTTAGCTGATATTTGAGAAATCTGTTTAGCTAATATTTGAGAAATCTATTTATTTAAAATAAATTGAGAAATCAATTTATTTTTTATAGAACCAATATGGATAAGAGTAATGGAATTTATTCCAAGAATATATACTATATAATTGGAAACTAATTTAGAATTTAGTTTACATTGCTTAGGGATATTTCATAAACCGCATAGCTGAGGGCCAGTGCCACCTTGTTAATAAAGCTGCTCTGACTTCCCCAGCTAGAAGTTGTCTTTTCCTTCTCCCAACCTCTTATCACACTTTAACTGTGCCTCTCTTGTGCATTTATAATTTTCCACCTCACTCAAGAACTAATTGTGTACATGGCTTATCTCCCCTGCTGACCAAGAAGCTCCTTTTGTGGACTACTTCGTAGAGCCCCACAATGCCTAGCGGAGAGCATGCATGTGCTAGACACTAAGATGATTGCCTTGGTAGAGTTTCTCATATTTCCTTGAGATTATTCATTTACTGTTATTATTGTTATTATTACTTAGTTGTTATTCATTAGCCAATATTTGTTAAACATCTACTATGTGTTAAGCACTTGGCATTGACTATTTCATTTAATATTCACAACAAAACTCTGAGGTAGATACCTTTTCCCCTCAGTTTACAAATAAAGGAACTGAGGCTTTAAGAAATGCTAAGTAACTTGCCCAGCATCAGAACAAGTATTCCAAACTATGGGTGTCTCTTGCCCAAGCCTGCGCTTCAGATCACTAAGTGTCATCCTCTCAGGGGCTAATGAACAGACAAATACTCACAATCCAGAAGAGTAGCCTCAGTGGTACCTTTGTAGTTCTCCATTCTGAGTCCCACTGTAGAGATAATCACCTGCATAAATGAAAGACTTATAGGCCACCAGCCAATTGCTTTTTCTCCTACAGTTTGAGTCTGGAAGGCCCTCTTTGGCCTGTTCTGTCTGAGGTTGCTTTCACCAGCTATGCCCTGCTGTGACTGTAAGCCCTTGTTAAGTTTGGGTTAATTGCCAGTTTAGGCAGTGTTCTCCTTTAGAAAGTCCCTCCAGAAAGAACAGCCTCAGAACTGGGAAATGGTTGTCTCTTTGCTCTCCACTTGCCCAGCTGCTAATGGGGTTAGGAGGATGCCAACAACATATGCCACTCCAGATTTTTCTCATTTACGAAGTCTTGATGATTTACACACTGGATGATTTTCAGCCTTTTGCCACCTGTGGAGTCAGGAAGTCAAACCAGCCAGTATCTGTTGGGCACAAGCCACATGTAAGGACAAGGTGGCCCTAAGAACTCATTCACACTCATTTTGATTCTTCTTTTTCCTGGTTTTCTTTTGCCAGGGGCATAGAGTATGGTGAAGATTAGAACAGGAGATTTGAGTTCTCACTTTAGAACAGATACCACTCCATGCATGCCATAGGCCAGCCACTTGGCCCCTCTGACCCCCAGTCTCCTCAGCTAAAAACAGGAGGGTGGGCTGTGGCACTTCCTGCTCTCTCCTGCTTGATCTGGCTTTCTCATAGTGGGTGCAGCTCCCCAGGGAAAGAGTTTATCTGCAATCTGAATGGGGATGGGGACTTTTGTAGCATATGGAACAGTCCAGAACCATTGCAATACTGCTGATATGTTTTATTTACCACATCATCTCTGAGAATGTTCAGAAAACACAGTTCGTGGTAAGTGAATGGAATAAAAACAGAAAACCAAGATGGAGTGGGTTTTACACTCTGTAGACTTTTATTTGCAGGAGGTGAAACATGCAGAGCCTATATATAGAGCTGTTCTAAGGGTGCTGGCCCTCACCTGATAGGGTTAGGGGTGGGAGAGGTCTCAGACTTCTGTCTCTGGTAAGTGACAAAGTCTTTGACCTAGATATGATGTGGCCAGGAAATCAACAAAGTCCTTCCTGAGACTCATGCCTAAGGTATAATTATATCCAAAAGGAGGTGATTTATGGGTCCTTTTCCATTTTTATAGCTTTAAAAATTATGCAAGTAAACACATGTTCCTTTTTTTAAATTAACAATGCCTATGATGTTTTGAATCAATAGAATTTTTTTTAAATGAGCATCACTGAACAAAGCAGGCAAGCATTCCCTCCCTCATGGAGCTTATATCTAGGTGGCCACTGATGACAACTAAGGTAAAAAACCAGCATTTGCCCATCCAAGAACGTAGCATCCAAAATGAAGCAACTGCAGTAAAGGCCCTCTTACCCCATGCCACTGGAACTGGCAGCTAATTAGTTAATAAAAAAGACCATGAAAATGGTTATGGTTAATCATAACATAAGTGTACCTTAAATATTTTACTTTAACTTAAAACGTATAAATGCATATTAATTCACCATTTTTTTAATGTGAGACTAAAGCATTTTTTAGGCTTGCTGATTGGAGTTTTTAATGACCATTCTTAGATAAACCATGCCTAAAAGGCATCATCTGCAATTCCCAGTTTCAGTTTTCTTAAAGTGGAATGAGATCTTTTTTTTTAATTTAATTTTATTTATTTATTTATTTTTGGCTGTGTTGGGTCTTTGTTGCTGCGCGCGGGCTTTCTCTAGTTGCGGCGACCGGGGGCTACTTTTCGTTGTGGTGCGCGGGCTTCTCATTGCGGTGGCTTCTCTTGTTGCCGAGCACAGGCTCTAGGCACGCGGGCTTCAGGAATTGCAGCACGCAGGCTTCAGTAGTTGCAGCACGCGGGCTCAGTAGTTGTGGCACACGGGCTTAGTTGCTCCGCGGCATGTGGGATCTTCCCAGACCAGGGCTTGAACCCATGTCCCCTGCATTGGCAGGTGGATTCTTAACCACTGTGCCACCAGGGAAGTCCTGGAATGAGATCTTGAAGAAACTTAGGAAGCAATCCAAGTACAGAATATTCCAGTCTTTTGTGGTTGACCCACTCACACCTGGCTCGACAGCAGGTTTGATTTTGTTTTAGCAACTTTTTCCCTCAGTCTTCTAAAGCATGCAACTTAGAGCATTTTCTTTTTCACACCCACATTTCATCAGTGTATATAATATGTGACCAAATTGCATAATTACACTAACAAGTATAACTGGCAGATCCCAAAATCTCACATCACAACTGGTAGAAGCAGAAGCACAGGGGCATACCAGCAATTAGACGATAGCTTGTATCAGCTTGGGTGTCAGTCAGTATATTAACAGAAAGGATGGCGAGCATTTCTTAATATGGCAAGTCAGTTATGCAGTAATCAGTTAAGAGAACTCCTACTGTACTCCTGAATGTGGCCATAAGCACCCATTATTTGCATCCCCTAGAACAGTATTTCTCATTTGGAACCCTGATGACTTTACTAGGGGGCTCAGGGGTCATTAGAAGGAGTTGGCAGCATGTCTAAATCTCCCTAACTTCCTTCAACTGTAGGAGCTGCACTTTTATCTGTTTTATACATCTGACTGCTGCATTTGATTTGATTTTTATAGAAATATAAAAATGATTGTATCTTTAAGTAACGGCTATTGGGAGGCTTTTAGAGAGGAAATTTTAGACTTTTAGCAGCCTGGCATAAACTACCATAGATAGAGGACACCTGATAACATTCTAAAGTTTTTAAAAAGAGAGATGATTTAAAATGCCTGCTTTCCACCTGATTTCTTTCCATTAAGTGTTTCTGAATAGGCAGTGTATTCATTTCCTAGAACTGCCATAACAAAGCATCACAAACCAGGTGGCTTAACACAGTGGAAATTTATAATCTCACAATGCTGGAGCCTGGAAGTCCAAAATCAAGGTGTCAACAGGCCCATGCTCCTTTTGCAACCTGTAAGGGAAGCCTTCCTTTCCTCTTTCCAGCCTCTGGTGTTTTGCTGGCAATCCTTGGAGTTCCTTGGCCTGCAGCTGCATGTTTCCAGTCTCTGCCTTTGTTACCACATGACATTCTCCTTGTGTGCCTGTGTCTTCACATTGCCATCTACTCATAAGAAAACCAATTACATTGGACCAGGGGCCCACCCTACTGCAGTGTAACCTCATCTTATCTAATTACATCTGTAATGACCCTATTTCCAAGTAGGGTCACATTCTGAGGTACTGGCATCAGGACTTTGATCTATATTTGGGGGGAACACAATTCAACCCATAAGAGACACTAAGGGTTTTCTGGATATAGTTCTTCTCCCTGCCCTCCGCACAATTCCTAGACATTGCCAATGAACAAAACAAAACCTCTCACCATTTATAATGCCAGTGATGTCCCTGTGCTTGAATAAAACCAAAATAGGTCTCTGGGAGAATCCCTTAATCAAGGTGAGGCAGTATAGCCAGAAAAGACACTACGGTGAAAGGAACTATCAGGTTTTGAATGCATACCCTGTACTTAGTCTTACGTTAAGCACAGCACATCCATTTTTTTATACTTTATTTATCTTCCCCAAAATTCTTATAGATGTCTATTGTTTTATATACTTTAATTTTCAAGTAACAGAAAATTTGCAATTGTTAATTATCTTTAACAAGAATAAAATGTATTGGCTCATATAACTAGAAGCTAGAATTGTAGACTTCAGGGCTGATTTAATCCAGGGTCTGTACCTCTGGATCCCCTGGCCTCCACAGCTTTGTGATTCCCTGGACTCTGCCCTCGTCTGTGTGGCAGCTTTAGTGCTGAACGTTGCACACCACAACATCCCATGAAAGAGAGAGGGAGTCACTTTAGGATATGATCCCAGAAGGAGCAAGAGCGTTTATAGAAACACCCAGGCAACCCTCTGCTTGTCTCCTTGGCTTGAATTTGAACACACACCCTGTTCTGAGCAAAATACTGTAAAAAAAAAAAAAAAGTGGGGGGGGGACCGGGGGGGGGCTCAGACCAATCAGATATGCATCTGCAGTCAGGGTGGCAGGGGAAGCATTAACCCGGGTTCAAGGACTGCCTGGAGGATAGGTGGATATCTAAATAAAATTAGGGTTCTCTTACGAAGGAGGAGGAGGGCAGTCGCCGTGTAAGTCACCAGTAATGCCCACCTCAGCAGGACCAGTGCACAGATGAATAACCAAGATTTAGGGAAGTTAATCAGTCCTTTCCAAAATCACATAGCTTGTGAGTGTCAGACTAACATTCAACACCGAATGTCTCTGACTTTCTCATGTAGCAGGCTACCACCAGTTCCCTTACTGGAGTGGCTGAGCTCTTTGTGTGCTTTTTGGAGTAGTTATTTAGTCTCAGCTTCATAGAAACCTGGTCTCCACACCCTTGATTGTGCACCTTCTTATAAGAGTGCCAAGAGCCCCATGTGATGTGCTTCTGTGAATGAATAAGGCTGCTGAGGCGTTGGGTGTCAAGAGAGAATTCTAGGAGGGCTTGTGCTGGGAGGATGGATTCCCCACCTGAATAGACAGCCTCAGTAGAAGTACTGGATTGTTAGCTTCCCTTTTGTGCTTTAATGCACTCTGAGCAAGGTAACAGGTAGGCTGGCTCACCAAGGAAGAATATCTGAGAGAAAGAGAAAGAGAGAGAGAGAGAGAGAAAGAAGAGAAAGGTACTCCCTCCAACTTTGCAGTTAGACCAGTTGGGTATTGGGTTCTTTTTTGGGAGAGACAAGATAATACCTTTATAACCTCTCAGGAGAAACTTGCAGTGATAGAAACTGTGGTGGTGTCTATTATGGTTGAGCAGGAACAATTAATGTCCAAGATGGAAGAACTGAAACTTTCCTGCCTGCCCAGCATCTCACTCAAGTGATGAGAAATGAGGAATGAGTTTCCTCACACTCAGACCTTGGGTCTTTGTCTCTAACCCTTAGTTGAACTACTTCTACCGAGTTTCCTTTAGCATTTCTCTGGCCCTTGGCTATTTCAAGTTTTTTCTAGCAACACCAGTGGAGCATTGCAAAATCCAAAAGTTTTTCAAGGACGTTTCCTCTGTGAGCATCTGTATTGTCAAGGAAAAAAAAATTGTTTTGCCCATTATTAACCTTCATGCTAATTGTTTCTTTTTTCATCTCCTAATCATCGAAAGCACGTTTTCATTTCCATTTCAATCATTTCAATTACTTGCATCCAAAGCAGAAATAATCCCAATGTTATTAACTTTTATAATGCCCTAAAGTAAACAGCTCTTGACCTTACCTACCCATGCCTGAAGGTTCTCTTTTCTCTTGGAAGGCACTCCCACCAGGTTTGGTTTCACAGGTGTGTTCAGGGAGAGGGAAATACTGTGAATGCTGTAAAGCTGGTACCCTTCCCTATCTGCAGAGTTTCTAAAGAAAAGGCAGATGTTGTCCACTCCTCAGACCACTCTGGCTCTGGGAAAGGATTTCAGCAGCCTCGATCCCACTGTCTCCATTAGGGGAAGGGCTGAATTAAACGTGCACATAATAAGCCTGATTTTCAGGATGCCAGGAATGTGACTTGCCATCTGAGTTGTTCCCAGTTCTCCACATTCCTGCTCCTTGTCATGTGATCCCAATCTCTACAAGACCTTACTCTCTCTCCCTGTTGATACACATTTCCTCCAAGAGTGAGACCTGCCCTCAACCCTTGGCCTCACTCCCACAGGGCTCTCTCTAGCCCCCGTACCCATCCAAATCTCCTGGGATCCTACCAGGAAAGCTAGATTCACAAATTCCAAACATTTCCACAGTCAAAGCTTTTCGAAGGAAGGAAGGAAGGAAGGAAAGAAGGAAGGAAGGAAGGAAAGAAGGAAGGAAGGAAGGAAAGAAGGAAGGAAGGAAGGAAAGAAGGAGGAAAGGCTAAGGGGAAACTTAAAAGCAGAGCTATTCTCACTTAAATAGGAGGGGACAACTTGATGTCCTGCCCTTTGGTCCTCTGAGGTGAATCCCTCCATCTCTTTTGAACACAGTGTAAAAATCACAGACCTGAAACCATGAGACCTCTGGTGTGGCTGGGATTGTCACTTGGCCCTGCATTCTGCTCTCCTGCCCCCTGCTTCTCTGCCTAATAGTTGGAGACCCCAGGACTCCCTGAGTTTTTCATGTGTCTGGAAGATTTCCATGGAATTACCTTTCTTCTCACTGAGATGGAGCCCTTGCATGCATGAGAGTGTTACCCTCATCCTATTGCCCTGATTCTGGAGCTCTCTCCTCCCAAGGGCTTGTGTTGGTCATACACCTGTCCCTGTAGCTCACCAGAGCACAGAAAGTATTTCCCAGAAAGCTTTTAAGGTGTGTGTATAGACAAGTTTGGATCACTGTTGTTCATACAATTGTGGTTTCACCACTAACTTCTCACCTTGGAGGGCTGGTGGGAGCTACAGTGCATCTTCCCACACCCAAGTTCCAAAAGAAGCACATAGACTTAGGGTCCTTCCTGTTCTTCAAGGAGAAAGTGACCTGATCTTCCTGGAAGAAAGTGACTAGTCATTCCTATCTGGGGTGTCTTGAACCAAATGGATTAGTGTCCTTGAAAATGTCATAGTTGCACTCTGTTCCTACAAAATTCTAGCTACACAAAGCCTGTGACATTGTGAATAGTCATATCTAAGTGAGCTTGGAATACAGTCATTCCCAGCCTGCAGCCTGGACTTGTAAAGTCTTCTCCAAGTATGGTGAGTGGCATAAAAAGTAATTTCCAGTCCCATACGCTCTTTGAGACCAGGGTTAACTAAGCCAAATGGACACCTTGATGTGCCTCTATCACGGTAGTGTTTCTCTGGGTTGCTGTAAAAAACAAGGCAGCTCCGTGGAACCAGAGAGTTGGCACTGCATGCAACACCTTTGCACAGGACAGTCTGCCATCATAATGGAGATCCTAGAGGTCTTGAGTCCATGAATAACCTCCACTGCTGGGTCTCTTGGATGCTTACTTCTGGTGCCAACATTCCTCTGCCTCTGATGCCTACCATTCCTACAGTATTTCAGCGTGGACTGTGTGCTCCTCGAGGACAAGGAAATCAAAGCAGAGCAAAGTGCTTTGAACATAGTATTTATGCCTTGTGTCTTTTTCTCACCTTAATTCACTGGCAAGCATTCCTCGTACCAAGTTGAGGAAAAGTAATCCAATAAATGTATTTTAAGAATTTAAGACCTGCATCATAGAAGGCATCGAGCATGGCCATTTCTCAAAGTCGAGCTCCCCAAAGGGCATGGAGGTGCTTGCCCTTTCTGCATTTATGCCTCTCCAAACCAGACTCCCTAGAGCCCTCAACCACTCTCTATATAACTTGGCTTCAAATTACTTATGCACAGTATCCAACATGGCATGTATCAAGAATGATTCATCACAGCCTTGTTAAGTAGCTTGCCCCAAACTTCATCCATATCTGCAGGTTGAATCAAACTGGAAGCAAGAATACTTTGGCATTCCCACTTAAATCAGTAGAAAATATTAGAGACTGGGACTTATACCATTGGCACTCCTGAGGCCTTTGGACTCACACTGGAACTACACCACTGGCTTTCTGAGTCTCCAGCTCCCAAACCACAGATTGTTGGAGTTCTTAGTTTCCATAATCAGCCATGTGGCTGACAGGGTATGGTGCTCCAGCCTGCTGTCAGACCTGAGCCTCTGAGGTGGGAGAGCCGAGTTCAGCACATTGGACCAGAGGTCTCCCGGCCCCCCATAATATCAATCAGCGAGAGCTCTGCCAGAGACCTCTGTCTCAATGCCAAGACCCAGCTCCACCCAACGGCCAGCAGACTCCAGTGCTGGATGCCCCACACCAAACAACTAGCAAGACAGGAACATAACCCCACCCATTACCAGAGAGGCTGCCTAAAATCATACTAAGTTTACAGACACCCCAAAACACACCACCAGATACAGCCCTGCCCACCAGAAAGACAAGATCCAGCCCCACCCATCAAATACAGGCACCAGTCCCCTCCACCAGGAAACCTACACAAGCACTGAACCAACCTCACCCACTGAGGGCAGACACCAAAAACAACAGAAACTATGAACCTGGAGCCTGCAAAAAGGAGACCCCAAACACAGTAAGTTACACAAAATGAGAAGACAGAGAAATACGCAGCAGATGAAGGAGCAAGGTAAAAACCCAACAGACCAAACAACTGAAGAGGAAATAGGCAGTCTACCTGAAAAAGAATTCAGAGTAATGATAGTAAAGATAATCCAAAATCTCGGAAATAGAACGGAGAAAATACAAGAAACATTTAACAAGGACCTAGAAGAATTAAAGAGTAAGCAAACAATGATGAACAACATAATAAATGAAATTAAAAATTCTCTAGAAAGAATCAATAGCAGAATAACTGAGGCAGAAGAACAGATAAGTGACCTGGAAGATAAAATAGTGGAAATAACTACCACAGAACAGAATAAAGAAAAAAGAATGAAAAGAATTGAGGACAGTCTCAGAGACCTCTGAGACAACATGAAACGCACCAGCATTCGAATTATAGGGGTCCCAGAAGAAGAAGAGAGAAAGAAAGGGACTGAGAAAATATTTGAAGAGATTATACTTCAAAACTTCCCTAATATGGAAAGGAAATAGTCCATCAAGTCCAGGAAGCACAGAGAGTCCCATACAGGATAAATCCAAGGAGAAACACACCAAGACACATATTAATCGAACTATCAAAAATTAAATACAAAGAAAATATATTAAAAGCAGCAAGGGAAAAGCAACAAATAACATACAAGGGAATCCCGATAAGGTTAACAGCTGATCTTTCAGCAGAAACTCTGCAAGCCAGAAGGGTGTGGCAGGACATATTTCAAGTGATGAAAGGGAAAAACCTACAACCAAGATTACTCTATCCAGCAAGGATCTTATTCAGATTCAACGGAGAAATTAAAACCTTTACAGACAAGCAAAAGCTAAGAGAATTCAGCACCACCAAACCAGCTTTACAACAAACTGCTAAAGTAATGTCTCTAGGCAGGAAACACAAGACAAGGAAAAGACCTACAATAACAAACCCAAAACAACTAAGAAAATGGTAATAGGAACATACATATCTATAATTACCTTAAATGTAAATGGGTTAAATGCTGCAACCAAAAGACATAGAATGGCTGAATGGATCCAAAAACAAGACCTGTATATATGCTATCTACAAGAGACCCACTTCAGACCTAGTGACACATACACACTGAAAGTGAGGGGATGGAAAAAGATATTCCATGCAAATGGAAATCAAAAGAAAGCTGGAGTAGTAATTCTCATATCAGACAAAATAGACTTTAAAATAAAGTCTATTACAAGAGACAAAGGACACTACATAATGATCAAGGGATCAATCCAAGAAGAAGATGTAACAATTGTAAATATTTATGCACCCAACATAGGAGCACCTCAATACATAAGGCAAATGCTAACAGCCATAAAAGGGGAAATCGACAGTAACACAATCATAGTAGGGGACTTTAACACCCCACTTTCACCAATGGACAGATCATCCAAAATGAAAATAAATAAGGAAACACAAGCTTTAAATGACACATTAAACAAGATGGACTTAATAGATATTTATAGGACATTCCATCCGAAAACAACAGAATACACTTTCTGCTCAAGTGCTTATGGAACATTCTCCAGGAGAGATCATATCCTGGGTCACAAATAAAGCCTTGGTAAATTTAAGAAAATTGAAATCACATCAAGTATCTTTTCCAACCACAACGCTATGACAGTAGATATCAATTATAGGAAAAAAACTGTAAAAAATACAAAGACATGGAGGCTAACAATATGCTACTAAATAACCAAGAGATCACTGAAGAAATCAAAGAGGAAATTAAAAAATACCTAGAAACAAATGACAATGAAAACACGACGACCCAAAACCTATGCGATGCAGCAAAAGCAGTTCTAAGAACGAAGTTTACAGCAATACAATCCTACCTCAAGAAACAAGAAAAATCTCATATAGACAACCTAACCTTACACCTAATGCAATTAGAGAAAGAAGAACAAAAAAAACCCAAAGGTAGCAGAAGGAAAGAAATCATAAAGATCAGATCAGAAATAAATGAAAAAGAAATGAAGGAAACAATAGCAAAGATCAATAAAACTAAAAGCTGGTTCTTTGAGAAGAGAAATAAAATTCATAAACCATTAGCCAGACTCCTCAAGGAAAAAAAGGGAGAAGACTCAAATCAACAGAATTAGAAATCAAAAAGGAGAAGTAACAACTGACACTGCGGAAATACAAAGCATCATGAGAGACTACTACAAGTAACTATATGCCAATAAAATGGACAACTTGGAAGAAATGGACAAATTCTTAGAAAAGCACAACCTTCCAAGACTGAACCAGGAAGAAATAGAAAATAAAAACAGACCAATCACAATCACTGAAATTGAGACTGTGATTAAAAATCTTCCAAGAAACAAAAGCCCAGGACCAGATGGCTTCACAGGCAAATTCTATCAAACATTTAGAGAAGAGCTAACACCTATCCTTGTCAAACTCTTCCAAAATATAGCAGAGGGAGGAACACTCCCCAACTCATTCTACAAGGCCACCATCACCCTGATACCAAAACCAGACAAAGATGTCACAAAGAAAGAAAACTACAGGCCATATCACTGATGAACATAGGTGTAAAAATGCTGAACAACATACTAGCAAACAGAATCCAACAGCACATTAACAGGATCATACACCATGATCAAGTGGGGTTTATCCCAGGAATTCAAGGATTCTTCAATATACACAAATCAATCAATGTGATACACCATATTAACAAATTGAAAGATAAAAACCATATGTTCATTTCAATAGATGCAGAAAAAGCTATCAACAAAATTCAACACCCATTTATGAAAAAAACTGTCCAGAAAGTAGGCATAGAGGGAACTTTCCTCAACATAATAAAGGCCATATATGACAAACCCATAGCCAACATTGTTCTCAATGGTGAAAAACTGAAACCATTTCCTCTAAGATCAGGAACAAGACAAGGTTGCCCACTCTCACCACTATTATTCAACATAGTTTTGGAAGTTCTAGCCACAGCAATCAGAGAAGAAAAGGAAATAAAAGGAAGCCAAATCAGAAAAGAAGTAAAACTGTCACTGTTTGCAGATGACATGATACTATACATAGAGAATCCTAAAGATGCTACCAGAAAACTACTAGAGCTAATCAAGGAATTTGGTAGAGTAGCAGGATACAAAATTAATGCACAGAAATCTCTTGCATTCCTATATACTAATGATGAAAAATCTGAAAGAGAAATTAAGGAAACACTCCCATTTACCACTGCAACAAAAAGAATAAAATACCTAGGAATAAACCTACCTAAGGAGAAAAAAGACCTGTATGCAGAAAGCTATAAGACACTGATGAAAGAAATTAAAGATGATACAAACAGATGGAGAGATATACCGTGTACTTGGATTGGAAGAATCAACATTGTGAAAATGACTCTACCACACAAAGCAATCTACAGATTCAATGCAATCCCTATCAAGCTACCAATGGCATTTTTCACAGAACTAGAACAAAAAGTTTCACAATTTGTATGGAAACACAAGAGACCCCAAATAGCCAGAGCAATCTTGAGAAAGAAAAATGGAGCTGGAGGAATCAGGCTCCCTGACTTCAGACTATACTGTGAAGCTACAGTAATCAAGACAGTATGGTACTGGCACAAAAACAGAAATATAGATCAATGGAACAGGATAGAAAGCTCAGAGATAAACCCATGCACATATGGTCACCTTATCTTTGATAAAGGAGGCAAGAATATACAATGGAGAAAAGACAGCCTCTTCAATAAGTGGTGCTGGGAAAACTGGACAGCTACATGTAAAAAAATGAAATTAGAATGCTCCCTAACACCATACACAAAAATAAACTCAAAATGGATTAAAGAGCTAAATGTAAGGCCAGACACCATAAAACTCTTAGAGGAAAACATAGGCAGAAAACTCTATGACATAAATCATAACAAGATCCTTTTTGACCCACCTCCTAGAGAAATGGAAATAAAAACAAAAGTAAACAAATGGTACCTAATGAAACTTCAAAGCTTTTGCACAGCAAAGGAAACCATAAACAATATGAAAAGACAACCCTCAGAATGGGAGAAAATATTTCCAAATGAAGCAACTGATAAAGGATTAATCTCCAAAATGTACAAGCAGCTCATGCAGCTCAATATCAAATAAACAGACCATCCAATCCAAAAATGGGCAGAAGACCTAAATAGACATTTCTCCAAAGAAGACGTACAGATTGCCAACCAACACATGAAAGGATGCTCAACATCACTAATCATTAGAGAAATGCAAATCAAAACTACAATGAGGTATCACCTCTCACCAGTCAGAATGGCCATTATCAAAAAATCTACAAACAATAAATGCTGGAGAGGGTGTGGAGAAAAGGGAACCCTCTTGCACTGTAGGTGGAAATGTAAATTGATACAGCCACTATGGAGAACAGTATGGAGGTTCCTTAAAAAACTAAAAATAGAACTACCATATGACCCAGCAATCCCACTACTGGACATACACCCTGAGAAAACTGTAATTCAAAAAGAGTCATGTACCACAATGTTCATTGCAGCTCTATTTACAATAGCCAGACATGGAAACGACCTAAGTATCCATCAACAGATGAATGGATAAAGAAGATGTGGCACATGTATACAGTGGAGTATTACTCAGCCATAGATAGAAACAAAATTGAGTTATTTGTAGTGAGGTGGATGGACCTAGAGTCTGTCATACAGAGTGAAGTAAGTCAGAAAGAGTAAAACAAATACTGTATGCTAACACATGTATATGGAGTCTAAAACAAATAAATGGTTCTGATGAACCTAGGGGCAGGACAGGAATAAAGATGCAGATGTAGAGAATGGACTTGAGAACACAGAGAGAGGAAGGGTAAGCTGGGATGAAGTGAGAGAGTAGCATTGACATATATACACTAGCAAATGTAAAATAGCTAGTGGGAAGCAGCCACATAGCACAGGGAGATTAGCTCAGTGCTTTGTGACCACTTAGAGGGGTGGGATGGGGAGGGTGGGAGGGAGACACAAGAGGGAGGGGATATGGGGATGTATGTATATGTATAGCTGATTCACTTTGTTATACAGCAGAAACTAACTCAACATTGTAAAGCAATTATAATCCAATAAAGATGTTAAAAAAAAAAAAAAGAGGCAGAACTGAATGTTCTTGCCTTTTGGGGGCAAATCCAAGCAAAATCCTTGAGCCTTGTCTGGAGCACCAGCCCTGGGTAGGCTTTTCTCCATCCACTGTCTCTGCAGCCCCAGGAGGAACCCTGAGGTGGGAAGCAAGCATTTCCCATTCATCTGTCCAGTCAACAAACATTTACAGTCTTTTTTGTGGCAGCCACTAAGCTTGGGGCTGGGTACTCCAGGATGAATGGATTTCACGGGACAATGTTGTCAAGTTGACTCAGCAGACTGAAGAATTATGGGGACACTTCATCTTAGGAACATCCAAGAGACTATTGGATGTTAAGACATAAAGGAAAGAATGAAATCAGCTCTTGTCTTTGCTCCCTGCCTCTGCTCTCTGCATCCTCTCAGCCCACTTTCTTCAATTAACAGAAACATATACCCTGCAGAACCTTCCAATTTTGTTTCACTTAGTATTTCCTTAGCACTCTCTTCCCCCGCCCCTTACCTCTACAGGAGTAAGCACAGTTAATCTTTTTCTAAATTACAAAAACTTTCAATTAGCAGATTCTGAACTAATGACATTTTTTATCCATGCATCTCAAGATACCCAGTTAGAAGTAGATAGACTCCTCAATCTTAATATATTTTTTCCCCTCCATCCATGAATCTGAAAGTGACAGAAGGGTATTAGGCACATTCCTTTCTTTTAGCTCTTATCACCCAATCCTTGAACTGATTTTCATTTGTCTCCCAGTTAATCAGAGATCTCCTTGAGGAAAGAAAAGAAGGAAACTAACACTGATTATGAAGGATACTGAGCCAAGAACTGTGTGGGAACCCTGTGTGGACAGGGGTTGTGTTTTATTAAACCGGGTCTACTAGTGCCTTGCCTGCCTCTTAATACCCACAATAAATGTTTTATGAATGAATGAGGTTTACCCTCTAAAGAGAAGGCCATTTTACATCTCAGCACATGTTTACCACCCGGGCCCATATAACTTCTTGTGTATAGTATCTGGTTACCTGAAACAATACCTTATATTATACAGGACTTTTCTGATTTTTATTCACATCCTTAAAGAGAGACACATATACACAAAAGTTCCTGGCACATAAAATTTGTTCAGTTACTAATTGATACATACAGATGGTCATTAAATGAATTCTGTAAAATAGGTAATACCATTCTCCTTTTCATGGAGGTTATTGTATGTGTGCCCAAGATCACAGCTCACATTTTGGATTTGTGTTCAGGTTACATGTGTTGAGGACCTGCTGTATGTTGGATGTGCCATTAGGTGTTGTCTGTGTGTTTGTAATTTAATCCTACAACAACTCTTCAGAGTCTATATTAACGGTGTGATTAACTGAGGCCTTAAGAAGATAAATGGGTTTTATTTAAGGCCATGAGTTCATACTGACAGGCCCCCTTTCCAGTAGTGCTTCTTACGCTCAAGCAGCTAGTACTAGTCCTAGGAGATGGACCCTTTGGGATGCATCCGCAAAAGCTGCCTTACATGTTCTAAAGGAAGCATTTTTCTTTCCAAGTTTGCATCCATCTTTCTCACTGTAAGATGGTGCTCAATAGCGTGATAGTGGCCAAAGTTTCTATGTTATTCAAATTCTGCATTAAGAATAAATGCATTGACTATTAAATTGACATTAATGGGTCAAGTGCAGTAGGAAAGCCAGAAACTCATTTTCATTCTGACCCCTTCCAATGACGAATAATATGATGGAGATGGAGGGAGAGAGAAAGAAACTAAAAGTGCCCACATCCTCATCTCACACGTGAGCCTGTCTGAAAATGCCCACTGAATTTGTCTGCATGCCCTCCTTGTGCAGAAGGGGAGGGAGCCTGCCCTTCCCACCCTGGAGAGCATGCTCTGACTGTTTTTTCTTCCACTTGCCTGGTTGGAAAACAGCTGAAATTCTAAATATGACATGATTGGAATGTTGGACTTTCTCAGTGAGAGGGGAAAACACAGTTAAGTTTATTTTTAAAAATCAGTGAGATGTTTCTAGAAACAGAACATTAAAAAGTGATGTACCTGGGCAAGCTCTGTAGGAGATGATTTTATCCTATTTTAGTGGGTATTTCAATTATGGCTTACTCTTACGGGGAACGGTGCCCTGGAACACAGAGTGAGTAACGAAGCACAGCATGTGGCTTGGGAGGCTTCCCACTAAATGCAACTCATCAAATTAAAAGCATAAGTAATTTTAATGACAGCACAGAGAAACGAACCTTCAAAGGTTAGGAAATTTAAAATAGCTTTAACTTGAGGGAATTGCAGGGAGGTAGGCTTTCAACTCTTTTCATCTTAAAAAGGCACATCCTAAAATATTACAACATACGCATGTGGAATAAAATTCACTGAATCTGTAATTCGGAAGCAAAATATAGCTTTTGAATTTCCTAACATTGACCTGCTATTGATATTATTAACAAAACTGCTTTGGGCCCCAAATAGCCCACTTAGAATTTCTAGACACATCCAGGGCCATGGCTACTCCCTGGTCAATGGCAGCTGGCCTGTAGGTGGAGGAATCCAGCACACCACGGTATTCAGTTCAGTTGCAAGAGAAACAGAGAGAGAGGGAGCAAGCTCATGGCTGCTTGGTGACTAAATGTGTTTCCCACCTCTTTTTCCTTTGGGTTGACCAGTTCTCCTCATAGCAGGGATGCTACCTAATGAGAAACATAATTCCCAAACATAATTTAGGCCCTTGTGGAGATGCATTATTTCATTAGGGCACTCGGATCTCATGGAGCAGAAGACTATTCATTTTCTCAATTGTTCCCAAAGGGGTGTGCAAAGCTGATGAACCTCCTTACTTACACTTTGGGAGTCAATCATTGACCAGATAAGCATTGGCCCGTATTTAGAGGACTCATGGGGCAGTGGTGTTTTTCAAGTGCATTTGGAAACCAATATGATGGATTTGGCTACCATAACTTTAATACTTAATATGACAGTATGCCTTTGCCAACTACTTTTATATTGTTCTGCTACAGTGACTTTAAGACATACCCTCTTTTAAATTCATCAGCTGATTGAACCATTCATTGTTCGTTCATTCAGCAAGTATTGACTGGGTCCCCACCATTCAGAGCTGGACCACACTGAACCTGGAGCTTGAGGACTTTAAGGTGCTTAATAAAGGTTTAGAAGGTGCTACTGAGGTCGTGGTATATTTGCCCATTAAGAAATAGTTATACAACAATTTTATTTATTTATTTATTTATTTATTTTTGAGTGTGTTGGGTCTTCACTGATACGTGCAGGCTATCTCTAGTTGCGGCGAGCAGGGCCTACTCTTCATTGGGGTGCGTGGGCTTCTCATTGTGGTGGCTTCTCTTGTTGCAGGGCACGGGCTCTAGGCACACGGGCTTTAGTAGTTGAGGCACACAGGATCAATAGTTGTGGCTCACGGACTCAGTAGTTGTGGGGCACGGGCTTAGTTGCTCCGCAGCATGTGGGATCTTCCCGGACCAGGGCTCGAACCCGTGTCCGCTTCATTGGCAGGCGGATTCTTAACCACTGCACCACCAGGGAAGTCCTGACAATTTTAATTACAACCTGGAGTGAGAAATTTTCACTAGTGTCTTAAAATGTATTCACCTTCTTTCAGAAAACTCAGATATGGGAGGCAGGAGGCTGCACAGGAGAAGTGATCCTAGCAAATTAAAAGGAGATGGCAGTTTTCTGCATTTATCAACTAATCTTATGATTTTCTCCTTTATTATGTTTATCTGGTTAATTATATTGAGTGTTTTACATATCTCTTATAAACAGCATGTACTTAAAAAAAATTTAGCCTGACCACCTTTGTGCTTTAATTGGAACATTTAGTTCCTTAACCTATGATGTAATGTCTAATATACTGAATTTAAATCAATAATTAAAAATTTTTTGTCTTTCTGTTCTATTAAAAAAAAAAAAAAAAAGGAGATAGCAGCATCTACTCTTCCATCCACACAGGAGGGGAGGGCAAAGCTCAGCCATATGGCTGGCCTTGGACACTGGGAAGTGAGTCCACACCCCAGTCTGCAGCTACCCACACTGAGATCAGTCCTCCAAGGCAGCTGTAGAGTATGGGCTTTAGCGTCTTGTGCATCTTCTGTTTGGTTCCCAGTCTGCTACTTACTAGCCGTGCAACCTTGAGTAAAGCTCTTAACTCTCTCAATTGCCCTGTCTTGGTAATGTGAGGATGATAACATCTCCACTACTAGGGCAGGTACAGCCCTTAGCTCAATGGCTGGCCAGAAAAAGCGTCCCATGAGTGCTGGTCGCCAGTGGCTGGAGTGGCTATGCTGCCGCTGCTGTCTGTCACTCCTGTTCTTCTAGTGCATGGTCTACATTTGTGCACGTGCACAAGTGCACACACACACACTGGGCAGCTCTGTATGTGTCAGATGTATAGAATGTACATTCTTGCCATTCAGAAAAGCTCTCTTTCACATTCACTCTAGTAGGAAGAGGCTCCTCAGCAGGGGTTGTCTGATTCCCTGGGGCCTCTCCAAGCAGCCCAATGGGTGGGATGATTGGCTGCAGCATTTTTAGACCACAGTTAGTATTTACAGCCAGGACTGGGAATAGGGATGGGGGATGGTTGGCCGACTCTAGAGGCAAGTGTTATTAACCAGGCAGTGGGAACCAAGCAGGGCCTGAAATAGATGTCGACATTATCTTTTGGTTGCAGGGTGTCACTGCCCTGCTGCTTTTATTGTCAGTGCTTCCTGGATCGGGGTTAAAAAAAAAAGGCAAAATTCACCGTTCTTATCAGAGACTGAACTTTTCAAATACAGAATGCTGTTTATGTGTCACTGATGCTGTTGGAATTGCCTTCTGCACCTGATTTATACAGATGGTTCTTTTTGACTGGTTACACTGAATGATTTGCTTAAAGTCCTATTGATTGGATGGAGATATGCATTACTGTCAAAGCCCTGGAGTCTGCAGGATAGAAGGTAGGGGGAGAGTCAGAATGTCTTAAAATAACCCTATTCTTGGAAAGAAGTGCAGGTGGCAAGAGACAGCCAGCTTTTTGTTTTCTGGGGCAGAGGAAAGACACATTTATGAATCCTGGAGTTAATCTTGAAGCCTCACTTGAACCAAAGGAGCTTAACAAGTGGCAAAAAATAAAACTTCTGAACCTTCTTTTCCCTCATTTGCCTTTTGAGATTTCAGAGATTTACCAACACCCAAGGAAAATGATAAAGCACTAAGAGATGAAGTTTGGATTTCTGAATAATCAGAAGTTGATTGTTATGATTTATTCATATTGAATTTAAGTCTGGCTTCCCAGAAGAGATGAGAGCCAGTCACCTATTTTCTGCATTTGAACCCCAAAATCTCTCCCCCTTGAACCTATTACAGTAATTGAAATGACAGTCCTAAGAAGTAACCAATTCCTTTAAATATGTAAATAGCCTGTGGGCCTCTATCAATCATTCATACTCTGGTATGAACTAGTTCCTTCAAGTTTGATTTCTAGAGTTATACTCATTGGATGGGAGGAAGGGGCATGTGTTTTGCAAAAAAATAAAACAGTTAGGTACTGTCTCCCAAAAGTAGGACTGAATGTGATACCACAGTGGGTAGTTCTAGGCTACCTGTGTACTGTAAGCTTCCAAATCTGCTACTCCAGCTTCGAGCTTTGTGTAATCCTGGTCAACAATGAGATGTAGGAGACTGCAGATGAAAGAGAGAAGTAGAACACCCAGCTACACTGGGGGGATGACTGGGTGCTCATAAACGTAGACTTCATTCATTCACTGAATATTTACTGCTCTGTGTCTGGTACTGTGCTAGGGGGTTTTGGTCCTGGGAGCAAGAAAAGGCAGCTCTAGCCTTTACTCAAACCATACCAAAAAGGAATTTGCAAAATTACATTTCGAAGATACACATGAGAAAGTCTGTGCTCAGCTTACACAAAGTTGCACAACTAAAGAGTGGTGGATTTAGAATTTGGCTCGAGCTCTGCCTGACGTGTGTCCATGCACGTGCCCATACATCACGCTGCATCCCTCTTAGAGCTCAGAAACCACCTGGAAACTCCCAAATTACAGCTGTCTGCTGAGGTTTACAGCTGGTGATTTGAACTGTTTGAGTGAATCTTATTAGCTGTGGGTCCCCCTCACAGGTGAAAAATGGAAATTGATTTTTCAAAAAAGCAACAGCAGCAGCTGCCCCGGACGTGAGCTTGGAGCCATATTCCAAGGATGCCATGTCCATCAGCATGGCCTGTAGTTCTCTTCTCTCCCATTGGCTGGGACGTGGGTTTTGGTTGCCAAAGGTGGTGAGGGCCTGAACGTGCTATTCACCAGCCTCATCTGGCAGGAATCACTCAGCTTCTTTAAACTGGAAGCGAAAATCCACTCAAAGGGAAAATGAGAGCAGCACTTTCCATTGTGTCAAGGGGAGTTGAGGAAGAAATGGGGAACAGAGACACATGAAATGTCTCAATCACTCCTTGGTCTTTCCCAAGTCCTGGTCCCGCCATTTTTCGGTTTGATAGAAAACAGAGTGTACCTTTTACACTTTTCTAGATACTCTGACAAAAATGGTGGAGTGAATCCAGGGAAATTAGTAGGTTAATTAGGATATCTGCATGGCTCTTCAACAGCAAGAAGCATAATGAAGCCATACTGTGGATAGTTAATAATGACTTCTCTCAAGGGAAGGTTATTATAGCTCCCCCCTTGGTGTTAGTGTGAGAATCAGCCTAGGAAGACTCTGGAACTTTACTAGCACTAATTTAAACAAGGTTTCCTGTACATGGGATTGTTGCTGAGCAGCATATTCTAAATTACATCCCACGGAATACGTGTTCGAGATTTTGTAAGGTATAATAGGTAGCAGTGTTCTGCGATCCAACAAGTTTGAGGAAACACTAAGTTAAGCAAAGAATCTTGAATTTGCTAGTTGTTTATAGATTTCCAATATATCCTTTGTATTTTTCCTTGGCCATTAAACTTGTTGCCAAGGAGCATCTCTTGAGGCAGGATAGCCTCGTGATTAAGGAGTCTGGAGCCAGATAGTCTGAGTTCAAATCCCGACTCTGCCACTCATTATCTGTGTGGCCCTCAGCAAGTTGCCTCAGTTTCCTCATCTGTAAAATGGGGATCATAATAGTATCTACCTCCTAGGGTTGTTGACACAATTAAATGAATTAAACCATATAAGACACTTAGAACTATGCCTAGTACATGGTAAGTGCTCTCTAAGTGGCAGTATTATTGTTATTATAATTTTTGAAACTAAAAGACTGGGCATCTAAGCACCTACAGACAACTTTATAGGGACCAATCTCTTCAGGCCTAATTGTTTGTTGTTTGCTTCAAAATAAGTTACAGGGATTTCTTCTTCTCCAGCATGTGTGGAATTAGGACAAAATTAATTTAAAAAGCAGGAAACACAATGAATTATGGGATTCCATTGCATTAGATATATAGAAAACTACAAATCATGAGAGTCAAATAGGAACTTGAACATAATAGTTTAGAAACATTGAAGGACAACCTCTGGCTTCAGAAATTAGTGTGTGAAATAAAAGTACCAATTACCAATGGCAGATCATATGGTTCCCACTTGCCCCTCCCTATTGAAAGCACACATGAATGCAGCCTTTGGTAGAGTAAGAACAAGGCACTGACTACTGGGTTTCTTTCCATCCTCTCCTTCTTCACAGTAAGGCGAGAAGGAGGAGAGGGGAAGGTTTAATCATGTGAGATTTAAGTACAATTCTGAGTGAAGCCCAAAGCTAAAAAGGCAAAGACCTGAAGTTAACAATGCTGGTTTGAGTGGGTTGTTTCCCCCATGGGACTCTGGGGACCCATGAGAAAACTTACCCTAACCCTGCCACATGTGAGACAAAAGGAAAAATTGCCCACCATACTCTTCAGAGACAGGAGTCCAGTGGGACTTGGGCCCTAATCTCGCCACTCACAGAATGTGTGACCTTGAGCCAGTCACTCCAGGCCCAAGCCTAGTTCTTTTGTAAAACAAGGGGACCCGCATGAGTCTTAGCCCTGCCCTCCCGTGGGACAGTCTTCCATTGTCCTGACAACAGTGAATTGTGCTGAGACGTACACAGCAAGGTAGAAATGAGGACAGAGTCTCTGTCGGTCACGAATTCAGAGTTTTTCCCTCCCTCCGCCTCCTTGCCTTGGGCAGCCGGGATCTTCCTTATGTAACTCGGTCAGGAAAAAGAGGGCAGGAAGGTAAAAATATTACCCCACAGTTGTAGCCAACCCAGTACTGAGCTGGGTTCTGGTGATGGAGGAATGAAGATGAAGGGGACTCAGAGAGAAATGGGAAGGAACGGAACGCACGTAAAATCGAGATTGAGTCCTCTGGCCCGGGACGTTCATCCATATTTGGTCCTCCATGTGGCTGCTGGGTCTGGGTTGGAAAAGATGCCGCGGGGGGGGGGGGGGGGGGCGGGGGGGGCGGGGGGCGCTGGGAAGGAGATGCATCCATCACCATGGCTCAGAGTGTTTAATTTTCCAGAGACTGTCATTAAATCAATTTCTGCTGCAGCCTGGCAGCCCTCGCAGACATTTGTTGGAAGAAAATTACAAGGAGGTGATTTGTCGGAGGTAATAGCCAGGCCGGGCTCCAAATTCTTAACGGCACGTGGACCTTTTGCCTTTTAAAAAATGGCTTGTTAGAAAATTCATTTTCTGGCCTGTCTTTGCAATCAGAGTCAGAGGGGTTGGGGCAATGTGAAAAGAAAAGGCAAAAAAGCTTGCTGGGCTTTCAGGCCTGGAATTGGGGCCAAGAAAATTGAAATGAGTAGGGGGCAATACAGGGACCAAATGCTAGGGATTGAATGATGGGGTGGGAGGGATGCTGGGCATAAGGGAGAACGCTTTTCCTGGAAATTTCTGGCCATTACCTGCCAGGAATAGCATCCTTTTATAATTTAAGGTCTTATCTTTTGCTGCAGCAGCAGCTAGCCCAGAGAGGCCCTGCAAGGCCCTGCACAGGGAGTATCCGAGAGGCTGGGAGCTATGTATAGAAGGCAGGGTTGCTCTTACTGAGAGAGTCGTCATGAAAAAAAATGATCACTCTGTTTGTTCCTTGAAGTATAAAAATGATTTTATTTTTAGACATTACAGTGTTTTTTAAAAAAGTCTACTGGCAGTTGTCTTCAAATGAAGCCATGGAAAGTACAGCCAAGGATGGGTGCAGGCAGGAAACTTTGTAAGGTGTCAAGGGTTCCTCAGCCTCAGTGCTATTGACATTTGGGGCTGGATAATTCTTTGTTGGGGGGCTGTCCTGAGTATTGTAAGATGTGTAGCAGCATCCCTGGGCTCGGCACCATAGATGCCAGTAGCACCTCCCCACCTCCAGCTGGGGTGGCCAAACATTACCAAATGTTCTGTGGGGGGCGAAATTATCCCAAGTTGAGACCACTGCCCGGAAAACACAACCTTTCCCATGGCCCCTGCCTTCAGTTTTTCTTCACTGATCAGCTATCCCCCAGACCACTGGTCTCCCCTGTGCCCACTTTGTATCCACTTCTCCACCCTGCGGGGGCACCATTCCCCCTCCATCGTCTGATCGCCTCCAAGACGAAATGCTTTCCACCCTCCTCTTATCCCCCATAATATGCAGTAAGTTTAATGCACACTGTTCTTGTCATGAAATATTTGCATTGTATTTACCAAATACATGTTCTTTAAGGAAAAGTTTGCCAAATGTGCTGCTTCAGCAGGAGAAAACACATTTCCACTCAGTGTTTCCATTTGGTTTTGTTTACGTGTGTTTTTTTTAAGGCAGCGCCAAGAAGACATATTTGTCCTGAGATCTCTGTGGTTCTGGGTTTTTGTTTTGGGGTTTTTTTTTTTTGATTTGTTTTGTTTTTGTTTGTTTGTTTGGTACAGCTTAGATTTCTTTTACTCTCACCCCAAAGCACCTACATATAAGGTGGTGGTGATTCATACTGAGTGGCCACAGGTTCCAGCCCATGGACTTGCAAGCTTCTTGTTCCCAGATCCAACATACCTCCAAAGAAGAAAGAAGAACATTTCTCCTAGGAAAGATGAACTAAACCATGAAGTCAAATCAGGGCTGTTGGACAACTGTCTGAGATCTACATGTTTAGTAAGATCTAAATTTAGTATTAGAAGTGAAACCTAACTGGAACAGGTAGAATTTAGATGAACAATTGTTCTAATACACAGCTCAGAAGACCATCTCACTCTTTGTTTAGAGGCTTTGGTTCCTGCAGGAGGAATCCATCCTCCTTGGCCTGGAACAGAAGGCTTATGTGATTTGCCTACAGAAACTTCATCGCCAGTCTTTCCTCTGGCCAGTTCCCTCATTGTCTGTGTTCCAGCTATACAGAACTATTTTCAGTTTCCCAAACATGCCAGGCTTTTTCATACCTTTTCCAGGAATGTCCCTCCTCTTTTCGCTTCTACCTGGGAAATTCCTACACATCATTCTTGACCTAACTCAAAAGATCTTATCTTTGGTGCTACCTCTCTGCCTAATAACCTATGGTATATTATGGTTCTTCTCATGATATATTACACTTATTTATGTTCCCTTCTCAGTTTCCAATACTGACAACAAAGTAGACACCCCTGAACGTGATCGAATGAACTAATGCATGATCCCCGTCCCAAAAAAAGTTATTTAGGATTTGCTGTTCTTGAGAAGAGTTTAAAAAAAAAAAAATGCATTCACTGAAGTTCTAAATTCCAGAAGGTGCCTTGAAAATTCCAAGGTCCCCACCCAACCTCTTCCTCTTTGGAAAGCCTAGCCAAATCTAAGCCCATAGACCAGGTCCCCTGCTGCTGCAAATCCAACCATCACCAGGTTTTTGTCATGGTTTCCCTTCTTCTGTGATTTTCAGTTGCCGTGGCATCATTGGGATTGTTTTCTCTAAACTGAAACTAAGTTTCCTCTTTACCTTTGCTATTCTACCTGAGGATGTAATACTGACATAGAAGACTTTCCTGCAAGATGAGTCCAAATTCAGAAGAAATTTCACCCGTTGTTAGGTTAACAAACCCATTAGTTCTCGAAGTTGCGTTCTATTCTGGGAGTTTGAATAATCTCTCTCTATTTTCATTAATTAATTAATTGGCATCTAGGGGATGTAGAAAAGAAAAAGGTATAGTTCCACCACCAAGGGGTTCACAGTCTAGTGAGATCATTATCTAATGTTTCCACTGCCCGAAAAACATGCTCTCATAATAGTGTGCTGGGAATAGGGAAAGCCTGATGGAAGGAGGGAGAGCGTGTAGGGAAGCCCAGACAGACTGCACAGAGGGTTGTGAAAGTGAAATCCTTGGATGCCTGTGGGGTGCCCGTCTTGATTACATCCTCTTCTCATTCATCTTCCCTGACCGCTTTAATTGTGGTTCTTCTTACTTATTATCACCCTTAAGAAAGATGGAAGGTACATTGAGAAGCTCCGTGAGCACTTTCCATAGGAAACACATTGTTAAGATGAAGATTTAAGCTAACCCTCAGCCATTTTTTAAAAAGCTATCATGAAAGACAAATGTGAAATGGAGGTTTTTAGACCTTGATTCCTGCTGAGAGCCAAGGGCAGCATCCACAACGGAAGCGTGTGCTGTCGCCTGGAACTCAGCCACCCATTGCCCCTTGACACCTTCCCAGCAGAAGCAAGTTAATTGTTAAGCCAGAGTCATTTGTAAGATGGAGGTTTTCATATTTTTCTTTGTCTTCCTTGTTTTCCTTTTCTTTTCTTTCTCTGTCATGTTTGGGAAGGTTTCTTAATTTTCAGAAGGAAAAGATCCCAGAATCCAAGAATAAAACTAATTATAATGACAAACTGACCAAAATGAGAAAAATGACAAATAATCTGTAGGCTGAAATTTTCCCAAAAGCCAGGAATAAATAAAATGTCTCTTAAAGTGCCTGGTGGAGGAGGCTGATAAAAGAAACTCAATTATCTGTTGTTTCTTCTTCAGTCTGTGATATCTGACTTTAAAAGGGAAAAATGGTAAAAAAAAAAAAAAAAAAATTTTTTTTTTAAGGATATGATGTAAAATAATAAATAGAAGTTCATGAGCGTCTGTGAATTTGGAGATTGAGAGAAAATGCATTCATAGTAAAATAACTAATGAGTCAGTAGCTTTGCTTTCAAGAATAGATCATTCAACTAACCTCCTCTCTTACGTTAAATTGCTTCAGTTGGACAATTGGACACCTACCACCTACTTATTATTATTGGAACTTTTAACCGCTTTACTCTAAATAGATACCCTACTTTGTTTCCCTGAAATTTGCCTCATTCTCATAAGAAAACAGGAAAAAAAGCAATTAGCAAGGAGCAAATATAGAGAATTCCAAGTGTTTGATGGAGAGTGAGGAAAGTTCCATAAGAAAGGGAAGGAGATCTGGCCCATGCAGAGAAGTCCTACCACTCTTTAAAGAGACCTTACCTGTGCACTTTCTCATAGCTAAAGCCCAGCAAATGCCCTAGAGTCAATGCGATCCTTCTTCAGAGGACTTTTTCAAGAGACATACAACCTTGAAAGATAAATGACTACCGTAAATATGGGGATTTTTACAGTGAATCCGCTATGGTCCAAATACTTGTATCTCCCCAAAATTAGTATGTTGAAACCCAAACCCCCATAGATGATAGTATTAGGAAAGGGGCCTTTGGAAGGTGGTGCTCAGGTCATGGGGGCAGAGCCCTCATGAATGGGATTAGCGTTCTTATAAAAGAGGCCCCACAGAGGTCTCTAGCCCCTTCTACCATATGAGGACACGATGAAAAGATGCCAGCTATGGACCAGGAAAAGCGTCCCCACCCAGCATGCTGACACCCTGATCTTAAACCCCCAGCCTCCAGAACTGTGAGAAATAAATTTCTATTGTTGGCTATATGCTACCCAGTTCATGGTATTTTGTTATAATAGCTCAAACAGACTAAAACCGAATCTTCTCTGGACCCTTGCTCCGTTGAAGAACATTTTGGGAACTTTTCTGTGTTGAAAATAAGGGATTTTAGAGAACTCGTTTGATAGTTATTGAATGCCTATGGTATACCAATGATTATACTTGACTCGAGCCAAGTGTGAGAAACAGACCCTCATCAGCTGTCAGGGAGGTCACAGACTAGGTGGGAAGGGAGTAGTAGTATTAATAGTAATAGCAATAACAGCAACAACAACAACTATTATTATTATTATTTTAAGGTAGAGTACCGTTATTATCCCCACTTTACAGTTGAAGTAACTGAGGCCAAGAGAGGTTAAGTAACTTGATAAAGCCACATAGCTACTAAGTGGCAGAGCCAAGTTCTAAAGGCAGGACTGGTCCAGTAGTCCAGCCCCTAACCACAAGGCAGCACTGCTTCTCAAGGACATGGAAATTGATCACGTAGATGTGCTCATAGAGGCCTATAAAAAGAGCTTTGGGTGAACAGAGAATAGAGTGACTTGTAGTGGAGTCAGAAAGGACTTCTCAAAGAGGTGAGAGTTCAAGAGAGACAAGATAGTCAATCTAACAACAAAAAAGTTAAATGGCAGAAAACAACCTGAAATTCTGTTCATAAATTACCGTTGTGGAGAGTGATTTAATATGCATATTTTTTTTTAACTTTATTTATTTGTTTAGTTAGTTAGTTATTTTTTGGTTGAGTTGGGTCTTCATTGCTGTGCACGGGCTTTCTCTAGTTGCAGTGAGCGGGGGCTACTCTGCATTGCAGTGCGTGGGCTTCTCATTGCGGTGGCTTCTCTTGTTGCGGAGCATGGGCTCTAGGTGTGCGGGCTTCAGTAGTTGTGGCATGCGGGCTCAGTAGTTGTGGCTCATGGGCTCTAGAGCACAGGCTCAGTAGCTGTGGCACACGGGCTTAGTTGCTTCGCAGCATGTGGGATCTTCCCAGACCAGGGATCGAACCCGTGTCCCCTGCATTGGCAGGCAGATTCTTAACCACTGCGCCACCAGGGAAGCCCTAATATGCATATGTTTCATGCCAAATTTTAAAAAACCTTTTATGCATAAAATCATAATGATCTATTGATAGTCATTAAAATATGTGCATGTATATATGCATAAATTTCATTATGTAGATATATAAATTAATATATTGGGTGAGAGATTATGTTTTAGGATTTAAAGTGAACACTGTATTATGATTCAGTTTTAAGGAACATTGTTTTTAGTTTTGGACGTTGTGGCAGTTGTTTTAAATATCCACAAATCAACAGAATGGGAAAACATGAGCCCTTAGGAGCTCCATGAGGTCAGCGTCTCCAGAAGCAGCGCCACGTGATGGTTGCCTGCACTGGGCAACAGACCAGCTACCCAGTCAATCCAAATCTCATCTGGAAATGAGGAATGATGCACTTCATTTGCTCCATCATTCATTTTCATGAAATCACTGACTCTTATATTCAACAAATATTTTTTTGAGTAGGTCCGGAGCCCTGTGTTGGCTCTTGAATGGCTCGGCCAATGGGCATATTACACAGAGTAGAAGGGGCGAGATCTGGGTCTTAGAGGCCAGGCAACAGGATGGAGTCTAAGGCTGGCCCATGGAGGAGAAAGCTATTAGACATTTAGTAGCCCAGGCTAGAAAGCCCAGAGGGAAGAACCAAGCATCCTGATTAGATTACTGCGGTGTCCAAAGAGGGTGGGGGGCTTTTGGCACCCCATGGAGAGTTCCCAGTAGTGACACAGTATAGCTCTGAATGGTCCACAGAATCTAAGATCTCAGTTCCATTGGCTAGCAGTTTGGGGATGACAGGGACTAGGCCTCTAGGGAAAGAGGGCTGGAAATGGCCAGATGGGTTGTTCCAATTGCAGCTAAGATGGTATTGGGGTTCAGGAAGGGCTCCATTTCATGAGAGCTTTGGACTGAAGAAACTCTTCCACATGAGCCCAGCACGAATCACAGAGCATAGAGATGTGAACTAGGGTTCTGTGAGCACTGGGGGCCAGAGCTCACACAAGAGGACTAGATCCTGAATTTGTAGCAATACACTTGCAGCAGCCTCACTTCCATATTTTCCAGGTCCACTCTGTTCCAGGCACTGTACATTCACTATGTGATGCTCGCAGCAACCCAGCAAAGTTGATGTCATTATCCCATTTCGCAGATGAAGAGACTGAGACTCAGTCAGTAGATGACAGAGCCGAGTTTCAAACCCAGAGTTACCTGACTCCAAAGCCCATATTCTTCCTATTTTACTAAATGCTGCTTCTGTTGAGCCAGTCCAAGCCTCCCTCACTGGCAAGAGAGATTGGTTCAGGAATTTATCAGGTATAGTCTTAAGGTCTCCAGCCAGCATCTGAACAGCACTGGAAAAGGCAGAGACTGCATGGTACTAAATGCTGTGGGAAAAAAAAGAATCATACAAAAGAATGACTGTCCTAGTCAGTATTAACCAAATGCTGGAGTCCATGAACACACAGTGACACCCAACAGAGAGAGCTGCATTCTCTGCCTTCTAGGATCTTCCAGCCCAAGATGCACATTTACTTGCTTGAATATTGAGCTAAGAGAAGGAAAGTCGCTCAATTTGTGCAAGTTATTTTTATTACAGATGCCTAATTACTTGGAGTTAGTTGAACCATCCTCAGGTGTTGACTGAATGACTGAATGAATGAATGAAGGCATGTTAGCTTGCTCTTACAGATAAGGTTTTATCTATGGATAAACCAAAAGAAAAAATATTTTCCCATACCCCATAAAGCGAGTCTACTTTGTTTTGTGGGAGGAAGCAATTTATAGACCTATCTACACATTATTTTCTAAAACTCAAGTATTTTGGAAGAGCAAATGGAGTACCATACTGTACACACTAGTCATATATTTTGAAATACATTTCTTTTTGAGCAATTCAGTGCTGCTTTATTTAGCAAAAGCTGTTGAAGGTTTTAAAAGCAATGATCCAAAGAACATGAGTGGCTGAGATCACAGTGGACAGACAGGCACGACGGCAATGCTTTTCAAATTCTACTCTTCGGACCCCAGCCCTGGTCCCCATGGCCTCGCCTGTGTAGAGATGATGGTCCCTTTTGTTCTGGGGGATGTGGCAGTGGAGCCTGGTTATCTGTATTTTCTGTAAATCCTCTGGGTGATTCTGATATGCACCCAGGTTTGAGAACCAATCTTCTACACCCATATCTGAGTCCTACTCTTGGTACCTTGTTTTCTTGAGACTCATTTATTTTCATCGATTAAATTATTAGAGAAACGAAGGAAAGAAAACTCCATTCCTCTTATATTTCCTAAGAGTCATGGGGGAAGAAGCAAAGAGGTGTTGAGCACCTCCGATATTGCCAGGAAATTTGTTTTATAGATTTCACTTAATCTTCACAAGAACTCACCAACATTTGAAGAATCGGCCCTCAGATCTGAGTTATACATACTCCTCGGTCCATACCTTATCACCATAAGTCCATGTAAGACTTTCCTTTTATTTTGTTATTGTTCCTCTTCACCCTTGCTCCCAAACCCCTTCCCCTCCCCAACAGAGAACTACCTAAATATGCTGGAACTCAAATATACGTGTGTCCTTATAAAATATATCTTATTATTTGTGTGTGGGTGTATATTGTTATTTTGATAAATGATAAATCTGTAATACAAATATAAAAAGTAAGAATGTTTCTTAGTTTTTACTTAACATTACATTTTCAGGTAGATCCCTGTTACCGTGTAGACTCCCAACAATTTCATAGTATTTCATTGTCTGCATTTCACTCCATTTTATTTCTGTCCTTCCAGTTGATATACACCCATGCTACCTCCCGATCCCCACTGTCACAAAAAATTCTTCAACAAACATCCTCATTTGTAACCCTTGGGGACCTGTGGGAGAATTATTTCCGGGATGCGTACCCACGAGTTGGGTCCCGCAGTCATATGATATATGCATGTTAGTTTCAGACTGGTTTCCTAAATGGAAAGAGCACATAAGTGTTCTCACCCCCCTACATCCCTTCCAACATTTGGTGTGGACATTTGGTCATTGCGATGGCTGAGAGCACATGTCATTGTTGTGTTAATTTTCATACCTTGGGTCACTGGTGAATTTGAGCTTCTTTTCATGTGCTTCTTACCTGTTTGGATTTTTCCTTCTAAGAATTGCATTTTTCTGTCCTTTATCCACTTTTCTATTTCTTTTTATATTCTAGGTATTAATCCTTTGTCAGCTCTGGCTGCTGCAAAAATTAACTCCCAGTTAGTTACTTGTCTGATAACTTACCAATTTTTTTTAAATATCCTTACTATTTAATGTAGGTAAATCCAACAGTTTTTCATCTTATGGTTAATGATTTTAGGATCTTTCTTCTGAAGTACTTTCCCACCCAGAATAAGAATTTGATTCCTATTTTTGTAGGTAAGGAAATGGGATCACAGTCTTGATACCCAAGCTCACACTATCAGTTAGTGTGATTTGAAACTATTAATACTTAGCTGTTAATAAATGAGATCATGGTGTTCACAACACTTTTAAGCCAATCAAGTATTATTTGCACTAAAAACATCCTGTGAGTTTCACTCAGAGATCTCTCAAAAATTCCAGTCTGCAGCTTGTATCCCTCAGATCTCACTAAATTTTCCTTCCTGCCCCGAAATTCTCCCAAAGTGTCTCAAATTGCATTACAACCAGGCTGGTCGTAATTACAGCTTTGGCCTTCATTAAGCTAATTACTACTTGGACTCAAATTGAGCCATTTCGCTCAAATAACACTGTAAACCAGTCCTTTCTCTGTGATGTCTCTGCCTTTTCTAGGAAAGTACAAGGCTGATATCAGAGCTCTGTCTCTCCTTAAAGCCGGGGATTTCAAGCTGCCTTTTTCTAAGGAGCCCTGGGGTACAGCTCAAGTGTCTCATAATATACGAGAAATGGGGGAGGGAGTTGCAGACTGGAAGGACCCTGAACACAGGCCCTTTCCTCCAATTTAACCCCGTCAAGCTTTGCCTTTATTTGTTGTGTGTATTGGATGATATGTAAGATCTATTTGAAAAGGGATTCTACTGATAAAGGGAGGGTGGGGGAGAAGCACTGCCTTAGGAAACTAGACTACTTAATATAAACTGATATATTTTCACCTCTCTGCTCATGTTCCATTTATATAGTGCTTTACATTTTGAAAAACACTGACATTATTTCTTTGTGAGGTAGGCATATTTCAACAGCTGCAGCACAATTTTCTCACAATCAAAAGCTCCATCTTGCAGCACCTGTTCTAGCAGGCGGGCTGAAGGGCCATATGCCAAGAGATAGTAGAGATTATCACCGGCTTGGGTCGAAGGTAGAACTAGATGATATCTAATCTCTCTGTTTGTGCAAAGATGTTATAACTGGGAATGCTTAGAGAAGAAAGTAACATCACAAGAATTGGCTACACTAAGCTTCTTGTCTGCTGGGGAAAGAAAGACTCCACACATTTCTTGAACACCTGCTCTGGTCTAGTCACCATGCTAGGTGCCTCATTTCATTTAATCTTACAGCCACTCTGGGAGGGAGGTATTATTATATCCATTTTAAAGGTGTTGAAAGTGAACCATGTCAGGTTAAGTGGAAAAGCTTGAAGCCCAGAGCTTTCCAGCTCCAAAACCAGGGCTCTTCCCACTGCATAAGGATCCCTCCACATAAACATTGCATCTTTTAAAAATCAGCCTCCTTGAACTTCATTTAAGCAGTTATATTTGGAAAGAAGTTTTTCATGAGTCATTCTGTCTCATGCTGGGCATCACATCAATGCCTCGGTCCTCTCCCTCTCTCTGGTCTTTACCTCCTGCTTTTGGATCAAGCCGCATCATCTGTCATTTATAGCTACTTTCAGCCTCCTTGTTGATGAGGTCACTTGCCATGACTCAGCTGTTAGCATCTTTTCTGCTTTGATTTCCTGGGTTTCCAACACAAGCCCATGCTATTTTTGGTCTTGCCTCAGATAGGAAGATTGGAAAACAGCAGTCCAGCCTTCTGGTTCTCCAAGTTGTTGATTCGACTTGGCTTTCTCTCTTCATTCATGAATTCTTTCTGGGCTGCAAGCTGAGGAGGTTTGCATGATTGAAAGGTTCTTCTCTCTTCTCAGAGGGTGTACGTCTGGGACACAAACAGGGGCCAAATGTGGTATCAGCTTTGGTTATCTTTGTTTTCACTCTTCTGCCCAGAATCCCTCAAAGTACACAATCACCCTTTTCCCCACCTCTTTCTTAAATAAAAGAATAAATATATTGAATAACGTTGTTGAGTAGTTTTATTTCAAATATGCATATATTATGACTAGTGTCCTGAGCAAGACAGAACAATTACCAAAACTAGGTTTATTTAATCTTTTATTACTAGGGCCAATCTTTCAATGAAACTGTGCTCTGTTAAATGGAAGCTGTCTGATATTCACAACTTGTGCTTCTGGGTTCTTGCATTTTATACCAGGAGGCAGTTTACTCATATGTTTCTGATCATTCTAAAATGATGGAGAGCAAGAATATATGTTTGCATAACACCTTACACTTTATGAAGTGCTTTCAGATGTATCGTCTGTTTTACCTTAATTACTCTGTGGGGTAGGTTTTATCATCCCTATTTCACATAAGTAAATTCAGATGCAAGGAGCCTTAAACTTTATAAAAGAGCCTTCGTTTTGAAAAACAAATGTACGCATAAGGAGATTGAGCAGAGTCACCTAGACCTAGCACGTGCAAGTCATTAGCTTCTTTTGCCACAAACAAGGCTGTGTTGATGAAGAAATAATATAATATTATACTTTGGGAGAAGCTGGTGCATATAAAAAATTGAGGTAAGACTGAATTGTCATTCAGCTGGCTGACACGCAGGACAGTATCGGAGGGACAGGACTCATGGAATTAAGCAGGGTTTGATATTCTCCATGTCAGAAGTAGAGCCTTTATTTGTGAACTGTTTTCCCTTCAAGATGGTTTCCTACAGCTGATTCTGTTGGCCAAGCCTTCAGAGCAGCCATCATGCTTTCAGGATCCCCCAACCAGAAGAAAACGAGCACACCATGGATTCTCAGGAGGCTAGGCAATATTCTAGGTGTTGAGGCTAATGCAGTTAATAGGAAGTGTCCTTGCCCAGAGAATATAACAATATGGTGGGAAGTAGAGGGGATGTTCACTTGAACTAAGCCTTTTAATACAATGAGATCCGGGCCGTGATGGGTGACAAGCCTGCTGGTGCGAAGGATGAGCAGTTAGCCAGTTAAAGAGGGAGTATTTCAAAAATAGACATCAACATAGAAGAACGAGGAAATCACCAGTAACTTGGTGTTTCTAGAAGGCAGTGTCTGAACTTGAGAAAGAGGCAAGATATAGGCAGATATAGGCAGAGGCCCTGTGATGGAAGACATCTTTTCTGACATCAAAAAGTTTAGCGTTTATGCTGCTGGGCACCTGGATCCAAATGGTCAGATTTGTGTTGAGTTCATAACACTGTAGAGAAGGGATGGAAGGAGTTGAACATGGAGTGAGGGAGCCAAGTTAGGAGGCTTCTGAAGTAGTCCAGATGAGGGATGTGGAGCCTCAACAGGCAGAGGAAGTAGGAGTGAAAGGAAAAGGGCAGAGCTGAGAAACATGGAGAAGGTGGAGTCACAACTTGAGGACTGGACACGGAGGTTAAGGAAGAGAAAGGCGTCTAAGATGACTTCATTATTTTTGGTCTGAAGGAGGACTCCATAAATCCGTATAGGGAAGGCTCCAGGCAGGACAGTTTTAAGAGGAAGATAATAAGTTGAGTTTTAGAAATGTGTGAGAGGTGTTTATGGGACACTTCTAAGACAATGTTTTATAGACAAAGAAATCAGTTTGTATCTCAAAGCTAGACATACAGCTTTTGCTCTGGTTTGCATTTTTTTTTTTTTTTTCTCATGCTACTCTCTTTAAATCAGTGATTCTTTTGGGCTTCATCATGACCAACTTTATAAATCTGATGACAGCAACGGATTCCCTGGGGGTGGAAAAACACACATGCACACATTCATAAAACATGACATAAAATTTCAAGTAGTTTGAAGAGCTCCAAGTTAATGCTACTTGCTTTCAATGGGACTTGGAGCTTTAAAACTCCATATAAATCTCAGAGCAGCCAAGTCACATATTGATTGACTGTCAAGGATCTTCTACCATTGCTATATGACTGGAGGAGTCCAGTTGCAACCACATGGTTTATTATCAACACAAGTCAGTGCGAGATCAGAAAGCAATTACAATACCTAGAAACTGGAGCACACAGGCTCATTTTAACTCTTCTGTATACTACTTAGATCTTTTCTCATGACCCCATTCTTTGCCTGTGTCATAAACTCCTCCCCAGACTTTACCCCAAGGCGGAGCTAATAGGACACGAGTTGTTCAGACTCTTACTATTTATTGATGCAAATGTGGTCTTTCTTGTCCCAATTCATTATCATCATAAGGTGAGGATCCTGTTGTGAGGACAACCTCGCTTCATCTTCCGCTCAACTCACTTTTGGTTTTGCAAGAATGTAAACATCCCACAGCTTTCATCTCCGTATTTTAACTCTTTTTCTACAAGCTCCATGCATGTTCACGTGCAATAAACTTTTTCACACATTTTGTTCTCGTGCTGAGGAATGTTGGCATTCCTCTCCTCTAATGCACTAAATAGTCCTTCAGATCAACAGAGTCCCCCAAACAGGTACAAAGGTGCATTAAAGGATTCTGTCACCTAATATTTATTGAGTACTTCTTATGGACTAGGTCTCCCTTGAGGGTTTCCAGTCTAACGAAAGAGGCAAATGTAGATTTATAAATTACATACAGTGTGATCGTTGCATTAATAGAGATATCGAACCCAGGAGCTCATCATATGCATGCTGCGGTACCCCTTATCTGATGGGTTGAGTCTTTTCAGTCATTTTTCTGTGAGCATTTATCGCACCCCTCCTGACTGGGCTTCACGGTGCTCTGGGGATATATACTTGGACAAATCTTGAATTTGAGAAACTTTGACGGCTTAACAAAGATGTACAAAATAAGCTTTAATGGAAGGTAGAAGTGATACATACCATAAGTATGAAGAAAAACAAAGGGGAAACTAACATTTATTGAGTACATACTATGTGTCAGGGATTATTTTAGATACTTTCATTTACACTTTCTAACTGAATGCTCCTACCTGTGTTTAAGCTTAATTAGGCTTTTCTAACTTAATTTACAAATTAAGACTCAGAGATGATAAGCAAATTACCGAAGATCTCCTTGTTTGTAAAACTCACGATATTTCCACTCTATATTGCTAAAAGACCTTAGGAAATATATCAAAATAATAAAGTGAGACAGAATATACTCATTTAGTTACTGCTCAGTGTTCCAGTTTTCTCTCAACTTCATTTATGTATTTTGCCCTGTCCCTTATGGGTCAGTACATACCCTAGAACATACTTAGGGCTTGTCCCTTACCAGCTTTAGCTATCATTAATATTATGGCAATTTCAGAAATAAATCCCTTTGGATGTGGCTCAGCAACTGGCTCCTATCTTTCTCCTGTGATTTCCTCAATCCCTGGTAGCATTAACATTAGAGATAATTAAATTTGCTACCTTTACAGGATGACTTTCCATGGGGCACCTTTTCTTATAATTCAAGGCCTTCTAATGTCCTTTTTAACAAACTACTGACAAAGCCACTCTTAAGTTTCCTTTACTGGATGGGAATTATTACAGCTCAGATCCATTTATCCAGTGTCACACAAGTCGCTGGATATACTCGATAAACGACCCAAATTTTAACCTTCTTACAATTTAACACTTTAAATAAAAGCCAGCAAGCTTCACCTCATTGGAAAATTACTGTATGTCTGAAACAATTGGGATATCAATATCTGTCAGACAGCCTTCCTAGGTGTAACGTCTAAAGCAAGACTCATTGAGGTGACTCGCGTTCTCTGCATGGTGTTTACCCAGTAGTCATCACTCAAGTTTGTTCATTATGTGTTGGGGTGATGAGCCAACCACCGTACTCTCAGCTGGGGCTATAGCCTGTTTAGTTTGGCACTGATTAATGATGTGCCCAGAGTGAGCCATTCTCAGAACCATCTTAGAAACCCAGTTAGCCAAAGACAAATAGCTGGAACTTGGCCGATGGGAGCACAGGACGTGTGCTCTTGAGAGAGGGGGAGTCATTTAGAAACATCCGTATGACTTTTGGTTGTCTTAACTAGGGAAGAGGCAGGTTCTGCGGTAAAAAAAAAAAAGCCTTGGGGTGTGGTTTCTTGGTAGGCACCCCGGATTCAGTGTAAGGCATGTTACTGATGTATAATACTTGTACAACTGCATCATTTTTCTGTGCTTTGGGTCTCACCATTTATAAACTTGCTTATGGAGCCTACCTGCTTCCCAGCCACACCTTCAGACAAAAGGCACTTGTATCAGTAAGTATCTTGAGATGTTCCTTTTGAAGATCTTATGCCAAAGAACAAGCATCTATAGCTTTACGTTTTCTTTACCAAATGAACTTTACACACACACACACACACACACACAAAGTTTTAAGGGTAGTGTTTTTCTTGCCTTTGTACCTTATTTTTCCTTCTCATTTCATTCACCTGTTGTACCATGTTGGTTTGACATCCATTTCTTTACTCAAGATTTCTCCTCTTTACCTCTTTCTGTCCTTTAGGTGGGACAATAAGGAAGAGTTACATTGATCTTGAAGTTATAGAGAAAATGTCTCAGTGCTGATTAGAATGCTGGCCTTTTAGTGGTATCCCAAAACTGGGCACAGCACCTTATTTTATCCTTTCCAGAACGGACCTTCTCTCCCTATTACTGACAGAAAGCATCTCTGAAGTTCCATTGGCAGCTCCTGGCCCGAGACTTTAGGAATATTTATTTCCAAAAGATAAATAAACCCCTTTTTAGAGGGCATTTTTTCACTAGCCCATCCAAAAAGCTCAATTCAAAAGTTACAAGGATGCCCAAATCCACTTTGTGGGAGAAAATACAGAGATGAGAGGATGAGACCAAAGTTACACAGGAGGCAGGATAAGAAGAAAAATGCAAAGCCAGGTAGGCACTAGGTATCCTGGTTTAGTTATTAGTGTTTGACTTTATGACTTTGTTCCTCTGCTCAAAGATCTTAATTTTTCATCACTTCCTGCAAGATACAGTTCAGATTCTTCTACTTGGCAGCTACAGGCATCCATAGTTTGATCCTGACCTGTCCCTCACAGCTTACTTCCTACCCCTCTCCCTAAGTGAATAAGAATAAACAATAACCATCATGTATGTCTAGTCTCATAGAAGCTGCTCAACAAACATTCCTTTAATCCTTACACCACACTGCAAGGTCTACACTGTAATCTCCAGTTTACTGGGGATCTGAGGTTTAGGGAGGTTCAGAAATTTGCTCCAGGACACATAGATGGTAAAAGTGAGAGAGCCAAGAATCAAACCCAGTTCTGCCTGACTCCAGGGCTTGCTGTTTTCCTTTCACTAAAGCCAAAGTGATCTTGAGCAACTGCCTTTCTATTGGCTTCGAAAGCCCATCCCCCTCACTTCTCTTTTTAGATCTAAATCATACCCATCCTGCAGGACCCCACCCAGAACCTGCCTTGTTCATACAATGCTTCCTAACCACCCCAGCTGGAAGTGATCTCCCCTGCCAGGTAGGAGTCGGGAGATTTGGGCTCAAATCGCTACTGTGCCACTGTCTAGTGTGTGATTTTGAGTAAGTCACTTAATTCTACCTTGGCATATGCTGCAACCTGACCTCTATAGTTCTACCCAATCAAAAGTTGTAGAATTGTGAAGTTATATATAATTTCTTGTATGTGCTGAGTCCTGTATCTCTCTGCCTGCCTCACCCCCATTTCCCACTGGCTAGTACAGTGCCTTATGCAGAAGGAGGGGCACAGCAGATAGTATTGTGGAGAGACGCACTTACTCTTCAGTTCTAACTCACTCCCATTTATTTGTTTGTCTCTTTTATTCACTTAGTCATCCATTCATTTATTTCTTGCCAGGGCTGAATTTTTCTGTAACTTCCATGATCCTTCCTGAGATGTCCTAGAAGCCTCACCTCCACTTTTAGACAATATAGTTATTGGTTTGGGAAAAGTTATTGGGCAATACTTAATGCCTTGAGAGCAAGGACTTTTCATTTTTTATACTCAAAGCAGATAAAACAGAAGGAGAGGTCACTTTGACAATATGAGATCTCAGAAAAAGAAGTTTGGACAAATACCGATAAACACTTTGTAACATTTTCTGTGTCATGGCTCTTTCAGCATCTCATCAATCCTTGCGCACCTGTGCGTACCAGCCCATGGTTTCCAACCTGCACAGAAAAATGGATGGCTACCAATTAATTGAAGTCACCAGGTTTCAAGTTTGGTTCCAAAGGACTATCATCTTCTGTACCATCTTCAGTGACACTTGTCCCCTTTTGCTCCTAAAATCTTTGGCTCCTGCAGGTCCTAAAGCATTCCTTTAAGAGACAGTGATTCTGCTTATCCCATCAGCAGACACCACTGGGCAAAACAGATATCATCTTCCTCCCCGCTAATCCCCAGAAAATTCTTGGACTCTAGCTTTCACCTGTCAGATGTTCATGCTAATTGAAATTTGAAAAGAAGAGAAAAGGCGATTATGTTCAACATCAGAAGGCCTACAGTTTGAACAAGGAGACCCATGTCTTCCCACTATTTTATCCGTTCAACAAACGTGTCAGGCCCTCCTGAGTGTTTGGCACTGTTCTTAGGCCCATGACTAAGTCCTTTCCCTGGACAGTACACCATTTCCAAAGGTGTTAGTATTGGCTTCAATTGCCAAGATGGTAAGTGAGATAGAAATACTGTTTAGCTATTGGGCTGAACAACTTTCACAAGGACATAAAACTGAACATAATTTCAGGCCCTGAAAAAATTTGGTCTGGGGCATTGGGACTTTTAAGAAAGTCTAATCCAAAGTTATTGAACAGTCAAATGTGTTAGATAAGGTTAACTATTGCTGACCAACATCAGTTGCTTCAGAGATGATGGGTGGGTGCTCTTGTGAATACCAAATTCAATTGATTGGTAGGGACTGCCTGCAGACAGAGTCCTGGTTCAGCAGGAAAAAAAAGTGCCATGATAGATTAGTCATGTCTGCCATTGTCATGGGAGAGAAGAATGATGGTATATATGCCATATAATAGCCATCTATGCTGTTTCCTCCAAAGGACCCATCAGTAAGGGTGGGAATCACATTCAGGTGAAAGCATGGCAGACCCAGTGGATTTCTGGAAACTGTGGCAATAGCTGCCTTCATCCAGCTGAGAGAGATACAGTGAATGAGCAGAAAGGAAGAGATATTGAGTGGAAAAAACACAAAAACCATTTCAGATCTTCCTTGGGTACATTAGCTCCAAACCACCAAATGACTAAGGATTTTGCAGAATCAGGGCACTTTGGGCTGTTTTAATTGTCTGAGCTTTGTGGCCATGGTGGTTGACAGGTTCTCCTTTAAAGATGGCTCACAATTACTTTAGTATGGGAAGTGCTCTTCTGCCCTGGGACTGTGTAATACCAGCCACGGAAAAGAAAAGGCCTGGGGATTTATGAGATGTCACAGTTTACAACCATCTGGGAGAAATACAGCAGGATGTTGGTACAGTAGTGTGTTAACCAGAGTTAATCTATCATTGCTACTGTTATAAACACTCACTTTCCCTCTGCTTAAAACCATCGCACAGATTTGACCCCAGTCTTCACAAAGACGGGCCAGAAATCATCTTTTTTAAACATGTAACTCAGAAATACAGTCAAATTGACCTTCGGTTTACTAGACTGAGGGAGAAATTTCCCAGGTATGAGAAATTTTAAAATCCACTAGTGATAAAAAGAAAAATGAGGTATAGTCTCTTCCTTCAAAGGACTCAGGGTCCTACGGGGAAACCAGTAGTAAATACATAATTTCAGTACACTCTGAGAAGTGCAGTCCTTGAAGCGATCGGGCAAGAATAGAAATATGTTTGTATGCGCAAAAACCAGTGGTGTGCTAAATCATCACTTTGCTTTCCCTGCCCCCAAATCATATTGGTAATTCATACCCATAATAGCACTTACTGAGGGCCACTGTTATTATTTGTTTACACACCTACCTCCCACTAACTGCCTTTGAGTTCTGCAAGAGTGAGCATTGGATCTGGTTTTTGTGTTGCCAGCACTTCAGCCAGTGATTAGCATGTATTAGATGCCTGACAAATGTTAGCTGAGCTAATATGGGACTGAATATATACAGCTGACCCTTGAACTACATGGGGGTTAGGACGCCAACCCTCTGCGCAGTCAAAAATCCACATATGACATATGGTTTGGGCAGTTCCTTCATATCCGTGGCTCCACATCTAAGGATTCAACCAACTCCGACTCATGTAGTGCTGCTGTATTTACTATTGAAAAGAATCCACGAATAAGTGGATCCACAGGGTTCAAACCCATGTTGTTCAACGGTCAACTGTACTTCTAAAGCTTCTAATGCAATACCCAGAATTGACAACTTATTAGAGAAAATTTAGAAAATAAAACATATTTACTCTTAAGGTGTTTGTTGATGATTCAGCTGAATCTATTTGGAAATTAAAAAGCATACCATAGTGTTCTAAATTTCTCAGCAAAGAATGGTCCACTTATAATATCACACTGTAAACTATAGAAACAAACATTCGATATACCATTTTAAAACTGTAAAAACACAAGAAAATACTACATGTTATTTATGGATAAGGCATGTGTAGAATTATAAAAATATCTACAGAAAGAGTATATCTCTGGCAAGAGTAGAATGAGGAAAGGATGACACCTATGGCATTTTGTAGCTTTAAAAAAGACATCTAAAACAATTACGGCAAAATGTTGACATAAATAAAATTGCCATGGTGGATGATTATCTGCTGTATTATTTTCTGTTTGAAATATTTCATAATTTTAAAGTTTATAATTACTTTTTTATGAAGACTACTGGGTGGGAAAAAAAATATCGCACTCTTAATTTGATGCATACTGAAAGGGAAAAGTATTTGGACAAGTGTGGCCAGAACATTCCTTCCCCGTATGTCAGAGTTTAGACCAGTGGGCTCTGCTTAATTTAAGTCCCACTGCATGGCCATCCCCCCTGCCCGGTGTATCTGCTGAGGAGCATCCACCAACACCTGCGTTTTGGTGCCACTGTCCTTCTAAAGTGACTTGCCAAAGCAGTGATTCCTATGTCCTCTGAGTTCGGGAGCCTTGCCTGGTGGCAGAGCTGGTTTATAGAAGCCAGACCTTGCCTTTCCCACCCCGTATCCCCTGTGGTCTTGCCTGAGCAGTCTGCTTACGAAAAGTTTATTAAATCTCCCTTCCAGAGGGGCAGATTGTCCCCTTTCATTTGTTGCTATTTAACAGCTTAATGCAAAGTATGCTGGGAGAGCCAAATGTGTGAGGCTTCAGGATTCACCTCCATGTGAGACAGTAGGCAATGCATTTATTTCTTAATGGTGACTAATTTTAGAATAGTTTGGGGCTGATTTATCTGATTTTTTTTCTGTCCATTTTCCGTTTAGCTCATTCATTCACTCTGCGAATATTTTTGAAACTCATACTGGATGCTGGACACACAGAGATGAATTGGGTAAAATCCCACTGTCCACAGAGGTTGAGACACATGGGGGAAGCTCAACACATGAGCAGACGGTCACCGTTCACTGCTTTTCTTCACACCTTACCCATGAATGAGTGAAGAAGCGCAGTGAATGGATCTCAGATTTGTTGGTAAACAGCCCATAATGTTTAAAGGGTATCTGTGGATGCCATTTATCCATGAACAGACCTAGGAAATGGCTTATCATTTAGTACCGTGTATTTGGGCATCATCATTGTGGAACTTAAAAAAGAAAACTCCTTTCAGGCTCAGTTACTTCTTCAATAAAATTCCTCCCCTGCTTTTGGGGAGCTCCTAGGAGAGGCAGTCCAGCCCCTACCCCCCACCATGGTCAACCAGGGTACCATAGAGCACAGCACCTCGGTAGCAACTCTGGTTTGGGAGACTGGCCCGTTGGGAAGGTCATTCTTTGTAACTTTCAGAAGATTTGCCTAAGTCTTTGCTTTCAACACTTGAGCTTGACAAAGTATGGCTAAGTTTGGTAAACGAGCGTTAGAAAACCAACAGTAGCAGAATTATTAAAAATTTGTAGCCATTTTCCCCCAAACCTATTGGAAGAGAGTATTTCAACCTTCTTTGCCAGAAAACCAGCTCCGTTGGTTTCTGCCTTTCTCACCATTCATGGTCCCATATTTTGACTGACTGACTTAACATGTTGTTTATTCAAAGCTGTGGATTAAATGCCACCCACTAATATGATTGGTGTGGACTTTGCTTGCCTGAGGCCAGCATCCTCAGACACTGGTGAAAATAGCTTCCTGCTGTCCAACAGAGCCTTCAGTTAGCTAACCTGCAAATCTAGCCTGATTGCCGTATTAATTTGACTCCCCATTTCAGTGGGGAAAGGAAGCTTGGTCACACGACTGTTTGCCTCTTGATCTCTCTCCCCTCAAGGGCAGGATACAGAGGGAAGGCAGTGATCCCAAACCTCACCTTTTCTGTTTCCTCTTTTGAGCTGGCTTCCTGTGGCTGCTGAAGAAAGTGAGAAGGATGTTTCTTCCATATCCATTGTTCTTCAACAAACCCAGCACTAATTGATTTTAAGACTAATTGCTGGTTGAAAGGTTTATTCTTTTTACTGGCTATAAACATGCCTGAAACCTAAAATTAAAATGCCTTCTTGTGAGGAGGAGGGCAGCTCTTAGTGTCTTAGACTTTGGAATGTGAAATCACCCAGTTAGCACCTGCGCGGAATCGCAGGTCAGGCATTGTATAATGAGTTATTTGGGGGGCTAATGGCAAAGCCCTCAGAGCTCTCAGTTTGGATTATGATCAGATTCTCAGGATGCTTGAAGCTGCCTAAGCATCACTACCCCCGCCATCTGATTCCTACTTTATTTGTAGCTAAAACCAGGGGACGTTCTCAGCAAGCAAACAGCAGTACCAAGCAGCTAGCTCCCTTCCTAACTGCTCCGGTGCCATCTGCTTTGCTCTCCGGGTGAGTCTGAAAAGTCATCTTCTATACTCTCTCTAATAACAGTCCTCCGTCAGGTTCCCCAGGCCCGTCTGGACACTGCTAACCACAGGCTTGCCCGCTCAGGGTTGGCACTCGGGCTACTACCCTGTATCCGAAAACACTGATGCTGATTGCTGCCCAGGGGATTGTGGGTTTACTGGGGAGACGGCGGCTGCCCTTGCTAAAGCAAGCCCTTAAGTGACACCTGAGCCAGGTAGGCAGATGCTCGCACCACAGTGGCTGTGGCTGCCTCGGTGAGAAGCAGCCCACCGAGTGGAGGTGGCTTCTAAGAGCCCTGCCCAAGCATGCTCAGAGCAGACACTCTCTCCTGACCATCTCTGTGACTTCCCAGGTGAGAGCACTCATCTTGTCCCCACTGTAGCTGGTACCTGAAGGCCACCCCTTGGGGGAACTGAGGGCAGTAACAAGCTGAGGTCTGGGCTCCTCATCTGTAAGTTACATTGACATTTCTGAGGGAAGGTCGCATGTCCCTTTCTCTTTTCCTAGGAATGGCAACCATCATAGCTCCTTCCTACCTTCCTATGCCTCCTCATTTAGACCAGTAGCCCTCAACCCCAGCTGCACATTAGTACCCCCTGGGCGGCTTTGTAGAGCATGACTGGTGTCTGGAACCCATTCCAGACCAGATGAATCATAATCTCTGGGGGTGAGGCCAGGCAAAGGTACATTTTAAATTTTGTTGTAGACTGAGGGTTGGGAATTACTGATTTTGAGGCTATTTCTTTCTCTTAATCATTTGTCGAGTCCATCAGTCATAAATTAAACAGACATTTTGTCAATTACTGTGTGATCGGATCATGCAGACTCTGGATATGCAAGAGTAACCAAGGACGCAGCCCATGACATTATGGAACAGTCCTATGATGGGAGAATATGTGGTCCTACATTGCCTTTAGGGGGAGGGCTGCAGGTCAGAAATGGATTTCTAGAATTGAAGAATGAGCAAGTATTAGAAAGGAGGGCATTAGTCACAGGTGGAAGGAAGATCACAGATGAAGGCACGGGGTGAAGCTCAAGGCACGGAGAGGATCTCAGTGCGGCTAGGTCATGGGGTCTGAAGGGTGGTTCCAAGTAGGAGGCATCGGTTGGGGGGGTGGGAGTGGAAGGTAACCACGAGGGCCCGTGTGGTCACACTAGAGGAGCTGGTCTTCACCCGCAGGCAGTGCTGAACCAAGCAAATGATGTGATCAGATTTGCATTTGGGAAATAATCTGGCCTCTGTGAGGAGGGGCTGGAAGGGGTAAAGTTGAAGTCAGAGGTTGTTGGGTAAACCTGGACAGGTAATGGGGCAGGGGTCCAGGGACGAGTCAGTGAGAATGACGTGAAGTAGAGGAAGGGACAGATATTCAAGAGGTGAGTGAACATCACACCACTCCTGAAAACTATAATCCTCAGAGCAAAGTTCCCAACTTTCATGAACATTCAGGTTCCTAAGCCCAGGTAGTTCCATTATTTTGATCATTGCTACCTAGTTTTTCATCACTCACCAAAGACATAATGTAACCCAGAGTTGCATCACGGGCACAGTACAGATACGTGGCGTCCCGAGAACAGGCCTTGGCTATAAGCAGTTTGCATTCCAGACTCTAACTTGGGAGAAGTGAAACCAATGGACAGTCCCAGTCTACAGCGAACTGTTCTTATTCTCAGCTCTTGGGTACAAATCTTAGCTTTTAACGTGATGCATAACAAGCCTAGTATTTGCTGGGTTCGGAAATGCCATCTTAGAGAGGAACAGTCACGGTGACCTCACTGCCCACGTCACACACAGCACTGGCCTTTGGCCCAGGATTAGGTCATCATCAACCCCTCAGAGGGATGCCCACAGGAGCTTGGAGCTCAGAAGGCTGTTAAGACCCACTGGAGCAACAGAGACAAGGAGAAGTTAAATAGCTTGCTGATTCTTATGATTACTGCATGCCAGGGTTAGATCACGTCCTCTGTGAAGTGCAGAGGCGCTTTTTTGCCTTCATTAATGAACAAACTATTTCAAATTCATCTGGTATAATTGAGGACATGTGATGAAATCGAGGATGAGCTGGAGGTTGCACACCAGCTGAGCTGACCCTCTGTGATTTCAGAACAGTTTCTGTTCATTTACATTAAGCCGATCCCAAGGGGCCCTGGAGAGCCGGACCCGTCAGCAGGGGACTGCGCTGGTCAAACCCCAGTGGGAGGTATGGCAGGAGGAAGCAAAGGTGGGCCAAAGTATCTTCCAATCCCTGAAACCATTCAGGGGGAGAGTTGAGAGTACTGTTTAAAAAACCAACTCTTTAATCTGTCTGAATCAATTCTATTCAATGCAACGTAAATATAATCTTGAATTGCCCCGCACATGTTAGGAACCCCCCGGGTGGTCATGAGGTTGTTTGCACGCTGCAAGGAAGATTTTTTTCCTTTGGAGAAGCCGTCTTTAGGACTGTGATTCACAGGAAGCCTCATAATGATGGGTATAATGTATTGAGGTCAATGCTGTGCATCTTCTAATCCTAACTAAAGATATTCACCTCCACTTTAGAGACAAGGAAACAGATTCAGAGGAGCTGGAGCAATTTGCCAAGCTAAGTGAGTGACTGAGGCGGACTTGGAAATGAGCGCTGCCTGGCTCTAAAACCAGGCATTTTTCTTCCATACCAGGGCTTGGTAAACCACCACCTGCAGCCCAAGCCCAGCCCACCACCTGTCTTGTCAAATCAGGTTTCACTGGGACACAGCCACACTCATCATTACTTATTATCTGTGGCCACTTTCACGGCACCACAGCAGAGCTGATTAGTGACTACAGACACTATATGGTCCACAAAGCCTAAAATATTTATTATCTGGCCCTTAAGAGAAGTTTGCCAACCTCTGCTCTATGCCAAACTGCCCCAAAATAAATACAGAAAATTTAAATGCTGCTCCCTGGGCCCAGAAAGCATTTTTATTTTTCTCTTTCCTTCATTTATTACACTTGACACTACTCAGCAAAAACTCTCGTTTGCATGGACTGGCTTAGGCAGTCCACTCCCCAGCCGTGGCAAAACGACAAAGAAAAACCATCTTTAGTTTCCAGTTGTCCTAATTTTAAAGACCTCTGGAGGGTGGAGGGGAAAATCGACAGCCTACATCTGGGTCAATAATTGTCCCTGCCAGGTAAGTCACCAGTTTGTACCCTAACTTCTCGAACTTTTTCTGGGCAAGGCCACTTCTCCCCATGTTCTAACCTTGGAGAGCAGCCCCCAAAGTGATCCCAGTCTCCAGGAAGGTATCCTGCCTACACATGAGTACTTGGGGTCTTCCTTCCCCAAGACCCCTCTTCAGGCAGACTCCCTCCAATCTCTTGGTCCTTGTGAGCCTTCTGTCATTTTGTTTTGTGTAAAGAACATTCTTGGGAATAAAACTGGTCCAGTCCTGAAGCCCAGCGATGAGAACTGTCCCCCATGAGTCACTTTAAAGCTGGACTGCGTTGGCATCTGTCTTCTCCAAGATAGCCTTTTCTCACCATTATGAAGATAAATCCATTTAATGGGCACCACGGATTGGGGAAATTGCACTTTTTTGTAAGTGCTGACCCTCCTTTAGTGGTATACTGCTGTGGCTTCTTCAGAAACCCTCCACTCCGCTTCAGATCAGCCCCTTCCAGCTCAGCTCTGGAAGGAAGCCCAGAATGACCTCTGGAACCCTACGACACCATCTCAAAGCCACAGACGTTATTCTTTAGGCTGTATAAAAGTGCTCTTTGAAAACCCTGTTAACAGTCTTACAGTTCTGTTAAGGATGCATTTGTTTAATTCTACAGATGAAAGGTAGGAGCCTGAGACTCTTTGATATTGAACATATGAATCATTACAGTCTGGAAGATACTTGCTAAGTACCGTGGGCCACAATACAAATAAGAAACGGTGCCTCCTCTCCAGGGATTTACAATCTAGATGGGGTGAAAGGTACACCAATCACTAACTTAACTGCTTTACAGTGATATGACAAGAATTGCTACAGAGGCCATACTGAAGGCTCAGAAGTGGTGCTGGATGTCTGCTGAGATCAGAGGTTCTCACACTTGAGGGTACATCGGAATCACCGGGAGCAGCTGTTGAAACACTGATTCCTGTGCCCACTCCTAGAGTTTCTCATTCAGTGGGTCTGGGGTGGGCTGAGAAGTTGAATTTCTAGCAAGTTCCCAGGTGATACAGATGTGGTCTGGGAATATTTTTATAGGAGAAACCTCTGACATAATTTCATTATCAGAAGGTAAGAGAACTCACATTTGCTGTGATTCTAGTATGTTCCATTTAATGTATCAGGTACTTTGCATGTAATATCTTGAATAGATTTTTCAGCAACCCTGTGAACTCTGTACTATGCTTACATAGTAGTATGCATGCTACTGTGTCAATGCTTCCACTTTACATGAGCAAACTAAGGCTTGAGGAGGGGAACTCACGTTTGCTAAGTATCTACAATGTACCTTAAAGGGTGTTAGGCTTTATCTCATTAACAATAACCTGATGAATCCCAAATGATTCGTTCTCCCAGTTTATAGATGATGCAGATGAGTCTGGGAGGGATTGAGTGTCTTGAGGAAGTCTGCAGCCTGGCTTCAAAATTGTGTGTGCTGAGCTCTAAAGGCTGTGAAACTATCCTGAAACCAGTACCCAAGTGTTTGCTGAAAACTACCAACGTGGGCTCCAAAAGCATATTTTCTTTAATACCTGAGTCATGCACTGCCTACCTTCTGCCTTTGCTCTTGCCGGTCCCTCTGCCTGGATTCCCCTTTCCTCTTCCTTCACCTCATAACTCCCATTCATCCTTCAAGTCCCAGCGACAATTTTGTCTCAACCATGTAGACTTTGCTGACATCCCTCCTTTCCCCAGCTGGACCAGGAATAAAGACTCCTTTGTATGTGTCCCAACATACTTTATGTTATTGAATCCCATCATACCTCCCAAATCCTCTGGTGATTTATCATTAGTAACAGAAGAAACAATCCACGGTTTTCATCTTAACCAGCAAAGCCATCCACCATCTGCCCAGCCTTACCTTGCAGCCCCACCTCATTTGTCCAACTAAACGAAACCACCAGCCACTCTTCCCCACCCAGAGCTGTACTCTTCTCCTTCCGAGCCTTGGCTCATGCTGTTTCTCCCACCAAGACTGGCTCCTTCCCTGCACCTCTTTGTGTCTACATCTTGCTTCTCCTTAAGCCCCAGCCAAAGTCCCTGTGCTGTACCCTCAGCCCACTGGCCCTTAGAGGGGCTCAGTAAGTATTTGGGGGATAAACACCTTGCCCTTGCTCCACTGTGACATCACTTCCTCTCTTGGGGGAGGCAAGTACGTGCATGTCTTTCACTCTCCCAGACCGGGAGTTCATTCAGCACAAGCGCTCACTCACAGGGCCTTGTACACTGTAGGTGCTCAAAAACAGTTGTTGAATGAATGGATGAATGATACTGGATAAAGATGTGGCTCTAAAGGCAGGGTCAAAGAGGTGATGGAGGCTCAGTGGATCAGGAGCACATTGCAGTTAACAGCAGTGAAACCAGAGCGTACAGTTAGACCAACAGCACGCTCGATTCTATTCAGGGACCCCCAGCACTTACACCTTTAATCCACTCCAGGGAGCCAAAAGGTTTTCTCCATTTGAAGTACAAGTGTCTTGTGAGACCTCCCACTTCTTTTGTATTTAACATGTGACATTATTACAGCAAACATGTACTGGGAAGATTCCAGAAACACATGGCTCAGACCACAGGCACGGTTCAGGCCTTGATTAAATAATGTCAATACCAAATTCAGATTCTAAGAGTATGTTTTCTTTGAAAACATACTGTAGCAAAGCACATGTTGTAATTAAGCAAAGCACATGTTGTAATTAAGTTTTAAGTTCATTGATTTGCTGATGCCTCTGCAGCACCGTCTGTGGGTTTTTCAAACGGTGATTAAAGGTCTGATAATTTCCAAAGAGGACAGAGTTAAGGATGGTGGTTGTGAGTGTCTTGATTTAAATCGCACATATAGAGCATTAACAGAGACTTTATGCCATCAGTTCTAATCCTTGTAGAAGCTCCTTTGCAAAGGAATAGAAGACTATTTGACCTATCTGACTATTTTGTCCCTTCTTAAAAAAACAATGACATCTATCGTGGGGGTCACTGTGCTTGGCACACGGAGTGACCATAGAACAATGGTCAATGGCCAGTGCCAAGCAAAACTGTGAAGTAGGCAAAACCAGTCTTTGGCTGCTGTTTTATGCTGTATACCTACCACTTGCATCCCTTTCCCTAGGGCCAGGGCCCTCTAGACCTCGTCTCCCTTATCAACCTACTCTTAGGAAATGGGCTATATTTTCTTCAAATTGAAGTGTAAATGATTGCTGGGGATTTAAAGGATTGTTCCACTTATGGATGCTTACATCTAGCAGGGATCGAAGTCTTAAGCTAGAGAAATGGAACACTAACTGGATTTTAAGCATAAGATACAAGTAGGAGCTGCAAAGTTTCCCATACTTACATAGGGGATTATCATCATTTCCATGCAAAGGTACAACCATGAGCATATAAATGAAGATGATTTTTTAAGTTATTTCTTATCAAAGCAGCTTTGTTGTTTCTATCCAGCTTCCTTCTCCTATTTTTTCTCCAATCTGGGCAACCTCAGCCCCATAAGCTGGTACTCCTGCATACTTCATTGCATATATTTGTTGAGATCTTTGGTTGAAAGTGAAAAGAATCCCATTCAAACCATTTTAAGAAAAGAAAAAAGCTTATGTAACCAAACCAGCAAACGTCAGGGTTGAACTGACTTTGTGGTTGAATATGGCGTCACCGTTATTAACACATTCTTTCACACACACACACACACACACACACACACATACACACGCACACACAAACTTTCTTCTGTCTGATTCTACTGGCATTGGTCTCATCATCTTCCACTTTCCCGAGTATTAAGGGACAGTCTTACAGGTCTCAGTTTGAGGGGGAAAGAGCATGCTTCAGCTCTGCCTCAAGTCAAGTCAGGAAAGTCTGGGGAAGGATGCTGATTGGTCAGTTCATGTCACATGCCCACTTACTAGCATGATCATTGTGTCTAGTCACATGTAGTCTGGTGACTGTCATCTCTGACACCCCTTAAGAAACACATGAAGAAGGGGAATCACCTGGCCCTCTGGGCTTCTGTCTTCTTATCTATAAAACAAGGGAAGTGGAGATAGCTCTAAAACTCTCTTCAGCATTAACCTGATTCTATTTTAAAATCTCTTCTTCATTTTTGGCATTCAAATGGCTATATCTTTGTCTCTCTTACATGTCTTACCTCCCATCAGAAGGTCAAATAACATTAGGACATGACAGTTACCTCCTTGGCTCAACTCAGAGTTCCTCTAAATGAGGAAAGGGGCAGCTCCTGTGGTGCCCCTCACATGAAACTGCAAAGTGTTATAATTCAGCCTGGACCAAATTTAGCCACCATTTATACTGCATGATATGAGATGGTAACAATTTCAAAATTTGTGAAGCATTCCAAATTTAGCATTTTGCCTGAGTAAATAAAGAAGCAGATCAGGTGGAAGGTCAACTGGAAATTTAGTGTTTTGCCTGAGTAAATAAAGAAGCAGATCAGGTGGAGGGTCAACTGGAAATTTTCCTCTCTGCCGTTGTGCTGGGGGCATGAAACAATGTTTATGTAACTGGTTCCAATTCAGATACAGCCCAGGTTCCAAGTGGCTAAGATGTGGTCATTTCCATATTATTTACCTGTTTCCATACCACCGAACAGCCATTCTTTCTGCAAAATCCATGTGATGTCTTCTTCTCTGAAATACCTTCCCCCCCTGCCAGCAGTGTTCATCCGTCCACCTGCTCTGTCGCGTCCACACTTCTGCTGTCATGATCTTTGTCCCTCCTGGCTCTCTTATTAGACCCTTCGTTCACATTAAGGCAAGGGCCTTAATGTCCCTTATACTGTCCACCCAGTATAGACACATGGTAAGCACTCAGCAATGTTTGCTGTGTTGATGTCACAAATAATGCTTCTCAAGCAAATTTTTGTTAATAGCTTCTATCAATACAGTCTGATTTATAGTAAGCTAATAACCAGTTGAGTTATACTGAAGAGAGCAACCCAGCCATGGCCCTAGAAACTCCCATGAGACAGTGGTCTGGAAGACAGTTGCCTTCATGCCTTTATATCACTGTTGTCACCAGCAACCTCTTCTTCACAGGGCAAGCATGGCACGCAGGTCCTCTGAGAATAGTGGTGCCTACTGGATAAAGCAGATCTATAAGTGGATGATACAGATCTGTTATCCTTCACTGTTTCGTCTGAAGTTTCCCGCCATTAGATTTATTTCTTGTGATAAAATATTGCTTCCCAGATAGCCCCTATGAAAATGCAAATAGGTTACCTAGTAGAGGGTATTCTTACTGTGGACATGGATTCCTAAAGGTCAGAAGCATATAAGGAAAAATGAGGGTTGATATCACTTGAAAATAGATAGACCTGTTTGTCTCGCAGCCACCTATGACTCATCTTACCCTCGGTTCAGCCATGTTCAGCTGACTAAAGGAAAATGAGGTTGACATGGGATTCCTGGTTGCACGAGGACACTGCAAGCAATGTGTATGCAGATGACTAAAGAGTGAGGATATCGGGCATCCCTGAGCTGAGGGAACTCATGGGCTTGTGGGTTCCCCTGATGCTCAGGTTTTTCTGAAGGCATATTGGGTTTTGCTACCAAGGAGGACTGACTTTCTTGTTCAGCCTCCCGATGTCTCTAGACCCCAGCAAATCACTGGACAGGTCCTCACATGATAGGACAGCTATAGGAGAGACATACACTTGGAGAAAGCAACCTGCACCATCAGAGAGGGGGCAGCACCATTAAACAGAGCTCAGCAAGTGCAAGGAGCTGTCCCATGTTTGGAGGATATTTCAGCTGTCTAATATGTCCCAAGGTAGTGAGATTTTTCCCATCACCTGGCCATCAGGCAGGTTTGAAAGTTCTGGATTGCCACGGTCTTTTCCATGCTGTAAAACTGTTACTTCTATTACAATAACATTTCATAAAAGTGGCATTTTGGTGGGACTAGTCAGTGAACAATTACTGAAGTATCCACCATGCGTGAATTGTTGAATGAACAACTGATTAGAAGCCATAGGAGCAGACTGAGATCACATTTATAGTGACAGGAGAGATACCCCAGGGCTGTTCAACACCCAATGTATGCTCTGTCCACCATACAGGTATCTTAGAATTCAACTAGATATCTGTGACCTTGGACACGTTCTCAATCCTTCTGAGTCTCCATTTTCTTACCTTTTTAAAAAAATTTTTATTTTATATTGGAGTATAGTTGATTTACAGTGTTGTGTTGGTTTCAGGCGTACAGCAAAGTGATATAGTTATGCATAGTCATATATCTATTCTTTTTCAGATCCTTTTCCCACAGAGTACTGAGTCCATTTTTCTTATCTTTAAAATAGTGTTAAAAGCACCTACGCTACTGTATTGGAAAGAGGATTAAATGAGGTGATGAACAGCAAAGTGCCTGGCACAGAACCTAGCACATAATTGAGGTGCATTTGTGATTTTTTCTTATTTGTAAATTGCAAACGACCCAAAAATGGTGGTATGGGGGGCAGTATAATACAGTGTTTACAGTCCTAAGTTCAAATCTCAGCTCACTCACCTACCAATCAGCTGTATGATTTTGAACTAGTTAACTTAAGGTTTCGAAGCTTCAGTTTCTTCATATGGAAATGTAAAAGATGATAATATCTACCTCATGGATTTGAGTAGATTAAGAGAAGGAATATATATAAGGCACCTTCCATAGTATCTGGCACATAGTAGGTACGTTATCAAGGGTAACAATTGTTCTCATCTGTAATGTAGAATTAAAAAAAGAAGCAGCAAGATTACAGTCTCTTGGATGCCTCTGTGTGTTTTCTGGTCTTTTCCTGCCCTAGATATTCTGATGAAGATGAATCCACATTAATAGAGGCAATGGTTAATTGCCTCCTTGTGGGCTGGACCTGTCCTAAAGCAGAAAATTACCATATTCTTCTTTCTTGAGGTTTCCAATGGGATATGTCTATTCTAATTCAGTAGACCTCTTTTTTTAGTGCCTGGCTCAAAGAGGCAATACCACATGCACATTTCCAAATACATCATCTGTGTGAACACTCAGGCCTTAACTACATGGGGAAAGCAATCCAGGAGGGGCGGGTGTGGGTATTATTTCACATTCACTTGAACTGGTGCCAACCAAACTTCCACAGTTAATTGTGTCTCAGCGATTTTCTCCTGGAAAAAAATGATTATGCAGACTTCTAGCTGTTGCTTGGACTTCTTTCGTTCTTGAATTTGCATTGTTTACAGTCACATAATATATCAAGCAAATGAATATGCATATATCCTCCCACCCCAAGTCTCCCGCGGTCCCCCCCCATTTCATAGTTAGTCAATCCACCTCCTTCCTTGCGGTTCCAGCGGTACAGGAGAAAATAGAAGCTGTACATCACGGTAGTTGACTCTTTGGAAAAGCACTCTTGAAGTTAGGGCTGAGAGTGCAAACTAAAGGGATCAGTGAGTAGGGAACCATTATCTGTGGAAGACTTTTCTGAATGGGTAAGGTCAATCCCCAGGAAAATTATGGTCTTCCTTTAATCTCACAGGTAATGCAGGTGGTGAAGGAGCAGGTTATGAGAGCTCTTACAACCAAGCCTAGCTCCCTGGACCAGTTCAAGAGCAAACTGCAGAACCTGAGCTACACCGAGATCCTGAAAATCCGCCAGTCTGAGAGGATGAACCAGGAAGATTTCCAGTCTCGCCCGATTTTGTAAGTTACCCCTGACCTCTCCCTTCTCAAAGGCTCTGACGCACCATTTCTAGAGTGAAAGCTTATCACGCAGCTGGGTTGTATTGTGAGCTCTTTATGGAAGGCCAACAAAAGAGCTCTACTCAGTTCCTGAAGTCTCAGCAACTCCTTGAGAAACACTGGGCAGGGGTGGGCTAGGAGGAGATGGAGACAGGTGCTGGCAAGAGACTCTAAACCGAGAAGTGACCCAGTGACTGACGAGTCCTCTAAGAATTTGCAGCTGAAAAGTTTGAAACCTTTTGTAATACTTGGGACAATTTTGTTTTGCCCATGAAGCTATATTCTATGTAGGTACCCTTGAGTGGCAAGATGTTCTGCCCCAGCCAGAGTGAGACCTACCAATAATTAAAGCAATATGAACATTGAAGTATCATGAGTAGGAGGGAGGGAGAGCCAGCTTGAGAGGAAGAGAGAGACCCACTTTCTCCCTGCCCCGTTGGCTCTGCTTTGAGTCAGAACGTCTCATATGGCTCTTGTGACTATCAACCCACAGGCCTAAGGTGGAGAACCAGGGGACCCCTTTTTATAGGACTTTGTATCAGATGCACTTGCAACGGTTGTATAATTTCGTGAATCTCCATCTTTAAGATGTTCTGAACCTTGAACATGAACACTGTTTTGGACTATTTTGTTTGCTTTATCTTTCTTAGTATTGGCCTCTTTATCTTCCCTTGTTCTTTTCTAAGAGCTAGGTCAGCGCTGTTACCTTTATAATTTATAGGGAAGGGAATAGGAAACAGGGTTGGGGGTAAGGAAAGTGTTTGACATTTATTCTTATTGTTCCCTCGGAAGACTGGACACAGCTTCTTCTGAGCTTTCGATGAAGCCATCTTACATCATAGGTGTCATGAAGTTCATCTTAAACCTTTCTCTCTAATTCTTTTTCTTTCTTCCCCCTTTCTGTTTCTTGCTTTCGTATATTTGACATGTTTAATGATTGGCAATTTGCAAAGCACCTCCTCATGCTATTTCATTTCCTCACACCTGTGTGAGGTAGGCCAATCTCATTCCCATTCGAGGACCAGGATATAGTCTAGAGAAGGGAGGACCTTGTTGACAAGAGGACGAACCAGGACTTGAACTCCAGCCCACTGATCCCTTAGCTAATTCTTCATCTACCCTACCAGAGCTCCTTTGCCAAGTGCAAGACTAAGATGAAGTGTTAAAAAGTGCACAGAAAAAAACCGTAGCCAAGCTATAGTGTCTACTTTGTGTTTATTTTCAAGCCTTAAGAAGCACCATTAGAAGCTGCAGAGCAGAACTGCAGGCTTTAGTGGGGATGAAGTTAGGCAGCAAGGGAGGGGAAATGCTTCCTCAGGGTCTTCGGCTCGCATCTGCATTAAACTATACCCACACTGGGCAGCAGGCAGCTCTCATGAGAGGCAGAGCTGGGGTTTTGCTTTGGTCCTCAACTAGAAGTTAACAGCCCCGTATACCAAGCAGAAAGAACTTCAAATAAATGACTCCTCCGAGATGCAGTTTCTTTCTTTTTTAAAATCTTTTTACTGAAGTATAGTTGATTTACAATGTTGTGTTAGTTTCAGGTGTACAGCAAAGTGATTCAGTTTCAGATAGGTAGATAGATACTTTTTCAGATTCTTTTCCCTTATAGATTACTACAGAATATTGAGTATAGCTCCCTGTGCTATACAGTAGGTCCTTGCTGGTTATCTGTTTCATACATAGCAGTGTGTATATGTTAATCCCAAACTCCTAATTTATCCCTCCCCTTCCCCCTTGGTAACCACAAGTTTGTTTTCTATGTCTGTGGGTCTATTTCTATTTTGTACATAAGTTCATTTATATCATTCATTTTTTTTTAGATTCCACATATAAGTGATTTCATAAGATATTTGTCTTGCTCTGTTCGGCTAGCTTCACTTAGCACGATAACCTCTAGGTCTATCCATGTTGCTGCAAATGGTATTATTTCATTTTGTTTATGGCTGAGTAGTATTCCATGGTATGTATATACCACATCTTCTTTATCCACTCCTCCGTTGATGGCATTTAGGTTGCTTCCATGTCCTGGCTATTGTAAACAGTGCTGCAATGAACACTGGGGTGCATGTATCTTTTCAAATTATGGCTTTCTCCAGATATATGCCCAGGAGTGGGATTGCAGGATTATATGGTAGCTCTATTTTTTAATTTTTTTTTTTTTCCACACACACTGTATTTAATTTTTACAAGAGATAAATAGACTGACACCAAGCATTGTACATGGATGACCACAACAAAAGCAACAATGATTGCAATTACCAAACATGAAACACCCTCATACTATGTCATAATATTGACATTCAGTCCAGTAATCCTCCACTGCAACAGCTCCTTTACTTTGCAGTGAAAATTGATTTGTATATTCTTTGCCTCTGAGTTCTTGTGGGATTTTTTCTTTTTTTAAATTCAACCAGAAAGTCACAAAAATTATACTCATCCTCATCAGTTCACTCAGTCCCATGTAATTAATTTTTTTTTTTCATCTTGATCTTTTGTTAGCACTTTTATGAGCTCATCAGTTTTTCATTAGAGTTCTGAAAATGCTTATTCATTCAGTTCAGCAGTACAGTCAGGTACCAGAAACCTGTAGTTGTCAGAGTCTTTTCCATGAATTTCCTGAAGATGAAACCCTTTTATAGGAACATATTAACAAAAGCATCAGAGTACACCCAGAACTGTCTGTAAATGACAAAAGACTTAAAAATGACCACGGTTAAAGATTTGATGAAAGTTCATAATAATGCAGTTGACAAGAAAATTAGTTATTTCTGAGATATACATTTTAAAGTAATAACTAGGATTATGACTTATAACATTATACCAGAACATATAAGATTTTTAGAAATTTCATGTAATGTCTGAAACATTTATATTAACATATTTCCATACAAATAACCCAATGAAAGTTTAGTATTAGTTGTTTTGTTTGTTTGTTTATACTGCAGGTTCTTATTAGTCATCAATTTTATACACATCAGTGTATACATGTCAATCCCAATCGCCCAATTCAGCACACCCCTATCCCCACCCCACCGCAGTTTTCCCCCCTTGGTGTCCATATGTCTGTTCTCTACATCTGTGTCTCAACTTCTGCCCTGCAAACCGGCTCATCTGTACCATTTTTCTAGGTTCCACATACATGCGTTAATATACGATATTTGTTTTTCTCTTTCTGACTTACTTCACTCTGTATGACAGTCTCTAGATTCATCCACGTCTCAACAAATGACTCAATTTTGTTCCTTTTTATGGCTGAGTAATATTCCATTGTATATATGTACCACAACTTCTTTATCCATTCGTCTGTTGATGGGCATTTAGGTTGCTTCCATGACCTGGCTATTGTAAATAGTGCTGCAATGAACATTCGGGTGCATGTGTCTTTTTGAATTACGGTTTTCTCTGGGTATATGCCCAGTAGTGGGATTGCTGGGTCATATGGTAATTCTATTTTTAGTTTTTTAAGGAACCTCCATATTGTTCTCCATAGTGGCTGTATCAATTTACATTCCCACCAACAGTGCAAGAGGGTTCCCTTTTCTCCACACCCTCTCCAGGATTTGTTGTTTGTAGATTTTCTGATGATGCCCATTCTAATTGGTGTGAGGTGATACCTCATTGTAGTTTTGATTTGCATTTCTCTAATAATTAGTGATGTTGAGCATCTTTTCATGTGCTTCTTGGCTGTCTGTATGTCTTCTTTGGAGAAATGTCTATTTAGGTCTTCTGCCCATTTTTGGATTGGCTTGTTTGTTTCTTTAATATTGAGCTGCATGAGCTGTTTATATATTTTGGAGATTAATCCTTTGTCCGTTGATTCGTTTGCAAATATTTTCTCCCATTCTGAGGGTTGTCTTTTCGTCTTGTTTATGGTTTCCTTTGCTGTGCAAAAGCTTTGAAGTTTCATTAGGTCCCATTTGTTTATTTTTGTTTTTATTTCCATTACTCTAGGAGGTGGATCAAAAAAGATCTTGCTGTGATTTATGTCAAAGAGTGTTCTTCCTATGTTTTCCTCTAAGAGTTTTATAGTGTCCAGTCTTACATTTAGGTCTCGAATCCATTTTGAGTTTATTTTTGTGTATGGTGTTAGGGAGTATTCTAATTTCATTCTTTTACATGTAGCTGTCCAGTTTTCCCAGCACCACTTATTGAAGAGACTGTCTTTTCTCCATCGTATATCTTTGCCTCCTTTGTCATAGATTAGTTGACCATAGGTGCGTGGGTTTATCTCTGGGCTTTCTATCTTGTTCCAGTGATCTATGTTTCTGTTTTTGTGCCAGTACCATATTGTCTTGATTACTGTAGCTTTGTAGTATAGTCTGAAGTCAGGGAGTCTGATTCCTCCAGCTCCGTTTTTTTCCCTCAAGACTGCTTTGGCTATTCGGGGTCTTTTGTGTCTCCATACAAATTTTAAGATGATTTTTTCTAGCTCCGTAAAAAATGCCATTGGTAATTTGATAGGGATTGCATTGAATCTGTAGATTGCTTTGGGTAGTATAGTCATTTTCACAATGTTGATTCTTCCAATCCAAGAACATGGTATATCTCTCCATCTGTTGGTATCATCTTTAATTTCTTTCATCAGTGTCTTATAGTTTTCTGCATACAGGTCTTTTGTCTCCCTAGGTAGGTTTATTCCTAGGTATTTTATTCTTTTTGTTGCAATGGTAAATGGGAGTGTTTCCATAATTTCTCTTTCAGATTTTTCATCATTAGTGTATAGGAATGCAAGAGATTTCTGTGCATTAATTTTGTATCCTGCAACTTTACCATATTCATTAATTAGCTCTAGCAGTTTTCTGGTGGCAGTTTTAGGATTCTCTATGTATAGTATCATGTCATCTGCAAACAGTGACAGTTTTACTTCTTCTTTTCCAATTTGTATTCCTTTTATTTCTTTTTCTTCTCTGATTGCCGTGGCTAGGACTTCCAGAACTATGTTGAATAATAGTGGTGAGAGTGGACATCCTTGTCTCGTTCCTGATCTTAGAGGAAATGCTTTCAGTTTTTCACCGTTGAGAATGATGTTTGCTGTGGGTTTGTCATATATGGCCTTTATTATGTTGAGGTAGGTTCCCTCTATGCCTACTTTCTGGAGAGTTTTTATCATAAATGGGTGTTGAATTTTGTCAAAAGCTTTTTCTGCATCTATTGAGATGATCATATGGTTTTTATTCTTCAATTTGTTAATATGGTGTATCACATTGATTGACTTGCATATATTGAAGAATCCTTGCATCCCTGGGATAAATCCCACTTGATCGTGGTGTATGATCCTTTTAATGTGTTGTTGGATTCTGTTTGCTAGTATTTTGTTGAGGATTTTTGCATCTATATTCATCAGTGATATTGGTCTGTAATTTTCTTTTTTTGTAGTGTCTTTGTCTGGTTTTGGTATCAGGGTGATGGTGGCCTCATAGAATGAGTTTGGGAGTGTTCCTTCCTCTGCAATTTTTTGGAAGAGTTTGAGAAGGATAGGTGTTAGCTCTTCTCTAAATGTTTGATAGAATTCACCTGTGAAGCCATCTGGTCCTGGACTTTTGTTTGTTGGAAGATTTTTAATCACAGTTTCAATTTCATTACTTGTGATTGGTCTGTTCATATTTTCTGCTTCTTCCTGGTTCAGTCTTGGAAGGTTATACCTTTCTAAGAATTTGTCCATTTCTTCCAGGTTGTCCATTTTATTGGCATAAAGTTGCTTGTAGTAGTCTCTTAGGATGCTTTGTATTTCTGCGGTGTCTGTTGTAACTTCTCCTTTTTCATTTCTGATTTTATTGATTTGAGTCCTCTCCCTCTTTTTCTTGATGAGTCTGGCTAATGGCTTATCAGTTTTGTTTATCTTCTCAAAGAACCAGCTTTTAGTTTTATTGATCTTTGCTATTGTTTTCTTTGTTTCTATTTCATTTATTTCTGCTCTGATCTTTATGATTTCTTTCCTTCTGCTAACTTTGGGTTTTGTTTGTTCTTCTTTCTCTAGTTTCTTTAGATGTAAGGTTAGATTGTTTACTTGAGATTTTTCTTGTTTCTTTAAGTAGGCTTGTATAGCTATAAACTTCCCTCTTAGAACTGCTTTTGCAGCATCCCATAGGTTTTGGGTTGTCGTGTTTTCATTGTCATTTGTCTCTAGGTATTTTTTGATTTCCTCTTTGATTTCTTCAGTAATCTCTTGGTTATTTAGTAACATATTGTTTAGCCTCCATGTGTTTGTGTATTTTATGCTTTTTCCCCTGTAATTCATTTCTAATCTCATAGCGTTGTGGTCAGAAAAGATGCTTGATATGATTTCAATTTTCTTAAATTTACTGAGGCTTGATTTGTGACCCAAGATGTGATCTATCCTGGAGAATGTTCCGTGCACACTTGAGAAGAACGTGTAATCTGCTGTTTTTGGATGGAATGTCCTATAAATATCAATTAAATCTATCTGGTCTATTGTGTCATTTAAAGCTTCTGTTTCCTTATTTATTTTCATTTTGGATGATCTGTCCATTGGTGTAAGTGAGGTGTTAAAGTCCCCCACTATTATTGTGTTACTATCAATTTCCTCTTTTATAGCTGTTAGCAATTGCCTTATGTAATGAGGTGCTCCTATGTTGGGTGCATATATATTTATAATTGTTATATCTTCTTCTTGGATTGATCCTTTGATCATTATGTAGTGTCCTTCCTTGTCTCTTGTAACATTCTTTATTTTAAAGTCTATTTTATCTGATATGAGTATAGCTACTCCAGCTTTCTTTTGATTTCCATTTGCATGGAATATCTTTTTCCATCCCCTCACTTTCAGTCTGTATGTGTCCCTAGGTCTAAAGTGGGTCTCTTGTAGACAGCATATATATGGGTCTTGTTTTTGTATCCATTCAGCAAGCCTGTGTCTTTTGGCTGGAGCATTTAATCCATTCACGTTTAAGGTAATTATCGATATGTATGTTCCTATGACCATTTTCTTAATTGTTTTGGGTTTGTTTTTGTAGGTCCTTTTCTTCTCTTGTGTTTCCCACTTAGAGAAGTTCCTTTAACATTTGTTGTAGAGCTGGTTTGGTGGTGCTGAATTCTCTTAGCTTTTGCTTGTCTATAAAGCTTTTGATTTCTCCATCAAATCTAAATGAGATCCTTGCCAGGTAGAGTAATCTTGGTTGTAGGTTCTTCCCTTTCATCACTTGAAGTATATCATGCCACTCCCTTCTGGCTTGTAGAGTTTCTGCTGACAAATCAGCTGTTAACCTTATGGGAGTTCCCTTGTATGTTATTTGTCGTTTTTCCCTTGCTGCTTTCAATAATTTTTCTTTGTCTTTAATTTTTGCCACTTTGATTACTATGTGTCTCGGCGTGCTTCTCCTTGGGTTTATCCTGTATGGGACTCTCTGCGCTTCCTGGACTTGGGTGGCTATTTCCTTTCCCATGTTAGGGAAGTTTTCGACTATAATCTCTTCAAGTATTTTCTCTGGTCCTTTCTCTCTCTCTTCTCCTTCTGGGACCCCTATAATGCGAATGTTGTTGCGTTTAATGTTGTCCCAGAGGTCTCTTAGGCTGTCTTCATTTCTTTTCATTCTTTTTTCTTTAGTCTGTTCCGCAGCAGTGAATTCCACCATTCTGTCTTCCAGGTCACTTATCCGTTCTCCTGCCTCAGTTATTCTACTATTGATTCCTTCTAGTGTAGTTTTCATTTCAGTTATTGTATTGGTCATCTCTGTTTGTTTGTTCTTTAATTCTTCTAGGTCTTTGTTAATCATTTCTTGCATCTTCTCAATCTTTGCCTCCATTCTTATTCCAAGGTCCTGGATCATCTTCACTATCATTATTCTGAATTCTTTTTCTGGAAGGTTGCCTATCTCCACTTCATTTAGTTGTTTTTCTGGGGTTTTTCCTTGTTCCTTCATCTGGTATATAGCCCTCTGCCTTTTCATCTTGTCTATCTTTCTGTAAATGTGGTTTCTGTTCCACAGGCTGCAGGACTGTAGTTTTTCTTGCTTCTGCTGTCTGCCCTCTGGTGGTTGAGGCTATCTAAGAGGCTTGATGGGAGGCTCTGGAGGTGGGTAGAGCTGACTGTTGCTGTGGCGGTCAGAGCTCTGTAAAACTTTAATCCACTTGACTGTTGCTGGGTGGGGCTGGGTTCCCTCCCTGTTGGTTGTTTTGCCTGAGGCAACCCAACACTGGAGCCTACCCGGGCTCTTTGGTGGGGCTAATGGCAGACTCTGGGAGGGCTCACGCCAAGGAGTACTTCCCAGAACCTCTGCTGCCAGTGTCCTTGTCCCCACGGTGAAACAGAGCCAGCCCCCGCCTCTGCAGGAGACCCCCCAACACCAGCAGTTATGTCTGGTTCAGTCTCCCCCAGGGTCACTGCTCCTTCCCCTGGGTCCCGATGCACACACTATTTTGTGTACGCCCTCCAAGAGTGGGTTCTCTGTTTCCCCCAGTCCTGTCGAAGTCCTGCAATCAATTCCCACTAGGCTTCAAAGTCTGATTCTCTATGAATTCCTCCTCCCGTTGCCGGACCCCCAGGTTGGGAAGCCTGACGTGGGGCTCAGAACTTTCACTCCAGTGGGTGGACTTCTGTGGTATAAGTGCTCGCCAGTCTGTGAGTCACCCACCCAGCAGTTATGGGATTTGATTTTACTCTGATTGCGCCCCTCCTACCGTCTCACTGTGGCTTCTCCTCTGTCCTTGGACGTGGGGTATCCTCCTTGGTGAAGTCCAGTGTCTTCCTGTCGATGATTGTCCAGCAGCCAGTTGTGATTCTGGTGCTCTTGCAAGAGGGAGTGAGAGCACGTCCTTCTACTCCGCCATCTTGGTTAATCTCCGTAAAATACCTATTTTTTAATTTTTTAGGGAACCTCCATGCTGTTCTCCATAGTGGCTGCACCAATTTACATTCCCACTAACAGTGTAGGAGGGTTCCCTTTTCTCCACACCCTCTCCAGCATTTATTATTTGTAGATTTTTTGATGATGGCCATTCTGACCAATGTGAGGTGATACCTGATGCAGTTTCTGTCTTGCAAGGAGGGACAGTGGCGCCTTGCCCCATCCCAGGGCCTACAGTACTGAAATGTTGGATATCATAATGTCTGTTTCAGCAGATGTGTGAACACAAGGAGATTTTATTATGCTTTTGACAACAATTCTTAAAACCTAAAGGGAGACTTGAGGGACCACTTCAATTAAGGCCAAGTGATTCTAAATTAATGTTTGACCATGACTTTGTTCCAAGTAAGACTGTTAACTGCTTGTCAAGTATGAAAACTTTGCTCCTGCTTTGGCTTCATAACTTTACTTCCCAAGGCTCTGCCTGTGACATTCTGAAGTCTCTTTTCCCTTTATTATAAGAAACTCTTACTTTATGCTTATTATTTAGAGAGAAGCAATGGAAATATTAAGGAAATCTCCTGTTATATGTAACTTTGGCATCATCACTTGGCCACGGGACTGAAAAGCACCACGGTCCACCGGAGCTCTGGGTATAGTTGCAGTAAAGTCATAAAGACTTGTCAGAGCTACAGCATTTCACGGGGGAGGCCATGAACCAGCCTGGTCATTATCCCAGAGCCCTTAAAACAAGCAGGAGGGTACCAGCCTCCAGCTTCTTCTCCAGTGATGCTCTGTCTGTTAGAATGATCTGCTAGACAGGAGCTCACTGTGGGGTTAAATGAAGTCCAAATGCTGTCACAGTGGCTTATAGGATAAGCCCAAGTCAAGAAAGAAAAGGCATAGACCATGTACGATTGTCTTCAGTCATTCATTTATTCATTCATTTAACAAATGTGTATTGAGTGACTCCTACCTGCCAGGCCCAGCCTGAGGTGCTGGGACAGGCAGAGAACCAGAGACACTTGGCTGTCCCTGTGCCAGACTTTAAAGCTGGGGTTTGGAGGGATTATCAGGGACCGTGCTCAGTGCCAGGTGGGAGGAAGCACAGGCGGGTGGGTTGTCACTAGAGCACACAGGAAACGCATCTAACCCAAGCTTGGGGGTTAGGATATTCAAATTTTAGAACTGAAAAGCATCTTTAAGGTCATCCAGTTCAAGCTTTCCATTTTGCAAACAGGGACAGTGGCTTGGCTGGGGCTTGACTGCTGGTGCAGAACCCCGCTGGCCGCCCTCTCCCCATCACCTGGCTGCTGCACGCAGCACGGAGGCAAATCTCGGTGCCACGAAGATCCCTTGGGCATGTGTCTTGTTTTTATAAAATGTTTATATTTCCTGAGAAGGAAAATGCAAACTCCAAATGACCAAATATTTTGGGAGACTGTGTATTCAGTGGGTTGAAGAAACTCTTATTTCTTAGCTCTTGACTAATTATTTCAGAAGGAGGTATTTGTTATTTTCTACTTAGTGTGACTTTATGGGAAGGATAAGTCCATCCACACAATTAATCCGAGTTAATGGATATAAAAAGTTTGAATAGTCCCCAAATAGGTCATTTACCATGATGTTGGGGGAAGGGGAGCTGCAGGGACAAACACCAGGGAAGCAGAGAAGCAAAATGTGGAAAATCCAGACCCAGGAGCTAACAGACCTAGGACCAGATTCCAAGGCCATCATTTGCAAATGTGGCTCTTTAGTCAAGTTCCGTCACCCATTCTAAACCTGTTTTTCTTACGTCTAAAAGTGAAGGTGATAAAAGTGTCCACATCGTTGGGTTGTTAGGAGGACTCAATGAAGTAGTGCATGAAAAGCCCTTAGCATTTGCCCCGCACATAACATCCACTCAGAGAAACGATCACTCTTATTATGAGCTGATAACCAGAATTTAACAAGTGTCACAGAGTCAATATGTAAATGGTAAAACTGGCACTGTGAATGTATTTGTTTATACCTCATCTTATCTCAGAATGTACAGTAAAAGTAGATGTGAAAGAAAAAGTGAAAGCAAATAGAGCCAGAAATAAGGCTAATGCCTATCCTGCAAACCTGCATCCTTGCTAAAGATTGGCCACAAGCTTTGCTCACGGCTCTCGTAGCTAAAGCCAGTGTTCAGTGCACTTGACAAATACTTATCAAGTGCCTGCCACTTGCCAGGTACTATTCTGTGTGCTGATAATTCAGCAGTGAAGAGAACAGATACAATTATCACCCTTGTAGGGATTATATTTAAATGGGGAGAAATAGATGATAAACATGGTAAATAAGATTGTAGCATGTTAAAAGAGGATACAGGAACGCTCGCTTCAGCAGCACATATACTAAAACTGGAATAATACAGAGAAGATTAGAATGGCCCCTGTGCAAGGATGTGTGACGTGTTCCATATTTTTAGCAGATGCAAACTATGACATATAGAATGGATAAACAACAAGGTCCTATTGTATAGCACAGGGAACTATATTCAATATCCCATAATAAACCATAATGGAAAAGAATATGAAAAAGAATATATACAATGGAATCACTTTAATGTACAGCAGAAATTAGCACAACATTGTAAATCAGCTGTACTTCAATAAAATAAAACTTTTTTTCAAAAGAGGATACAGGAAATAAAAAGCAGAATAAGGGAAATGGAGAGTTTGCGATTTTAAATACAGTGGCAAGAGTAGATCTCTCTAGTTGGCATGGTGACATTTGAGTAAAGATGTGTAAAGGACTAAGTAAGGGAGCAGGCTGTGTGTGTATGTGGGAGAAATGATTTCCAGCAGAGACGATCACCAGTGCAAAGGCCCTGAGGTCAGAGTAGGTCTGGGCACTCAGTTAGTAACAAGGAGGCAAGTGTGGTTAGAGCAGAACAAGCAATAGGAGGCGAGGCCAGAAGGGTAGCCAGGAGCCTGAATTTGTGGGGCCTTGTTGGGGAACCATTGGCGCAGGGGGCTGGTGTGCTCTGACTTGGGTTTTTAATGATCTCTCTTGCTGTTGTATGGGGAATAGACTCCAAGGAGGCAAGTTTGGAAGCAGAGAGATCAGTGAGGAAGTTATTTCAATAATCCAAGCAAGAGGTGATGAGAAGTGATTAGAGTCTCTATCATAGATTATATAGATTTTGAAGATAAGAAGCAAAGGTATTTACTGATCAATTAGATGCAGGGTATAAGAGAAGGATGAACTCAGATTTGGGGCCTGAACAACTAAAGGACAGAGTGAGTGGAGCAGACTTGGACAAGGGGATCAAGAGTTCAGTTTTGGACCTGTCAAGTTTGAGGCGTCTGCGAGATATCCAAATAGACAGCTGGATTGATGAGTTTGGAGTTTGGCCGAGAGGTCTAGGTTAGAATTATAAATTTGGACGTAGTCAGCAGAAAGTTGGTGTTTAAAGTCATGAGTCTGAAATATAAAGACCAGAAGAGGTGCAAGGAATGACCTTGGGGACCCTGTAGTAAGACAGAAACAGATCAATTTCTATGAAATAGACACTGTTCCTCAGCCCAAAGTCTCCCCAGAGCCCTTGTAGATCAGGGATTGGCAAACTATAGCTCTTAGGCCAAAACTGACCCACTATCCGTTTTTGTAAATAGAGTTTTATTGGAACACAGCCACCCTCCTTTGTTTACATGCTGTCAACTGCTTTCACTCTACCATGGCAGAGCTGAGTAGTTGCAACAGTGTATGACCCACAAAGTCTGGAACATTTACCATCTGGCCTTTTACAGAAAAAGTTTGCCAACCTCTGCTCTAGATGAACACCAGATGGCAGCTCAGCAGGGCAGACCCCAGGTCCAGGAAGAGTCTCACTAGTCTAGTGGCGCTGTCTGTCCTCTGCACATGGCACTGGCCTCATTGGGCCTGGACTTGGGATTCTCTTCCGGAAAAAAGTGTTAGAATTTGAATTGCTCTTCACACACTCGTTTATTCTCCCTCCTTTAATCTTCCTCCTTTTATTTATTTACAGGGCTTTTAGATAGAATTAGGGGAATATTTATCAAAGCAAAGCCAGTGAACCCATGACCTTGACCTCATGAGCCCCAAGCTGAGAATTTCCAAACCCAATTCCAGCCTATGGTTATTACCTGGATTACCCCACAGGTCATATCTCATTCACAGAGACACCATATAGGGATTACATATGTTTTCCTAATATGAGTGAGTTCGGTAACTACTGAGTCCATTTGCAGGGAAAGAAGAGGATATAACTTAGGGGAAAAAAAAAATCTGTTCCATTTCCTGCATTGCCTAATCATGTTTTGGAGTCCTTTGGGGTTCATAACAAGAAAAGGTAACTCTTGTAGCAGCAGATTCACTTATTCTGATAGTCTGTCTCCGAAGATGGTTCATAATGGAGTGTGTCATGATGAGCACATCTGGGTCTTACACTAAAAATCATAAATCATCAAGTTCTTTCAATTATTTCCTCCTTTTGGTCCTTGTCTCTGTATCTTCATCTCCATTTTAATAACTAAACGCTAGCCTAGTAAAACTATTATTTAAAGATACATCTCTAACCTAAGACTTGATGAAATTCCCAGATTCTCTCTCCCATGATTTCCCCGTCGCCCCAACTCGGAAGCCAGGAGTGGTGATTTATTGTTGTGTGCAACTGCCCTGGCAATTCCCCACCTTCTTCTCCATTCGGAGCAGGGTTCATCAAAGCTGCAATTTGCGAGTCTACAAAATTCTACAAAAGCTGAACGCTGATAATAGATAGTTTTAGTTATCTGAAAGCCTGAGGTGAGACCCTGTGAGACCCACACTGGAAAAGCAAATGCAAGTAAAGCAAATGCACCAAGCTGTACCTCTGGGGCTGAATCTTCACATTAGGCTTTATAAATAGTCAGTTGGAACAGTATCAAATGACAGGGCATTTGAGGCCATTTAAGTCCAAAATATGTATTAACAGCTTTCTAGAATACCTTGTTAGATGGCCGGATCCTTTTATATCACTTTTTATTCTTTTCTTTTTTTTTTTTTTCTCATGGGTAAATAGACGCAGTTTGCACAAGAAACACTTGAGTTTGTACCCCTATTCAGGGCTTCACCTCTGTAAACTCTTTCCCATCTGTGAGATGGGAATGATGATATTAATACCTGTTCCCAAAAGTTGGCATTTTTTTGGTGGGGAGGAGGGAAGGGGTGTTAAATGAGCTAAAATTGCATAGTACACTACCTGGCTCATAGCACACACTTACCGAGTGTCCGTGCCTTCTGCACCTGGAAACAGAACACCATGTGAAGACAGATTGCCTGCAATCCAGAGCAAGCCCAGAGTTAAGGCTGAAGCTGACGAAAATGTGAGCCTTGACTACAGTGTAATATGGGCACAAGGAATGTTTGGCTTGAGGAAAGAAGAGAATATTATCAAAGAAAATTCAGTAACACCTTGCATTCCTGCCCAATGCTTACAGCTAACTTACACTCACACTGTCTCCTTTGGGACAGGAAAAATTCTTATTCCCATTTTACAGATGAGGAAACTGAGACTTACAGGAGCTACCTGAAATGCCAATCATGGGCAGAGCCTAGACTGAAGTCCTAGCCTTCTGAGTTTGGGTCAGTGCTTTCAACACTGCTCTGAGGGCTGGACTCTGGGTCTCTCTATACATCCTCAAGTAGAACAACTCTAGCTTTACTAGACTCAAATGCTAGGGCACTACATAAAATTTCACATGATAAAAAATCTCTGCTTTTGAAATAAAAGATTTTAAACCCATTGCACTCTATTATCATATCTTTACAGCATAGTACATCTAAACCTGAATTACATTGTATTAGCCTGAGACAAGATGCAAATAATCCTTAATTTCTCCTCTCATTATCCCAATCTCTGTGGGCTACAATCTGGGTCGATGTGTTGTTCCCAGTTGTAAGTGACAGAATCCAAAGCAAAATGTGGTCCTGTACTTTGCCCGATACTGTGTTTGCTGTGGAATAGTTATCGTGTGGTTGTCCCACATTCCTGTTTGGTCAGATCACAAATGCAGTCTAGGAGTTTATCTGCTGTAGGGGGAGAGAATATGACCAGAGATTCATTGTCTCAGCAGAGCTGAGTGAATTTTTGCGTAAATTTATATCTGTGGCTTTGTAAAACAAGAGAAGAAATTTCTCGGGAGACCTTGGTCTAGAAAAACGTCACTGAAGTGATTGGTGCTCTTGTGGGTATCTGTAAATGTCAGAGAACCTATAGTGTTATTAGAATAGGTAACCATTTCCACTGATGCTTAATAAATGATTCTCTAAAGCACCCACTCGGGAGTATCGGGTTGTTCATGAAAAGTTGCAGCTTGCACTCGCCTGCCCCATCTGCCCGTGGTGCCCTTTCAGCCAAGTGCTGTTCTCAAGGCGCGCTGTGGAATATGTGTTTATCCTTTCACAGGGAACTAAAGGAGAAGATTCAGCCAGAAATCTTGGAGTTGATCAAACAACAACGCCTGAACCGCCTCGTGGAAGGGACCTGCTTTAGGAAACTCAACTGCCGGCGGAGGCAAGGTATTGTTTGGGGCCACTCCAGACCCAGCAAGGAAGAACAGTGGCCTGCCCCCTGGGGAATCACGTGGGCATGGGTGTTGGTTTAAGGGTAGGCTATGCAGCATTGTACTCAGGACAGGACTAGCAGTCCAGGTAAGTTCTGATTTCCCATGTATACCCAGGGAGCATCAAAATCTAGAATCACCAGGAGACCCGTGGAACTGAAGAGCCATCTGGGCCATTTCGTGCCTCAAGTCTGCCAGTAGTGGTTCAACAACAGCTAACGTTATTGAGAGCTTACCATGTACCAGGCTCTCACTTTACCTCTGTTAATGAATTTCATCTTCCCAGTAACCCTATGAAGTAGCTACTGTGATTACGCCCAGTTTACAGATAGGGAAACTAAGGCAGTGAGGTGCGAAGTAACTTGCTCAAAGTCACAGAAGAGCAGGGATTTATACTCCAGCAGCTCTATGGCTCTAACTTTTAATGATTCACTATGCTATCAGGAGAGCTGGCACCCACTGTTGGATTTGACCTTGAAATTTTCAGCACGGATGGCCCTTATTTTCAAATCCCCACACTGATTCTCTTCCAAGTCAGAATTATTTTATTTGTAGATGTAAGTAACAGTGAACCAAGGTGGGATAGAATCAATTTTCATAATCTTGCAAGACAGATTTCTGAATTGTCTCTATAAACTTTAATCCCAAAATATCAGGTTAAAATGGATGCCATTAGACTAGTTCCAATAGGTGGAAAGAATTTCCAGCTGTTTCTTAGCCAGGGAAGTAAAGTCCCTTGATTGCTTTCTTGACATACTGCTCATTGCAAAGTACTCGTATCATACTGTCCTGGAAACAAATAGTCAGAAAATAAAATTGAAAGATAAGACTGGGGGAGAGGTGAAGAGATTGGGGAACAGTCAGGAACAAGCATAAGCATTAGCAGCTGTACCAAGAACAAACATCAGTTATGGCCCCAGAGAAACCCTGGCAGATATTTTTGAAACCCGATGGATGCCCTGCTCTGACACAGACCTCGCCCACTAATGACAAACATCACTTCATGTTTATGCTGAGCCCATCCTCCCGGCCATTTACTTTTAATGGCTTTGTGCTGAATGTTGAGTAAATTCAACGTATTTCCAATGTAAGCATTAAAAATCATATTAAGGAATGTCCAAAGGCAGAACTTCCTTGACGAATGAAAATGCAGGTTATTCCCAGAGGATAAGAAACCATGACAATGAGCTTCAGGCTGGGCCTCAGGGGAGGACAATGGGCAGAGTAAGAAAGGGCTGAGTTACAGCTGGGACTGACAAAGGCTCACGTTAGGAAGAAGGAACTCATCTCTCCCATTCAGCCTTTGGAGGACTGGTTCACCCCCTCCTTCCTCACTGCATTCCTTGCATTTGGGCACCTTCATCAGCGTGAATGCCGCTCTAAGAAGATAGTGTGGCACAGTGAGGAAGACAAGAGCCCTGGAGCCAGATGACGTGGGTACCTTCCTACCTCTGTCCCTGTCCAGCTCTGTGACCTTGAGCAGTTTCCCCATCTGAAATGGGGTTAACAATGCCTGTCTCCTGAAGTTATTGTGAGGAAGAAAAGTGGTCATGAATGCAGCTCTTAGAAAGCAGCTTTAAAAAAAGGGGGTGGTAGCTACTGTTTTATTCTGGACGATCCTGTAGAAAAGAACAGTGAGCTGGGGGTGAGTAGACTTGGTTCTAAGCTTCTCAACTCTGTACTTGCAGAGTTAACCACCTGGGTGTTTTTATGCAGAACACATGACCTCTCAGGGCCACAATTTCTCATCTGTTAAGTGGGAAAATAGGACTACATGATCTATTAGTTCAGTTAGCCGGATTGCCTACTATATGCTCTGATCTCCTCATTGCCTTTGGCAAAATCAATATTCAGGATATATTGCCCACATAAGGTGATTTATAAAGTTTTTATTTACCTGACATTGGGCAAAAGGCACAGAAGTGGGGGGAGGAGAGAGGTGGCAAATAGACACATGCCACCAAATGCCTCCGCTCATGCCTAGCTAGAATCCTTCGGAACCTAATTCAGAGAACCCAGTTTGACCTTCCAGTCTACTCCACCACGAGACTTCCCTTTCTAGGCTGAAATGGGTAGATTCTACTTGAATAATCCTGTTTCTAGATGTCCTAATTACAGTTTTTTGGCTAAAGAAGTGTTAGTCCCAAATATGCCACTTTTTCCAGTTCTCTAAAAATGAATTACCTACTGAACAAAAAATATTAGCATCTAGATTATAAATTTATTAGTTAAACTCCCTAGGGAGCACGACCATCTGTGTTTAGTATAAAATCATCCTTCCAAGTGAAGGAAGGCTTTTTGGTGTTTGGTAAATGGATCTAAAATCTGGTGACTAGCTCTGTGTGCTTAAAAATAGGGATTCAAAGCAGACTGTGCTGAAATTGGTTTCCTATCACCCCATCAAAACATTCCATTTAGATTTACCCACATTAATGAGGACATGGTGTAAAATCATTTTAATCCCTTCGAGAAAGGTGAGATCTCAGACAGGAGCAGCCAGGAGCCATCCCAGGTTAAAGAACAAGCACATGCGCAAAGGGCCCGTGCGTGACCACACTCCCTCTAAACTTGTCCAACAGTGAGTCAAACACAGATGAGTGGATTTAAGTATTAACTTTACAGGGGAAAATAGGAAAGAGCTTCCTGTCTCACAGAACTGGAAAGGAGAGGAGCAGATGTAGAGCCCTTTAGTGTGCCATGTTTGGCTAGACGGCCCCTGAGTTGCTACCTGCCCATCATTCTACCTGCCTCATTTGCAACTCTGCTACTTGGTTAGTCCAATATAGATATATACAAATCTGGATTTCTGGGAATTCTGACCACAGTAGAACTGAGAGGCAGTAAATCATGGGAGACACACCAAGCTGCATTCAAGTCCCTGCCTCCCCAACCCTAGCTGGGTAGCCTTGGACAACCTAATAAATCTCTCTGTGCTTCTGTTTCCTCATCTGTCAAGTGGTACATCAAATCATTGCAAGGGTTAAATAAAATCATGCATCTATAGCACTTGGTGCTCAGCACATGGTCAAACATTCATTAATGGTATTTAGTATTCATTTTAGCTTACAGTTACTCAGAATATAGGTTTTTTAACACAGGCCATAGAGTGGCAATGGCTGTCACATACTTGCTTCACTCTGTCCCGCATTCTCTATGGAATGTGAAAGGCTCTTGTTCACAATCCTTCATAATGAGATTGCCTTGCTTCCGTGTTTCCTGAACTTCTCAAGAGAGTTAAGATGAAATCCCAGAAGTTGTCTGTGTTTGAGCCGTTATATGCTTCATGAGAATCTACAGGCTCAGGAACTGCCTCCTATTTTCCTTTCTTTTCAGAGATTAGGGTCTTTCAGAATCACTTGCACTGAATAGTCTTGATAAGAGCCCAGGGCTACACATTGGAGTATCATTTTCAAGAAATGATAGCATGAGACTTTTGCTTCTCGTTGAAGACGGTGTCCATTTTGTTGACCAGTATCCCTTCTCTAAGCATTAACACAACAAACTTAATCTGAAACCCACTGGTGAGTGAATCGTGTACCCAGAGGAGTTGGCATGTTCCTGCGCTGAGGCCAAGGACGGTGTACCTGCCTTGTTCTTTCAGCTCGCTCAGAAGACCTAGAGCCGAATGGTACATTCAGGCCATTTCAGTAACCATAGGAACCCTTTTGGGGAGCAGGTTGTTTCTTCCTCTTTGATTGAAATTTTCTTTTAATATTTAATTAAACCTTATCATAACTCATTTTTACAAAAAGGCAGGTATAAATAAAGGCGTTTTTTCAAAAGAAGAAAAGCCAGATTATTTTCAGAAAAAAATCACTTTGCAGTAGATCAAAATAACAGATAATCATTGTTCTCAAAATGTTGAGGGACCAGTAATGTGAATGAGAGGGGTTACCATTGACTAGAAGATTAGGAAGGCACTAATATTTGACAGCCAGCTCTGTGGAAGGTGCATGATGGATACTCTATATATGTTTTACTCATATAATTATTAGTGTTACTTAACAAAGGAACCATAGGGATCCCTAAGGTTTTTATAATTTGGCCAAGACTCCATAGCTCATGTGTCAAGACCAGGTGTGTAACTCAGGTCTATGTGACTCCAAAGCATCAGTTAGGCCAAACCATCTTTAAAATGACTTGGGGGCTCTGGAGTTATCTTTTGCTGTGAAAGGAGAGTCTCCAGGGAGACAGAATTCTGAATCAAAACAAGAGCATCTCATTCTGAAGAATGTTCAGTGAAGTGAGGAAGATTTGAAAGGCGGAATGACCTTCATTCTGTATCCGTAGTTGTTGTCTTCCTTTACTGGACCAACAGAGAGATCTTATATCTCATCACCTGGAAGATGACATTTCCCTTTAAAAGCATTGCTGGGGTCCCTCATGTTTTGTGACTTGGAAACATTTGACCCTAGGCAGGAAGCAGACCTCCCCCTGACTGAGCGCACTGAAGATTTTGCACATTTCAGGTTAACCTAAGAAAGACCCAAAGTCCTAGTGGAAGTGCCATAAGATTTCATTTTAGTAAAAGCCACCTGTCTCCCAAACACAGGCCTTTCAGGGCCCCCTGGGCCAGCAGCCAGCTGCCAACTGTGGGCTTTGCGCACAAGACAAAGATGTCCCCCTGAGTCCATGGCAGAGTCGATCAGGACTCGGTTCTTGCTGTGCCCTGTGCCTCACTTTACAGTCCGCATTTCACACTCAACAATGGTAGCTATTATTCAGCTTGCCCGTCTCCCATAAACACCTGCTGGCCGACCCAACACTTGTCTCCAGCCTGGGTATGAAGAGAGACAATGGGCTGCACTGTTCCATATAGCTACCTATGGCTATTTAAGTTAATTAAAATTAAATAAAATTCAAAATTTCTTCTATTACTATTGAATAAGCAGGTACAGAGTATTTGCATCATTGCAGAAAGTTCTATCGAACATTGCTGCAAGAATTACAGTTGTCAAGGGTGATTAGCTCCATAATGATCTATGTGACATTGGGAATAACTTTAATCAGCCCTGGAGACCTTCTTACCAGGCTGTGAGCTTTGAAACCAGCTTTTCCCTCTGAACCTTCACACACACACACACACACACACACACACACACACACACACACAGAAAAAAGAGTGAAGCACAAAATTATCTCCATATTTTCAGTTTTTGAGTTGGGGGAATGAAAAGATGGCTATTAACGTACTAACATTTCTAATTGACTGAAAGACCTCTATACTAACTCCTGTTTTCTCTTTAAATGCTACTAAACAATCTTTGCTAATGTTCTCACTGCTTCCTGCTAATTGCTTTTAGTGACACAATCCACTCATTCATTGCCCAGAGGGATTGGGGAACTAGTAACATCATGCTGGGTTTTGAATAGAAAATACACATTTTTCTTACCATAAAAGAAACTGCAAATCAAGCTGCCACTGGTGGCTGACACTGAAACTGCCTCACCCAGCAAGTCATTGCGCTCTGCTGGTCGGAGATGGCATCTCTGCTCTCCTTTATAGCGGCTCTGCCTTCCAGACAGCCACACCCAAGTTATGATGCCTCTAAACCTTCCCAGAGCTAACGACTCCAGCCTTTATCCTGAGAGAGATACTGGCTGAGTATCCACCCACTTGTTTATGAGTCAAAACAACCTTCCCAAGCCGTTCAGCCCCTTTTCCAATATTTTGTCATCCATCCAAGGCTTCCTATTTGATGGGAGGAGCAGAACACATCACTCACATCAGTGATGCACAGATCTTTTGCTCTCCACCATTTTAGTAGTAGACAGAGAAAGAGGAACTTCTATAGGATAAGAGAAGAGGTAGCCAGAGGTAGGAGGAAAACCAGAAGCTGGTGGTGTCATAAAAGTCAAGAGAATTTAAGCCTCTGGAAAGAGGAAAATCTGTCAGCTGTACCCTGTATTGTTATGGCAAGGTTCCAAGTAGCCTTTTGTGTTTCTTTAAATAAACAGTGACTACAGCTTTTCAAGGAAGACGGTTGTTTTACCTCCCGGAACCCTGATAAATAGCCACTGTTTTCAGTAGTTTCTGAATGTAGGAGTGTGTGACACGAGAGATTTTCCCTATTCCTGTTTTTCCCTGTAGCACAGGCAGAGTTGCTGAGTCACGGTCCCTACTTCCCAGACCTGGGAAACAAGTGTTTCCACCATATTTCTTTAAGTTGCCACTAAGAGCTAGGGAGCTTCTTTTCCTTGAGCTTCTTGGCTTTGTCCCTCATGTCTGCCTTTCGTCCTAATAATTTTTGCTACACCCAGTAGAGTACTGTAGGCACTCTGCAAATATTCACTGGAGAAATAGACATAACGTATTAAATAGACAACTTACGAAAGTATGTGCAGCAAATTTTTGAAGTGTTGCAAATGAATGTAAGTTGTGCATTTTACTCCACAGTATATGTTTGTACCACTTAAATTTCTCAATGCTCCCCCAATTATATTGAGGATGATTGATCCATCTGTGCCATATTGACCCTTGGGCTTCAGGTTACCACTGCCAAACCCTAGAGTTTACCCCGGTTTGAAAAGTGAGGGATTTCTAGGAAGAACAGGCTAAGACCTCACTCAAAACAAGACCAGCGTGTCCAAGCACTACTGCTCACCAACTTCCTTCCCAGCTTTCTGTCACCCTTTTTCAGTTGCTCACTTAGCCAAAGTCCCATCTCAGAGGTAGCAGGGGAAGGAGAGCTCTCTAGGAAATTTTTCCAGCTGGCTTTGTGGCCATCACAGTTCATTTAGACAAGGTGAAAGGTCCTTTGGGGGGAAGAAATCTCTACAGTTTCTCATGCCAGGTTCCCAAGAGCACTGTTGGTGCTCGTGGCCAAAACTTGTCCCTCTCCTTTGGAATTGCAATTCCTATTGTGAATTACAAGTCAAATTCCCAAATGTGTTCTCCTCGTGGGAAACTGCCTAATTGAAATGGTTATGAATTATTCAGGGAATAACTTTATTTTCTCCCTTTGAAATGCTCTCCCAGAAGAATGACCTGTGCTGTTGAGTGTGTGTGTGTGTGTATATGTATATATATATAACAGAATTTTGAAAATTTAGCAATTCCAGATGTTTTCCTAGCGCTCAAATCACTGTTTCTTTCCTCTCAAATTTTCCCACCAGCGTTTAGATTTTTTAGAATATATGGATTGCCATACTCTGGCTACATTCAGGAATTCTCAAACCCTGTTTATAGATGAGAAAGGAATCACAGAGGCATTTTGCTTTTGTGGATCTAGTTTGGGTGTTTTCTTTGTTCATTGTGTGGCTTTTACTTCCAGTTTTAAAACTTTCTTTTCTACAAAAAGAATTGTAGTTAAAATGTGGTTTTGCAGTGAAAGCAATTTTAGGTAGAAGAACATTTTTCTTAAACATTATAGAGGCCTTTTTGGTCAGAGTGGCTTCAAAATAATTTGTGTTTGTAGACACAGTAATGGGGTGACTTGACCAAGGCCACTGTGTTTGCCAATTGCATAATGTCACAAAGGGGTTTACAGGTCATGGATGCTCTGTGCCTTAAGCATCTTGACCGGGTGCCCTTGGGTCTTCATTTATCAATTTAACCAACAGCAACTGTGTAACTTCCACATGCCAGGCACTGTGCCAAGGGATCAGTGCAGTGGAATTGTGACGACAGTGGTTGTCATCAGAGCGCCCTGGCTTCTCCTCACTGTCAGGGCTGATGTGTGTCCTGGAGTCCTCTTCTGTCAGTAACCTTTCACATTGCACCCACTGGGATAAGTTGCTTACCTAGGGTCTATGGCAGATAATGGGGAATACTAAGGGGCTTAACATAGGAGCACCAAGGATCCAAGGAGACGGTGGAGCAGCTAAGAGGATGGGGAGGGTCCCTTTGGCTGCAGTAATCAGAGAGGGCTTCCTGGAGGAGGCAGCATCTAGCACAGCCCTGAGAGCTGCACAAAGATTGCTGTTAAGTTTCTTATCTAGAAAAAGCACTCTCTGCCTCCTTCTTGCTGCCTCACCAGCTTATTCAAAAATTTTTATTACATTCGGGGAAGTCAAAGGAGTTATTTATAAGAATGATCCTAAGGTACTGGTCACACTTATTTAAGAGAACTAAACTCTAGGAATGAGAGAGGAGGTGATTGCAATATCCTCATTCTTGGATAAATTTCTGAATTATTAGTGTATTTCCTCATGAATTCCATCCCTTGTGTGTATCACTAGCTTCCTAACAATTTATTCATTGATTAGTTTGTGTGCATAAGCCTCAGGGGTAAGGGGTTTGATATGCCAACTGAGATATGGCGCACCCATCTCATCAGTCTTAAAATGTCACAGAGGAAAGTGGAAGCAGAAAAATTCTGAGAAAGCTGTTTTTTCTTCATCTCCCTCCCCACTTTTGTCAGACCCAACTGAATAAGGAATAATCCCCTAATCATTATAGATACTGATGAAATAACCCTCTGGAAGCCACCACCTCAGAAACGCTGGTGCCATTGTCCTCAAAGGATTTGATAACTTTCCCAGTGGTACCAATGTCTACCAAGAAGGACAGGAGCTAACTAAATATCAAAATCGAGACGGGACTAACTGCCAGGGCTCTAGAAGTCATTCCTTCTTGAAGACTTAAAATCGAAGGAACTGTGTGTTCTCCCAGGCAAGACTATGATGAAATAAGGATGTCAATACTTTTTGGAAACCAGAATCGCTTACCTGGTAAATTTGTGTTTTTTTCCCCCAGACAAGTTTTGGTATTGTCGGCTTTCACCAAACCACAAGGTCCTGCATTATGGAGACTTGGAAGAAAGTCCTCAGGGAGAAGTGCCCCACGATTCCTTGCAGGACAAACGTAAGTGCCTCTCCTGTATTGGAGGCCTGAGTTTTGGTTGCTTGTTCGTTTCCTGGTCACAGAATATCATGCAGAAAGACTATCAACCTAAGTAAACCCATTAGGCATGTCTCATCTAGCTGTGAGTCCTGGCCTGAGCCGTCTCATCAAGCATAAGACCTTGATGGATTTGTGGTTTGGGACTGAAGAGGGGAGGGTGTAAAAGGAATGCTCACCTATCTTTCCTGAAAGACGTAAACCTGGCGTTCAAACACCCACTTTTACGTTACTTGTCCAGGTGTTATTCTAAGGAGCAAAACCAATATAAACCTGATTGTCAGTTGTCTTTTTCTGATGACCCAAAATAATTTCACATGAATCATGTGCTTGATCCCACCACGTTTGTGCATTATAGTTTAGTGTATCCCACACTTATAACGCAGAGCTAATGGCAGATCCAAATATGGCTAGTTTACTTCAAAGAAGTAACTCAGACACTCAATAACATTCTATTGTTTCCTAAATATTCCCCGAAATACATATTATTTATACCGATTTGCTATTTCTGTACCATGTCTTTTAAAGAGCCAGTCATATGCTAGATTATTTTAGCCCAACACCAAAGCAGGTTCCAGGTTTTTTTAGACAGCATTAAGTGTATAAATTAAACAAAGTATTATAGAAATATTAAAATACACAAAGGTAATGGATTAATTTGGAAGAGAAATGAGATAAAGTTAGACATAGCCTCAGAGGATATCTCAGGTAGAGAAATCAAAGAGTGAGAAAAAAGTAAAGACACTTTAAAATAACTTTTAAAAGTCACCTTGACCCTGCCATGAGTCATATAAACAAGTCGCAAACAGAATCCTTACCTCCAGGTCCTAGCACCTTCCCCCTTGTCACCCCAGGGCCCGTGGAAGTCAAATCTGTACTGTCTTCCTTGCAACTCATGGCCATCACAGGGGAAAATAAACCACAAGTGGCAAATTCCTGACACACTCAGACTCTGGGCTGACAGACAGACAGCCTGGAACATTCTCTCTTCCTCCAGCTTAAAAATGGGACAGTCTGGTCTTTGTAGTGTCATTTAGTTCAGAAGGCAATCTTATTTCCTTTCGTGGGAGCACTGCCTCCTCAGCCCACGTTATTTGAAACCCAGTACCGCAGAGTCTGGGGCAGTGTCTATGCATTCCTGCTATGGGGTCTCCCCAGGCCTCTGCCTGTGATAAGGACCCTCCCTTCAGGTCTCAGAAAGCCTTCCGCATCCCACCATGGACAGAGCTGGACCAGTGGTTCTCAGAGTGTGGTCCTTTGACCACCAGCAGCAGCATCACCTGGGAAATTACTAGACGTGCAGATTCTCAGATCCTCACTCCCAGACCTGATGAATCAGAAACTCTGGGGATGGGGCCAACAATCTCTGTCTTAGCAGACCCTCCAGGCGTTTCTGGTGAGCACTCAAATTGAGAAGTGTGGAGCCAGATATTGCCTGACAATGCTTCATAGTGAGTCCTTAAATTTGGCTTTCACCAATACGTAAATATTTTAAAAGAACAAGAAAAGTGAATTGACAGTGGGTTGCCAGCTTTCAGTTTGGGCAGAAATAAAGGCTATTAAAAAAGAAAATCTAACTAAAATTTAATATCACATTCCTTTCATTTTAAAAAGGGCTCTTGATCAAACAAAAGGAAAGACCAGAAAGGCCTAATCTTGGAATAAAGGACAGTCCCTTGTACTAAATTAAATTTGCTGTGTGAAAAACTCACAGCAGTGTCTTCATTTTCCTCTGTTTGCTATTAACTGGTGAAAAACTCACTGGTGAAACCTCCCTCGTGAACTCAGAACTGTCCAGAGGCCAGCCATTTGGAATCTCTGCTCTAATGCAGTAAAATGAAAAGTTAGAGGTCAAAGCAACCACAAGCTCTATAGGAAGTCTTTCACCGCCTCGTTCTTAACCTGACCAGAAAATAGGGAAAGTGGTCTGGGCAGGAAAACAAAAAACCACAGCTGGATTCATTCCTAACCCACGTGGCCCAGAGGATCGGCTCTCCCACTCACTGGGTGTGTTATTTATCTCCATAGTTATAGGGATCTAATCCACTCCTCAACCCACAGATAGGCACTAGCTTGGCGTGGATTGTAGGTTTAAATGCAGCACTCTCATTCTCGCTGGTTCTGCTGCTTAGGAAGTCGGTAGCCCTGCCCCTAGAGAAGGTCAAGGTGTGGACAGCACCTGAGCCTTGAGTAGGGACGGTCTCCAGGCTAGAAACCCAAGGGCCGATGCCAGGGACAGCCAGCTTGCCAGGGTGATTGCAGAAGAGCCAGGACAGAGCTGCAGATCTCCAAACAGTTTTTGGTCGTGGCCACAGAGTGAGGCTGCTTCTGGGAAAGGGTTGCATCAGTCCCTCTGACAGTGGCTGTGAAACTCATCCACTCCTTTCCTCTGCGGCCTTTGAAGTCTAGTAATTCAGAGTTCCAGAAGAGCTGCTCCGTAAACAGTTTATCCATTGCAAGGCAAACCAAGACTGAGTACCTGTGCAGGTGTGTGCATATGGGAGGATGTGGGGGGTGTGTGTGTGTGTGTGTGTAGAGGAGATTATATCTGTATGCACATGTGTGCCAGGGAGGGGGTATATTTCATGTAATGAAGTCAACTGAAACTATTATGTGCCTGAGATGAGAAGGTCCCAGCCTAGGAAACTAAAGTTTGCTGCTTCAGGCCTGCCATCTGGTTTGCATTTAATTACAGTTCGCATCCTGCCTGGAACAAAATAGTCCATCCTCTTGGAGCCCTTAGTCAAAAACCTCATTCCACTAGGAAAATGAGACATTCCTTTAATTCATTTCAAGTACCCTTGCTCTTGCCGTGTACAATTGCCCTCTCTTGCGACCAAGGGGAAAATTGTCTTCCACCCCTTGAGTTAATCAGTGCTGAATACTGAGATATTGGTGAATCAAATAGCGTAATTGGATCCTCTTAATCCGGAGAGTGTAAGTGGAGATTGAGGGCCTCTCCTTAGCTGTCTTCATGTCTAAAGGTTTAGCAGATCTCTCTTCTCGTATTCCTTTTGTTAGGCAGGAAACATGGCCCTTGAAAATCCACATCTCCTAACCTCCCTTCGCCCCACATTCCTCCCACCAGGTTTAGAGGCTCTCATCACCCCCACTAAACACCAGACTCCTCTGCTTTCCAGCAGTGCCTGGGCCCCTCAGAGACTCCCTTTGAAAGAATCTAGGCCAGCCCTCTTCACTCCCACATCAAAGGGTTTTGCTCCCTCACACAAGGCCATTAAGCCTATTACAGCAGAGGAGAGGAGCAATGGCCACAGCAAAGCAAAGTGGGCAATTTGGGTCATTGAAGCGTGGGGAATAATTCAGGCCCCTCAATCTACAGAGAGAATTAACTTTGACTATTGATAATGAGAATAATAGCAAATAACATCTTTTGAGTGTTTACTCGACACCAGGCACTGTGCTAAGAGCTCTACATTACATAATAAATTATCCTCCCCACAACCTGAAGAGGTAGGTGTCATTGGAAAATTAGGATTAGGAAAATGAGGTACAGAAAAGTTAAGTAACCTGTTGAAGGTCACATGTCCAATAAATAATAGAGTAAAGATCTGAATGCAGCCATCCAACTCCATGGCCTAGATTTTTATCCACTTCTCCAGACCACCTAGATTCAAAGCCAGCAATGATCTTGGCTCCAGCATTGAGTTAATTCTCAGAACAACCCTATGAGATGGATGATGTTATAGTCCTACATTGTAGACAAGGAAGCTTATGCTCCAAGAACTTAAGCCCAAAGTGGTATAGCCAGTAGGTGCATCTAGAATTCAAATCCAGGCTCTGTGATTCTAAAGGCACAGCCCTTCCAACCACTCCAGGCTTCCAAGTTAGAGAACAGATTCTTTACTAAACTGTACTGGGATCAGCCTGCCCCTCCTCTGTATTTCTGCCCATAGGAGCTTCCACGATGGAGCTGTGTATACAGCAAGTGCTCATGGCTTACTGGCTACTTCCTGGGGTGATTTCTGCCTCAACTTGGCTCCCAGGGGTGAAAGCTAGAACAATTTTTATCATGGTGGCCACATTTACTTTTTCAAAGGCATTTTTTTTTTAAATCACAGTTAAATTTCCTTCCACAGATGGTAGCAATCAAAGAGTTTCCTGAACATATCTGAAGTGATAACCGCTTCCAGGGCTGTGTTCAACATGATTTGGGGGGCTGACATCTTCCAAACATAGGGAAGAATCATGGCCTAGCAAGGGACCATAGAATAGAAGAAAGAGCAGCAGTCTCAGCTCTGTCCCTCACTAGCTGTGTGACGTTGCATGATTTATTTCTTCTCTTTGGTCCTCAGTCTTCCCATCTATAAAATGGGAGTGTTGAATTAGATTGTCTCAATCCAGCTCAAACTGAAGAAAGCATTGAAAGAAATGAGGCCAGGCCGCAAGGAGTTAGAGTGGGCGTTAGGGAACCAGTGGTGACCCTCCTGGTTCTCATATCTCTGAACCCCACTTAGTTATGTTGCTCCTACAAAAAAGGGCCCGATAGAAACGCCAGGCCTGCTTTGAAGTAATCAAGGGCCCTCTGTTGCCTCTTAAGAGTATAGATTCAAAGGCTATGAGTCTGATTCTGCTCATGCGTTTAGAGAGGACAGCATTTTAGCCCTTCTGATGTCTAATCTTCCAGTGCATCTAGAGACAAACTATGTAAAGAGCAACCTTTAAAAGCCATGCTGTATTTTTAGAATTTTGTGTTTTCCTTTTAGCCATAATCCTGTGAGTAATATAGCAGCTTGTCTCCTTGACAGGGGACAATGCGTATAAAATACATAAAATATGTAATGCCACAAGCACGGTGGAAGAGTGCTTTTTCTCCCCTGATTCCTTCTCATTAGAGATTCTAAAGACCGCTCCCCCGACAGACTTTAGTGTTACTCTCGTCCTGTTCGGAGTTAATCTTGTCCAGTTTTCAAAGCCAAGGGGTAACTTACTATTTATAGATCTTCAAAGCCAAGGGGTAACTTACTATTTATAGATCTTCATTGACCATGTTACATATTATACAACAGAAGACTTTCTACGGGGTGCTTGTGACTCAAACTCCATCTGAAGCTTGAGGAGGCTTTTGGAGTTGGTATGTTAATTATATCACAAATTCACTTCGGTGGTGGATTTTCATTGAAAAGTACATCTTAAGTAAACCCAGCTTCCCAAAGTGCCCAAGTATCTCCTCCCGGGGTAGTGATTAGGTAGCCAGGTCAGTCACTGAGAACAGGGCTGATTGTTGGTTCTGAAAATGGTTTTGAGGAGAGCTGAAGTCAGAGGCTGTGGTCAAAGGTAGGTTCAGGAATCACAAGGACTGTCTAAAAGAAGATGCCAATCTTGAGCAGCCAGGCAGAGAAGGAAAGCAGTCCAAGGTCAAGGGTCATGCCATTCAGGAGAGGCTGCATTGCTACATTTTGCTGCAAGAATAAATAACCTCCAAAATCTCAGTGGCTCAGGACAACAAGAGTTTATTTCTCACTCCTCACATTACATAACTGACATGGGCTTTCAAAGGACTGCTCCACACAATCCCAGGGACTCAGGCCAATGGCTGCTTTGCCATCCCAGAGCGGTGGCGTCTGGATGGACCATGTGACCTGATCAGTCCCTGTGGCTGGAGAAGAGAGGCTGGTAGGCCTGGACTTTTCACTGCCTCAGCCAAGAAAGAGACAGCCATTTCCTCTCACATTTCATTGACCAGAGCTAATCGTATGGATCCACCTAACGCAGAAGTTGCTGGGAAGAGTAGTCTTCCATATGCCCAGAAGGAGAGGAGAGGCAGTTATTAGTGAGTACAAGTCATGTCTACCAAAGAGATCTAGAATCAGGGCTGCAAGCTGAAGGGGCAGACGTGGTGGGAGAGATAGCAGGGGGTGCCTGCAGAGAATCCTGGAAGAGTTCCTCACAGCTTCACTCTTCTCTAGGGTTTGAGAGAGCTCTAGAGGTGTCACAGATTTGGACAAAGTTCTTAGCAACTTTAGGGTACCCGGACAATGTTAGCTTTTAAAGAGCCTTCCTGTTATGTCGTTTTGACGTTCTATATATTTTATAATTTTCTCTTCATCTAAATGTCACCCCCAAACCCAATGCCCCAATAAAAATAGGTGAACTTTAATCATGAAATCTCTCATTATCTTCATCTTTAGAGGAGTGTAAGGAATTGATGACTCAAAGCTTCTGCAGATCCTAAGTGAGCTCCTAAATTCACAGTCCCTTACAGGAGTGAAAGATTAGGAATTGGAAAGGGACAGATGACTTTGCAGTTTTTTAAATTAAGCTTCCAAACCATCCTACTGCCTTCTCTCCATCAGATGATCTTAACAAAAGCTTTAAAGGCCCAAACCTTTCCACATCTTTTATCTTCCCCCAAGTTCTGAGTAAGATGAGAGATAACATCATTTTATCAAACTGCATTACGCTCAGGATTTCCAAGATAAACACCATCTACCACTTCCCTATCAGAAAGGAATGTTCCCTTTATTTAATTGAGTTTAATTTCATTGTCCATAAAATAGGAATAATAAAACCTGCCTCACAGAATGGTTGTGAGAAGTAATGAGATGGTAAGAGGGAGAATTTGGAGAGTGAGAGTTCAGGATGGTTTAGATTCAGATAAATTTTTTTGTGATAAGGTTACTTTCCCTCATTATCCAAAACTCATAAACTAAAGAGATGTAGCAACTGTAGCAGGAGATATCCATCTGTAGGAAGCGTTTGGCATTGCTCCTGGCACATAGATGTCTTCCATAAAATCAGTATCAGTACCGCTATTAGTATTGTTATTACGGCTGCTTCTAATACCATCACTTTTAATGCAACTATGATGGGTTTGTTGTTGTTGTCTCTGGTCTTTTTTTTTAGATATTTGCTTTATTGAACCAAATTCTACTATGAACATAGATTTTTCTCCCCAGGGATGCTTTTTACCAGGATATAAGGATATGTTTTAGTTCCTAGCCCTGGACACCGCTTGACTTCTCTTTTCTTTTCACCTCTTTTCTCTTCTAGCGGCAGTGTCTGGGAATGGCAGCCGTAGCAGCAGACTCGATGCTTAGTCTTGCTACTTTATGGACACTTAAGCTGTCACATGATGTAGTTACTTTCATTTTCTCTTATGAATTGCAGTGCCGGTGGCAGATATCAAAGCTGTGGTGACGGGAAAGGACTGCCCTCATATGAAAGAGAAAGGTGCCCTTAAACAAAACAAGGTATGATTTCCAAGTTATTGCAAATAGTTCTATCTGCTCAATACAGTTATTGACTGCAGTGGGCCAAGCCCTTCTTTGGTAGCTATGCTTGTGTGGTTGGTGTGTGTTTGTGTGTGTGTGTGTGCGTGCACACACGCACACACAGTTACACATCTCTTAAACTCAGCTCCTTTTCCTTTCCTCATTCCTTTTACATCTCTTACCTAGTTTATTCTTTCTCTCACTGATCACTTGTCGAATCTCCACCATGTCTTGCATTCTCTCACTTCCTTTCTACGTACAACACTAGGAATTGCCCTCTCTCTGTTGTCACCGGTCTTCTCTCAAGCCTTTTCCACTCATCTCCATCCATCCTCTGGGCCTCTCCTAACCTTCTATTTATGTTCATATTCTCCCTTCCACACTTCCACCCCAATCCCTTTCATTTCCTCCTTCTTAGTTACCCCCCTGGTGTCCCAGTGAAGTCTGGGAAAGGGAGGAGAGACTAGATGGCTCAAAAAAAATCTTAGAAAACTTTTAAAGGCCTGATATTCTTCAGCATCATGGGAAATATTGTGAAACAGTTCAAACCCAGCTTAAGGGAGAAAATTTTCCCAAAGGTGAATATTGCTTAAATACTCTTCACATTGCAATATTCTTCACCCTCCCCATCATGTTGTTCCCCATGACAGCCTACATTCCATAACAGAGGGTATGGGAGGTGGCATTTTCTGAAAAGATGGAGGGATTTCCCTTGCCCCCAGTTTGGAGGTATTTGCCCTTGGAGGGGACATCAGGGAGCCAATTTTTTACTTCTTGGCATCTTGTGATACGTAGTATCTGTCCATGAACAAAATTAATCAGATTCATCTGGATGCTTCAGACACCTTGGTGCCAAAAATGTCACGTAGATCAATAGGTTGCTTCTTTATTGTCCCGTGTCATTATCTAAGAGGAATGTAAACATTATACACATCCTATTTATCAATCAGTGTTGAAGTGAATAATGCCTGCCCTATAATCTCAGTCATTATAAGATGAAGGTGAATCCAGGTCTGCATAAGATGACCCTATCTATGGTTAAGGAAAATCAAAAGCACTACAAAAGTACTGTTTAGGAAGAAAAAAGGGAGAGGATACAGCCAAGGAGACGGATAACAAGATCTTTGCTTCTTAAGTTACATAAGTATAACTCACCTCAAGTCCATATGAATCCTTCTGTGTCAAGCCTTTCACAGTGCTATCATATAAAACACTGAGTGACATAGGGGCATGCCTTAGGGTCTGTAGGCCATCTGTTACACAGCATTTCTTTCTTCTCCAAGATACGGGGAAGTAGGGATTCAGCAGCTCATCATATTCCAGAAGAGCATCCTTAACTAAAGCAGCAAGTCCCCAGCCTTCATGGTTTGCCTCCTGTGGGGCTGCCTTCCTTCAAGACCACCTGATAACAGAGGGAGCACCGGCTCTGCTCAGCTGCAGCTGAGGTCCCCATGGTTATAGAACACTTGGAGCTGAGCAGGACAAGGTGTGAGGAAATTGGCAGCAACAAGAGTCTGTAACCTAAAGAAGGCTAGGAGGGGTGTAGTTGGCAGCCAAGCAACTTGCCAGGACTCAAGCACTCTGATTGGGACAGCGAGTTATGTAAAACAGGTGTGAAGGAACTTCTGGTTTCACCCCAACCTGTAAAGAGCCTAGGAGTTGTCACTCCTATCCTTACAGTAAGAAGAAACTGAATAAAGTGAAAATCAACAATTTTCTTGGAACTACCAAGAGAACTGATGTTGCAGGGGAGACCACAGCCATGGAATCTGGAGAGTCAGGTACATCCAGAGAGTCACAGCCAGATCTGCTCACCTGAAGCAGAATCTACTGGAGCCATAAGCTGTAAGATCATTTAGATGGCAATTCTGATGACTGCTAGTATGAGAGTGAGAAACTCTTGGGGGTTGCAGTCTTGTGGGGGTATACTTTCATGGGCTTTACTTCCAATAACCCGAGCAAATTCTCTCAGTGAAGATCTTATAGAGAGTCCCCCATCCCCCCACTGCCCACCTCCATCATGGCTCTGGGAGGGGAAAGAGGTGAGTAATCATGGAATATGACAGGGCCTTCTCCATAACGAAGTCCTGTTCTCCAAACCTTTATCCCAGCTAGGGGAAAGGAATTTCTCCCATTGCATTCCTTTTTAGACTTCTTATCTCAACCACAGGGTTGAGGTTGGGGGAGACATAATCAACAACAGTCAGAGCCTCAAGGAAATCAGTAGAAAACTCTGTAGCTATGCTACTGGGAAAGCTATACTACTGGAGATACACTTGAGAAGGTGACAGCCACAAGACATAGGACCCCCAAAAGATGGAGATTTAATTGGAAAGTTATGGAGTGTTATCCCTCACCCATATCCTACCACTATACCACTAGATTCCAAAATAATAACACTGGATTATAACTGAAAGTTCTGTAAGACACAACCTCTCTCTGAGGAATAGTATTTAGGGAAGCTCAAAGTCAGTAGAGTAGACAAAAACAGGGACACTAGAGGAATTGAATTGAAGCCTCTGGCACTTACAGGTATAGCAAACATTTAACATATCCCAATTCCTTGCTAGATTAACATAAATCATCACTCTAAAGGTCTGTCTATCTCCCTTCCTATTACCTGACACAGCATGTCTGGATTTCAACAAAAAGTTACAAGCATGCCAAAAAGCAATTAAAAAACAGCCTGGAAAAACAAAGCAATCATCAGAACCAGACTGCAATATGACACAAATGCTGGGGTTATCAGACAGAGAAATTAAAATAACTGTGATTAAAAAGATTAGAGGCTCTATGGAAAAAGTAAACAACATGAAAGAACAGATGAGTAATATAAGCAGAGATGTGGAAACTCTAGAAATGAATCAAAAGGAAAGGGTATAAATAAAAAGTACTGTAACAGAAGTGAAATAAAGTATGCTTTTAATGGACTCTTCAATAGACTTGACATGGCTGAGGAAAGGATTAGTGAGCTTGAAAATGAGTCAGTAGAAACTTCCTAAACTGAAATGCCAAAAGGAAAAAAATTAGAACATCAAAGAACTGAGGGACAATTGCAAAAAGTATAATATATATATAATTAAAATACCAAAAGAAAGAGAATAGAACTGAAGAAATATTGAATCAATAATGGCCAAGAACTTTCCAAAATTAAAGATAGATATCCAACCACAGATCCAGGAAGCTTATAAGATACCAAGCAGTATAAATACCAACACACAAACACACACACACACACCCCCCCTAGGCATATCATATTCCAACTGAAGAAAACCAAAGACAAAGAGAAAATCTTAAACCAGAGGAGGAAAAACACCTTACTGGTAGAAGAACAAATATTAAAATTAAAGTAGATTTCTCATCAGAAACCATGCAAGCAAGAAGAAAGTAGAGTGAAATATTTAGTGTTAAAAAAAAAAAACCAACCTAAAATTCCATATCCAGTGAAATTATCTTTCCAAAGTGAAGGAGAAACACTTTCTAAGATAACCAAAACCAAGGAGATTCATTGCCAGCAGACCTACTCTGCAAGAAATTCTTCAGCCAGAAGGAAAATTATATAGGTTAGAAACTTGAATCTACATAAAGAATGGAAGAGTGTCAGAGAGGGAATAAGTGAAGGTAAAATAAAAATATATTTTTTTCTTATTAATTCATCTAAAAGATAACTCTTTGCTTAAAATAATAATAGTAAAATGTGTTAGATGATTATAGCATATGGATCAGTGAAATGAATGACAGCAAAGTCATAAGGGATAGGAGGGAGGAATTGGGATACTCAAAACAGAAGAAGACCTAAAAAAGGGAGAAAATTAAAAATAAAGAACAAATACAACACATGAAAAGAGTTACAAACATGGCAGATATAATCTAACTATATCAATAGTCATTTTAAATGTCGATGGTCTAAATACACCAATTAAAAGACAGACATTGTCCGAGTGGATAAAAAGCAAGACCAACTATATAGTTTTCTACAAGAAACCCACTTAAATATAAAGACTAAGATAGGTGAAAGTAAGGGGATGGACAAAGGTATCAAAATACATGAGACAAACTGAGAGAACTGAAAGGAGACGTTCACAAATCCATTATTATCCTGGAGATTTTGGTACCCTTCTGTCAGTAATTGATACATCAAGTGGAAAGAAAATCAATAAGGATATTGATGACTTGAACAGCACCATCAGTCAACTAGATCCAATTAACATTAATAGAAAATCCACCCAACAACAGAATACACATTTTTCTCAACCTCACAAGAAACATTCACCAAGATAGACCACATTCTGGGCCATAAAATACATAGAGCAATCATACAAAGTATGTTCTACTTCACAATGGAATTAGACTAGTAATAAATAACAGAAAGATAGATGGAAAATCCCCCAAATGTTTGGAAATTGAAAACACACTATCAAATAACCCATAGTTTAAAGAAGAAGTCTAAAGAGAAATTACAAAATGTTTTAAACTAAGTAGAATGAAAATATAACTTATCAAAATGTGTGGGTTTTAGTGAAAGCTGTGCATAGAGGGAAATTTATACCATTAAATGCATATATTAGAAAAGAGGAAGGATCTAAAATCAGTAAAGTTTCCACCTTAGGAAACTAGAGAAAAAAGAGCAATTTAAGCCTAAAGCAAGCAGAAGAAAAGAAATAGTAAATATCAGAGATCAATGAAATTGAAAATAAGAAAACAGTAGAGAAAATCAACAAAATCAAAGCTTGGTCCTTGGAAAAGATAAATAAAATTGATAAATTTCTAGCCTGACTAACCAAGAGAAAATGAAAGAAGATACAAGTTACCAATATCAAAACAGGTGAAGGGGCTTCCCTGGTGGCGCAGTGGTTGAGAATCTGCCTGCCAATGCAGGGGACACGGGTTCGAGCCCTGGTCTGGGAAGATCCCACATGCCGTGGAGCAACTAAGCCCGTGAGCCACAACTACTGAGCCTGCACATCTGGAGCCTGTGCTCCGCAACAAGAGAGGCCGCGATAGTGAGAGGCCCACGCACCGCGATGAAGAGTGGCTCCCGCTTGCCGCAACTAGAGAAAGCCCTCGCACAGAAACGAAGACCCAACACAGCCAAAAATAAAAATAAATTAATTAATTAATTAAAAAATTTAAAAAAAAAAAAACAGGTGTAGAGATGATGTTCTCATTTGAGCCTAGGATATGTGTGGGTGGTTTTCGCCTTCTTGTAGGAGATTCCTCTCCCCTTAGAGGAGATCAACAAAACAAACTGAGTAAATGACATTTCCAAACTTTAAAAAAAAAATTGTAAATGACACTTATAGAAAATCGGACGGGTGGGTGGACAGATGGATGGATGATGGATGGATGGATGGATAATGGGACACACTGCTATAAACACATAAATAAGACTTCAAATGGGGGCTACTTCCTGGGATTCACTGGCGGAGATATTCCAGCCACTCCCAGCTCTTCTAGGCTGCCTTGAGGGCTGAGAGAAGCAGTGGTATCTCTACCAGCCTGGCTCTTTCATTTGCATGCATATGAAAATTGTCTGTCTTGTAATGTTAATAGCGTTCATACATCTGGTTCATCAGGTAAAACATCAAAAGGCAGAAAGGAAACCCACAGTTCTAATAATTTATTTCCTCAATCCACCCACACCCACACCCCTTCCCCAGTGCTCCAGAGGCCTGCTCCTCCCTGCCTCTGGGGCTTCTGGATAGGAGAGGAGAGACCTGCAGCTTAAAAGGAGAGTTGGCCAAAATGTGTCCACAGGAGGTCTGTCAGTGCACGGCAGTGGGCAGCACCCAAGGCGTGTTGCTGCCTCTTCAGCTTTTCCAGCTAGAGAGTAGGTTCTGACATTTTGTGCCACAGGACTTTCCATTAGTTGAATTACTGAACAGGGCAAACTGGGACATTAGCATCTTTAAGGCAGACACTTGTTAATAGCAAGATGTTGGTAACTGATAGTACTTCTCACTCATTCAACATCTGGCATGCCAGTCATGGTCTAAGGCTTGCTCATAGGGTCATTCACTCAGTGAGCATTAGAGCACCTGAGATAGGATGGACTCTGGGCACAGAGTGATGAACAGGCAGACATGGCCCTGTCCTCCTGGAGCTTAGAGTCCAACGTGTTTAAAAGAGGTTGGTGCAACAGACAAATTTCTGTGGACACAAAAAGTGTTGGCTTCTTCACAGAGAGATTAGGAAATGTCTAACACTTGAAAAGAATTATCATGGGTGAATGCAAATTCAATTGGAAGAATTTGACTTTCAAGGATTAAGGATTCTAAATTTAAACTCTGTGGTTCATAAAATAAAGTTGATTTGTCGCCGTATCTTTGAAAGTGGGCATTCCTGGTACTTATCCCACTGATTTGGGCCTTAAGAGTTAAACAGTTAACATGTAATCACCAGAGGGAAGATATGACCAGATCTCAGTGAAACGGATAGGAATATATTTGACATGAAAGAAGCTTGAATCTCATTATATCCAGAGCCCAGCTTTTATTTTTCCAGTATGATTCATGTACCTGAAATAAGCAGATTATACTAGAAGCTGATGTTCTAGCATCAGCTTGAAAAGCCTGATCTTAACCAAAAAGCCTTTTATTCAGATTTACTTCATTCACCATTCATACTCATAATGTATTGAGTATCTTCTTTATACCAGGCCTGTGCCAGGTGCTGGGAATCCAAAGACAAATACGACCTGGCGCCTGTCCTTGGGTGTCTAACAGATATAAGACTTAAGTATCAACATGAAATTACAATCCAGTGTTGCCTATGCCCCAGTAAATTTAAATACCAGGAGAGCCTGGGAGACTTGAGAAAGCTTGTGGAGGAAATGATGTCTGAGCTGGCTTTTGAAAAGGAGAAGTGAGGGGAAGACTTTCTAGGAGGAGGAAACAATATGTGAAAAGGCACGTGGGGCCTTTTGACATCTAAAAGTGCATCCCCTGATTGAGAAACATTGAATTCAGAGTATAGGATTGGTGGGGACAGAGAGAAGAAAATGGGTTAGAGAACTAGTGCCTGATAATGCTAAGATAGCTGGGGACCAGAACATTATAGCTGCTTACAGAAGGCAAGATCCTATCTTATTATACACTATATGAATGACTGATTTTGCCTTCTAAAATGTAAACTCAAACTCATAGATATACAGGTGAGCAGCAGTGCTTCATAGCTATGAAATCTAGTTCTCTGGCTATATTTAGCACACACACATGCCAAGTTATATCCTACACCTTTCATCAAAATTCTTTGACCTCAAGATGACGTAGATAGATGGTGGAGAGCCAACATAATTAAAGTGAATGCCAGGCGAGATGGCCAAATGAGGCAAGTCACCCAAAGCAACGTAAGGAATGGCGGCCAACGCTATACACCGAAAATGTGTTGTATAAAACTCTACTCTCGTATTCAGTCAACCCATCATTTGACCCCTGGAAGATGGCAATCCCCAAACCAAGGCACCATCATGCCCAGAATTTCTCTGAGCATCGCCTGACCCCACATGCCTTGTCTCTAGTCCCAGGGCCAGATGGTTGAATATGGGGTCAGAGGCCATAGGATCAGTTCCTCCCGTATCCTCTAACCCCAGAACTCACTTATCCCAGGCCTTCCTCCACATGGTGAGGTGGGAGATGTGCATTAGTGGAACAGAGGATGGAAATAAGCTTCTCCTGGACATGATTTTCCACTGACTTAACTCCAGAGGGAATAAAAGACCTTAGGTAGTGAGTAGCAAAGCCCCAGAGCATCAGATGTCTAAGAAAGTGTTGTGGTGTGTGACAAGAAGCCCCTGAGGGGGACACTGCCCCAGATCTGTGACCGCTTGCTCCACCATCTCCTGGCACCTCTCTCCCTCACAGACAGTTTGGACAGGTGGCAGCTTCTGGGGTGTTAGCCTGAGAGGCCACCGCTCCCAGCTCCTCAGTCTGCCTGCTCGAAGTGCTGGAGAGCTGACCTCCACCAATGCCTCAATGACAGCCGGTCAGGGACGTCAAGAAAACTCATTATAAGTGATAGCAGCCTTTAACGCAGGCATGCGGGTCAGAGAAGTAATTCCTCCAACCCCTCCCAGGCAGCTTTGGTGAAATTAAATTGGGGAATGATATTCTCACGAATTTCCTATTTCCTCCCTGTGTTTATCAGAAATCTAGGTCATGACAGCTCCGCTCATTCACATCTTCACTGGTAAATGCCTTAGAAGGGCAAAACCCAAAGTTTGCAGGCCCCCTCCTTTTTCTTCCTGCTCCCTGCCCTGCAGAAGAGAAAGTGCCACAAAGGACAACCAGGCTGACACTCTGGTCTCAAGTGACTTCAGCACCTAGTCAAGAGGCCACATCTGGGCTCTGGTGATGCTCACACCTGCTGTCGTAAGCAAGGGGATGGATTAGCCATGTGCCTGCCCTAAGCAAAGTGGCAGGCATGGTCCAACGTCAGCCGGCAATCCATTGTCAGTTTCACCTTTTCTTATTGACCTCCGAAGGTCACGTGGTGCTGCTGTAATGTACTGACTGGGTGTCCAGAAGCAAAGCCTGTCCTCTCCTTTCTCTCCAGTCTCTCAAGTATGAGTCAAAGACTTTTCCTAATGAATGACACTAAGATTAGTAAAGGAATCATCATTTATATCAGTGTTTCTCATCTAAGAACAATCTTTATGAATTTATGAGATTAGAGCTTAACATTTTGTTGAAAAAGTTTTCACTTTTTTAAAAGAAAATAATCACCTGTGATCCTAGCACCTTAACATAATTATTTTCATTTCACAATTTGCTTCCAGTTTCCAACCATAGGAAGACATTGGTCATAATTGTGATTTGTATGTATATAGTGTCCATTTCTCTTGCTTTTTTTCACTTAAGATCAGATTTTCATAATTATACTGAATGCCTGGCTGCATGTATTTCTCTGGGTTGCTAATTTGTGATTTTTTTGATGGTTTACCCAAAGAAGGGAGGACATTTATTTAGTTTCTCATATTATGTTCTTACAGATAACGATATATACAGCTTTTGCTTCCTTTTGAATTTTCTTTAGGAATAACCCCAGGAGTGGGACCCCTGGTTCTTGATATGGATTGCCTTACTGACTTTTTTAAAAGGATGACACCAATTATGGTACCACTACTAGGGCCCATGACCATTTTCATTACAAACTAAAAGACCCAAAAGAGATGCCAAACTTATGGGAAAATTGTTTTTGCTTGTTTGTTTTGGCGAACTCTTTTTTAATATTATTGATCTTAACTGGGAAGGCTTGAATGGAATCCTAAGGAAGAAAAAAATGAAAAATGCAGGGACTTCCCTGGTGGTGCAGGGGTTAAGAATCCACCTGCCAATGCAGGGGACACGGGTTCGATCCCTGGTCTGGGAAGATCCCACGTGCCGCGGAGCAACTAAGCCCGTGCGCCACACTCCTGAGCCTACGCTCTAGAGCCCACAAGCCACAACTGCTGAGCCTGTGTGCCACAACTAATGAAGCCCACGTGCCTAGAGCCTGTGCTCCGCAACAAGAGAAGCCACTGCAATGAGAAGCCGCGCACCGCAACAAAGAGTAGCCCAGGCTCGCCTCAACTAGAGAAAGCCCACGCGCAGCAACGAAGACCCAACACAACCAAAAATAAATTTTTAAAAAAATGAAAAATGCAGAGGTAGTAGTTTTGCAGAACAGATCCCATTCTATGACTCAGCATTCTTTCCTTCACTTGTTTCTATTTCTGGTAGGGCAAGGATGCCCTAAGAGTATGAGATACTGGTAGGTCTGGGCTCAGAACAAGAGCTGCTTTCCCTTAATGATGGGACAGCTAGAGGTGAGCCAGACACAAATAAAATCCATGAGAGCCACAAATAGCCTGATGGTTGGCTGTGTCAAGAGAGGCATCCAGCTAATGCTGGGCCTTTGGAGTTCACTTGGAAGAATTCTTTCTCATCTGAAATTCTGAAATCTGAAGGCATTGACCTCATCTTTCTGCCTGCTGTCTTCTTTCTGGGGACATTCTTGCTGTGACTTACTGGCCAAAGGCAAATCCTCTGACAGATGTTGAGGTAGAGAATGATGTGGAGAGATCTACCTCCCTAAGAAAGAACGCCTGTGGGTAGTTACTGAGAGTGCAGCTCCCAGATCATAGCACAAGAGAAAGGGGCAGTCATCAGTGGTGCCTAATAGACACAGAGAAGGAAGGCTAGCACGTGTGTTACGGTGATGCAGGGCACCGATGTGGACTCACTTGACTCTTCCCTCCAAATTAGGAGTTGTTAGGGTGTTGAGATGTGCAATGACTCTCGTCTTCCATAGGTTGTACCCTGCTGTCAGTCCAATAGAATAACCATAGTATCCAATATTGCACAGTACATACAATTTGAGAAGCATATATTAACATACACATTAGGCATGACACTGAGTGTCTCGGCCAAGGTCATTCAGCTACAATGAAATGACAGTGTCACTTAGTCCTTGGTCCTGGGGGTCTGTCTCATAGTCTGTATTATGAATGAACCCAGACATTCGAATGAACACTCACCAATGTATGAACCCAGCTATTCTGCCACTTGGGCCCATGCTCTCCTTTATACCCTGCAGCCACTATAGGATAAAACTAGGTTTTGTGTAGCCTTTGCTCTACAGTAGTTCAGAGGTCAAAGGGCAGACGTGTTACCTACAGATAATGGGTTCATCCAGAAGCCTCATTACCTCCTACGTAGCTTCCATGTTTTAGCAAGTTTATACCCCTACGGACAACTGTCTGTTTGGAAATGATAGAAGATAGAGCAGCCCATAATGCTGCTGATTGGGAAAGAGTTTACTGTTTTTCATGGTCTCCCTGGGAGGGAGATGCTGAAGATAGGAGAGTAGCACAGCTTTGGGGATATGTGGCCTTGGACAACTCACTTAACCTCTCTGAGCTCCTTCGCATAAAAGGGGAATGACAACACTTGCTCCATGCGCTGTCTTGAGAATTAAATGAGATGGTTCATGCGGACTCCCCCTGAACAGAGAGAAGGAAATGTGCTGTGAACCTTGAAAAACATGCTCCTTCCTCCCGTCAGCCTCACTGCTGTGCCTCTTGCCTGGACACACTGTAGGCACTATTCCATGTTCAATCTGCAGCCATTTGTGACTACAAAACAAATGTGTCAACTTTCCTCAATGTGGTGTTTTCTCTAATCTCTCTTAGGAGGTGCTTGAACTTGCTTTCTCGATCTTGTATGACTCAAACTGCCAGCTGAACTTCATAGCTCCTGACAAGCACGAGGTAAGGGTCTCAGTGGGGTTAATTTATGAAAGAATGTCATATTTTCTCAAGAAAAACAAGCAGGTAAAAAATATTGGAAAGAAAGAAATTTCATTTTTTAAAAAAGTCTACCTGAGAAAAATCACGAGCAAAGGTACATCTTGTTGACTTGGAATAGAATGGAAACCTCTCGAAAAACTGCAAGTTGTAACAGATTCAACTTCTTCTTAGCCTGATCAAGAGTTTATGGTAAGGACTTCCCTGGCAGTCCAGTGGTTAAGACTCCGCGCTTCCAATGCAGTGGGTGTGGGTTCGATCCCTGGTTGGGGAACTAAGATCCCACATGCCACACGGTGTGGCCAAAAAATAAATAAATAAACAAAAACTTAAAAAATAAAAATAAAGAGTTTATGGTAAAGAAGAAGAATGTACAAATGCTTCATACTCAGTAAGGGCATAATTGTTAACCCAGAGGAAGTATCAGCCCTGGCTTATAGCTTTGGTTTTCCTTGAATATTTAGCTTTGGGTCAGAATTTTCCCATGATAAACTTATTTCTATTCTTTAAAACATTTGATGAAGTAGGTTTTTTACCATGTTTCTTTAAGTTATTTTAAGAGGTTTAGGGCTGTCTCTGCTGTTGGAATTTTATTTTTGAGATGCTTTTATTCCTTTTGACATCTTGTTATATGTATAATTTGTTTCTCTTCTTGAAACATGCTGTCAGCTATATTTAAAATATTTAGCATAAATCCAGGAAAATGCATTTGTAAGATGAAGTAGCAGCTCTGGTTGATTTAACTTTTTCTCTTGTAAACTGGAACCCAACATCATGCTTGAAACTCTTATTTTTAGATGATACCATTCAAATTTTTGTTGTGCATGTGGTTACATAAAAAGCTTTTAGAAAGGAAGGAACATTTTAATAGAATTTGAATTTTGTTCCCCATTTCCCCTGGGAGACTTAGCTCATTTAGAAGTTATTCTGTATTTGGTTTTCACTGGTTTGAAGCTTTTGAATAAAATTGTACATCCCAAAGAGAGAAGAAAGATTATATGCAAATCCTGCATTTAGAGTGGTGCTTAAATATAATTCTGTGTTACTTGACATTTCGTTCACAGAAGGGGATGACTTTGTCTTCATCTTCCTGAAAGTAGACACTGTGTCCTACCATTTCTCTTTTTAAATAAAATTGTGGTTGTACACAGGCCACCGTATTCAAGATATATACGGATGTATAGGAAACTACTTAAAATGGTAGAACTGTGGATGCTATTTAAATCTATACAACGCTGTTTTTCCCAGTGTACATTAATTCCAGATAAGGATAAATATTCTGGGACTGCCAAATTTTTATTCATATCTGCCATTTTTTACTGATGTAGTGAGGAGAAAAATGCCATACACTTGTGAATACTTTTAATTTCTTCAGACCACTTCCTTATCTATTACCTCATTTTATTTGCATAATCGCTCCATAAAATGGAAAGTTCTATCACAGATATCCTTGTTTATCAAAGGAGGAGAGAGAGGCCTACCAAAATTGAATAACTCGACAATAGTACTGATAATAGTAATTATAGCCCGAATACTCTGTACCAGGGACCATTCAATGCTTTATGTGCTTCACCTCTCTTAATCCTCATTCCGTAACTCTTAAGGAACAAACTAATGTTATTCCCATTTTATAAAAAAGGGAAGTGAGGCACAGAGAGGTTAAGAAACTTGTCCAAGACGAAACAAGCAGTAAGTGATAGAGCTTGGATTTAAACCATGGGGGTCTTGTTCCAGAAACACTTTCTCTTTGGCCCCTGCACTGTGTAGCTTGGAAGGAAGAAAGCAGGACCTGGACTCATGACTTCCTGCCAGTGCCCATCCCCCAGCTTCAGCAATTATCAGCTCGTGGCCAATTAGGTTTCACCTATACCCTCACTCACACCCAGCTGCCACAACACCCCAGATTATTTTCGAAGCTCATCCAGATATCATATCATTTTATTTGTAAATATTCCCGTGTGCATCTCTAAATAATAAAGAGTCCACTTGGAAACATAACTATCATACCATGATCACACCCAATTTTATAACGTTTTAATACCACGATTTGCAGTCAGTTTTCAGATTTCTCCAACTGTCTCATTTCTGGTTTTCTTTTTTTCTTTTATACTTTGTTCAGATCAGAATCCAAATAAGATCCATACATAACAATTGGTTCACGTGTTTCTTCAGTTTCCTTGAATCTATAGGTTCCTCTCTCCTTCTCTCATGAACATGTGCATGTGCTTTTTTTTCTTGCAATTTATTCATTGAAAAAACCAGCTCATCTGTTTGGTAGCATAGCCAATAGTCTAGATTTTGCTGATTTTAATTCTGTGTATTAGTTTCCTTGGCTGCTGTAACAAATTACCACAAATTTAGTGGCTTAAAACAACATAAATGTAGTATCCTACAATTCTGGAGATCAGAAGTCGGATTCAGGTCTTTCTGGGCTAAACTCAAGGTATCGACAGAGCTGAACTCCTTTCTGGACTAGGGGATAATCCATTTCCTCACCCCTTCCACTTCTAGAGTCACCCGCACTCCTTGACTCATTCCTCACCTCCATCCGTCTCAGTAACGGCGGGTTGAGCCCTCACACCGCATCATTCTGACCGCCTCTTCCATACTCAAATCTCCCTCTCTCTCACTCCTGTTCTGTTTCCCTCTTCCACTTTTAGGGACCTTTGTGATTACATTGGGCCCACCTAGATAATCCCAGATAAAAATCCCTGTTTTAAGATCAGATGGTTAGCAGTCTTAATTCCCTTCACCATGTAACCTAACATACTCACGGGTTCCAGGGATTAGGACATGGTCTTATTTAAAAGGAGGGTACTATTCTGCCTACCATAACCTGCTCTATCATTTCATGTGTTTATCTGCATCCTGTATTTCCTATTAAGTGATAGTTAGACGATTCATCAAATTCAGGCTCTACTTTAAGCAGCAGTTGTGTTGTATTCTTCCATGATGTCTGGTTGTCTCTCTTTTGGAAATGTTTGCAGCCATTGATGATTATTGCCTAGATCCTTGGATCTATTAGACTTTGGAAAAGGTTGATATTCCAATTCTATTATAGTTACGTAAAGAGAAACTGGCCTCATCAACTCTTTGGTTACCCTGAGGTTAAACAGTGTACATATGATAGGCAGGATAATGCTTGATTCTCTTTACCAGTTTTCAAAATCATGAGCATCTTCAAAGGAGGCCAGTGAAGGATTTTTGGTGTTTGGGTATCATTATGAAGTTATGGATTTAACGTATTTGCATATCAATAGGTTGCAGTTGTTGTCATTATCAGTGTCCAAATTATCTTACCTAGAGAAAGAAGGAACGCCTTCTGGTTAGCTTCTGAGTTCTATTGACAGATGTCTTTGGCAGCTTTCAGGCATTCTGGCATGACAAGATATTCCAGGTTCATCTTGTACATTTCCTGCCTTTTCTCTGTGGAGCTTTGGCTCCTTTTGGTATTTAGCAACCAGAATCTGGACATTAGGTGTGCCTGTCACTACTTGGTTGGTCATTATTTTCAGGTTTTTTGTAGACAGAGCTTGGAGTTATGTTTTTTTAAAGATAAAATACACTGTAAGTTCATATTGATACTTCCAACTCAGATTCAGTACTACAGCGTTTTTATTTATTGGTTGATGTATTTTTTAATAAAATTTTCTGTACTTGCTGCTTCTCAAAAGAAAAGCACCACAGAAGTGTTCCTGTGGGTTAAATTAATCTGTACTAGGAAGCTAGCCAGGACTGGGAAAGCTGTGTACAAAGAGCAGTAATCCCCAGCACGTAGGGATTTACAATGAAACAGTGCCAGAGCTGAAAGGGGCCTTAAACAACATGGGGTTCAGTGGTGCCCATATCTGGAGGTACATCAGAATTAGCTAGAAGCTTTTCCAAATAAAATTTCCTGACCCAAGATCCATAAGATCAGGATCTGCAGGGTAGGACCTGGGTATCTATTTTTATTAAAGTTATTTATGAGGAAACGAATGTTTCGATGTGTTCGGAATCTATCTAAGGTATTCATGAGGACACTAATACTTCCAGAAATCCTTTAGCAGTCAACTGATGTTTAGATAGGTTAAATGCTTTGGCTGAGATCACATAGCCATGGCAGAACCAAAGCTCTGCGGTTCAGGGCTGCACTACTCAGACATGGGCCTCGTAATACACCCATGGTACACCTCCTTGGCTTAAAAAGTGGTGCCACCAATGTGCATCACGGTATATTTCTATCACCTCACTATGACTTAAGATTTGTGTAGTGCTTGCCATCTTGTAGTACTTTTATGTTGAGATCTGCTATCATATTCTGGAACATAGCCCAGGTAACCACAGTGCAAAGGACAAGCTAAGTAGGGTCTGGAACTGCAGCTTGACCCAGTGAGGGCAAGAGAGGGGGGAATCTAGAGCATGTTCTAGAAGGAAGACCAGTCCCACAGGAAAAGCAGAGAAATTGCTATCAAAGAAGTCCTATATAGGACTAGGACATCCTAAAAGGTGAGCAAGCAGAGCATCCAGAATGCAGGCAGTTTTCTGAGATGCTGGCAGCAGAGGCTAGTTCTTCCACCAGGTATCATGGCTCTAATACCAGGTCAGGGCAGGGTTTCAGCCTCTGGAGGGAAACTGACAAGAGCAAGGCAGGTCCTCAGATAAACAAAGCACAGTTCATAGTCTACTGGAGAGGCAAAGGACATGATTAATATTAATGAGAGAAGAACCAAATTCTTGGTTGGGTACTATGGAGTGCTTTCCAAAACAGGTGATGTCCCCAGACACCAGGCTCCAGAGAGCCTCCTGGAGGAGAAAAACCTTGGAACCTGGAGACCCAGGCAGAAAGGGTCCCTAGACCGGCAGCCAAGCCACCTTCTGTTAAGATCACCCAATAATTTTAGCCGCTTTGCCCACCAGACATTGAGCAGCACTCAGATATTTCCTAGACCTTTTGCTAAGAAATGCAAAGGTGGGACTACCATTGGGCTGTCATTGTGAGTGCTGGGAATCAGACAGAATAGGCAGAGATTAGCTACTAGACTGGGAACCATGGAGTGAGGAAAGAAGCAAACCTGACCTGATGTTGAGTCCAGGAGTGTTGGGATATATTCTACCAATACCTTAAACTCATTGACTCACTGGTGGGATGTTAGAGATATTATGTTGCACAGGCACGAAAACCCAAACCCTCCTGCTGCGCCACAGGGAGGCATCATGGGCACAGAAGAGTGCAGGCACTGGAAGCAGATTGCGTAAGTTCAAATCCCACCCACTCCACGTACTACCAAGTGACTTAATTTCTCACCACCTCAGTACCCTCATCTGTAAAACAGAGATGCTACCAGAAGTGTCAACTTTATAGAGATGCTGTGCATATTAAATGGTGATGCAGGCAAAACACTTAGCACAGAGCCTAGCCCATGCTGAGTGATCAGTAAGTGTTAGCTATTGTTACTCCTCTTGTTATCGTCATCAGTAGTTCTCATTGTCACCTCCCTTCCCACCAGTACTGTATCTGGACAGATGGGCTGAATGCGCTGCTGGGGAAAGACATGATGAGTGACCTGACGAGGAATGACTTGGACACGCTGCTCAGCATGGAAATCAAGCTCCGCCTCCTGGACCTGGAAAACATTCAGATCCCCGACGCACCTCCACCCATCCCCAAGGAGCCCAGCAACTATGACTTTGTCTATGACTGTAACTGAAGCACCCAGGGCCCAGAAGCTCCCCCTCCAAAACTGGAAGAGCTAGCTAACAGGAGAGAAGAATGAAAACACTCCCACGCCTTGGAATCCGCTGTGGTAGAGGAAAGCTGTGGTCCACATTTCCTTTGGGCCCAGCGCCTCTAGCCCCGGCGTCTTCCTGCCCCTCCCTGGCATCCTGCTCACCGCCCTGATTCCGTTTCTAGACTCCGTTGCTTTAGGTCACCTCCCGTTGCTGCAGCCTAAGGTGGGAGAAAAGCAAAACCCACCGCCAGTAAGAGAGCCAAAGGGCCCCTCCATCTTCATCCCAGCAGGCAAGCCCTCCCCTCCTGGAGGCTGAAAGCCAGCAGCACCAGACCGCCCCCAAACCTACAGCCAGACCCAGGGGTGTGCCCGAGGCCTGTGTCTGGAAGAAACAGTCGAGCTGCTTGAGGAGACCAAACACCTCCTCGTCCCCCTGCTGTCTAGAGTCCGCTCACACCACCAGTTCCATGTGAATTGAAATCTGCTTCCAAACCCCCTCCCTCCCGCATCCCAGCCTTTGCCTGCCCTTTTCCTCTCTGGTCCCAAGAGCAACAGCTTCTTCCTAGTTCTCGCCAGCGCTGGGTCTCCAGACACAGTCCGTGGGTCCCATGGCCACTTCACGTCCGCCCTGTGACTGTGACCACCCTTCCTGCCTCCCAGCTAGTCTTGGCTTTCCTCTCCCCGCCCCAGCCCAGACCTGCCCTCTTCATTTTCACACACCCTTCCAGCCCCTTAGCTGAAAGCACAAATGGTGAAATCAGTCACCTTGCTCCATCTCTAATGTACTAAATCTCAAAGCCTCGATGACAGGCAGTTGCTATCTAAGGGTTTGGTGGTCCTTCTCCTGGTGGTTCTGCTGAACACAGGTTTCCACAGGATGGTCAAATAGCCAAGTTTACATCGTTGTAATTATTACAGGTATTGACAGTTTGCAAGGGTTCAGGGTTGTTGGTTTGGGGGGGGGGTTTTTTTTGGTTTCTTTTTTCTTTGCTTTGTTTTTGTACAAAAGAGTCTAACATTTTTTGCCAAACAGATATATATTTAATGAAAAGAAAAGATACATAAAGGTGTGTACTTTCCAGGGTTTTTTTTTTTTTTTTAATTATTTGGCTCCTAAACCTCTTCCTGAGAATAACATTCCCCTAAACATGCTGTGGAATAAAATTAATTGTGATGAGTTGTGGGGCTGCTGTTTTGATTTGGTAATTTAGGTTCTTGCTGCTCAGGCATCAGCATCACCTGTGAGCTTGTTAGAAATGCAGAATCTTAAACCTCACCCCAGCCCTGCAGAATCAGGTGATGCACGTGCATATTAAAGTTTGAAAAGCACTGGCCTAGGGGACTCCTGACCATTGCTGGGTCACCATAGGCTCTGCACATCAGTGAAGAAGGATCCTTCTAAGAAGACCATCTCAAGTCATCTAAAAAAATCAGACCCACTATGTAATAATATGATCTATTCATTTTACACTCTTGCCTCCTGACAGTGACTTTCTCTTTTATTTTTTCTTCCTTACCATTATATAATTTATGGAACTGACCAAATGAAACACATCACACTTTGAAGGAGTACAGTTAGCAAAGGAAAAGAATGCAGACCCATAGACCAGAAATCAGTCAAGCCAGAACTAAATGAATCTAACTATGAATTAATGAAATATGGGTAAGAGCCCAGCAAAGGATTTTTCTGAGGTTAGTTCCACTGGAGGCATATCTGGATCATAAACTCCAAGGGCTGGAAGGGATATCAGCAAGGTCCCAGTGATGCAGAATTTACAGCACAAGCCACTCTCGACTCTCAATAGAAGTGTTAGATGCCTTCAGGTCACTGCTGTTTATTGTTACCCAGATGTGCAATTACAAATTGACCTGGGTTGAGATGACATTACAGGGAAAAAAAAAAAAAAAAAGACCTCCTTTATAATCCATAGTAATTCCCAAGCGATTATGCTTTACATCAGTGCACTCACACCTGAGTGTCAAGTTGATACTTCCTTTACATTAAGCTTTGATGATATTAACAGGTATGTCCTTCATGTCAGGAGCACTTATTGATCTACCCATCATCCTGATAAAATGATAAATGTTAGGTAAAAGAAAGCAGACAGAGTCATACCATTTTTTACTTAGGAATTACCTGACTCCATCCATGAACAGGGGAATTCTTTGGACCAAGATATCTGAGGTCCTGGGACACTGAGTTTAACAGATTGATCATCCTATGACCCTTGCTAGGAAGAACAAGCCCTTCTCGCTTCTGTTGCTCCTGCTTTGGTGTATTATATAGAAACTAACTCTTTCAGGGCTATTAAAGAAAGCATTCTGCTTCATCCCTGTAGACCCTCCTCTCGAGGACTGGTGAGCTCCTGAGAGTGTGACATCATTCCTTCATTTTGTGGCAATATGGTGCAGGGTGGCTGTCCCCATTTGGCCACCTCATCTTCTCAGCCTCGGCTGCCGAAGGCAACTTTCCCAGCCAGTGGGCTTCCCACAGCCAGCTCAGCTCCCATCGCCACGGTTGTCTAAGCTTGGACAAATCAGCCAAAGCCAAGGGAGCACTGAAGGAGGAGCCCAGTTTCGTCGTTAAGCCTAAGCTGCATTCTCCAATTCAGCTTTACCTGAAATAAAACTGATCATTGAATTTTAATCTACTGATATTTTAATTCCTCTCTTATTCTTATTCAGAACCTATAGGGAAAAGGGTAATTAATTGGCACTCTCAAACACAAAAGTGACCAAGGGCAAGAAAATCTGATGATTATTGCAGAAGAAAAAGTGCAAGGCTGAATGTTTCCTGAGTCTATTTGCAAATCCATTCTAAACCACCTTCCAACTAGCAACTAAAGCATTTCCTACCTACCTGCTTTTATAATGAACTGAGCAGTTGTACCATTGACATATATGCCTTTTATCGATTTTGTCTTAGTTATGAAATCTTTAACTTAAACCTTTAACTTACTATAAACCTTTAACTTAAAGGAAATAAAATATTCCTATGATAATCAAAAACATGCTTAGAGCTAGACACTAGGAATGCAACAAGAATAAAATTTGTAAAATCGGGAAGGTTATAATCAAGTAATTTAGTCGAATATAAAACCAAATAATTGCAGCACAGTGTGGAAATGATACTATATAACTGTGTACAACATAGAGTAGTAGAAAGGAGGTTGTGCTCAACACGCTTGAAAGTGGGGTAAGGGAAACCAAGAGAGGAGTAGAAACTTGAATTAGGTCTTGAAAGACAGAAGCTGTTTGCCACGCAAGAGATAAACATTCCAAGTAGAGCAAAACATACAAACAGAGCGTGGAGGCAGGAAAACTGGTGACTATTCCAGAATCTGTAAAACATTCAGTATGGCCGGTATGTAGGATGGATATGAAAGGGCAAGGGAGAGAAGACTGCAGAGGATGTAAGAGGCACAAATCATGAAAATCCTGAGATGGTTGGCCAGGGATTTTACTTGAGGGCAAAAGAGTGTAGTCAGAGGAGTGATGTTGTCAGATTTGCCATTCAGAAATATCACAAAGACAAAATACCCATGTGGGGGAAAGATCAGTGTGGGAGAAATGGAAAGTAGAGATATTAGCAAGAAGGTGACCGACATAGTCCCAAGCAAGAACCATTTGAGCCAGCCTTTGGTATAAACGATGGGAAAGTGGAGGAGAGTAAAGCCATTAAAGAGCAGAGTTAGCTGCCTTTTAAGTGAAGGAGAGAGAAGAATGCCAATGACTCCTGAGTTTCTGGAATGGGTGAGTAAGCAGATAACAAGGCTGTTACCTAAAATGAGGAAGAGAGGAGAAACGGGAGATTTTAGGAAATAAAAGTGAGGGGAGATCATGAGACAGTTTGTTGGACTTCTCCAATCAAAGGAATGGAAGCCAAACCTCATTCTAAAATGGAAATCTCATGACTTGAGAAACCTGTGAATGAGGGGCCTGGAAATTGTCATCGCTCAGTAAGTAAATCCCCTCCCATCCCTTTGGTCCCCCATCCATGCCCTCTCCTTCCCTCACGTCCTCTCCTTTCCTTTATGATAACACAGTGGTTGAATGATCTTTAGTATAGTTCAACTATACGGGCATGTTTCAACCAATTCAGCCTGTTTTATGAAAAAGGAAAATAATAAGCACAGGGAAGGAAGAAAGGAGAAAAATTTAAATTTGAACATACTCTTGAAATAAATATCTGAGGTAACTTGCAATAAAACCACAATTTAAAATAAACTTGGGGGTGGGTGGGTGGGTAGAGGATATATGGTATAATTCTATATGAACATATAGTTATACCCTATATTTTTCTTTTAATGGAATTACATTTTTTTCTGACAGTAAAATGTAAAATGAATGTTAAATGTTTTTAATCAGAACACACCCAAATGAAGGAAGGAAATAATGCTACCAGAAACATGATGTGTAGTTGATATACTTGAACATTAAATCTAAACCTGGGCTTCCTGGAAGCCAATGTAAATAAGGAAGCAAATTGGGATATATAGCTCTCATTTTTTAAATTAAATTTCTATCACCTCATAAGCAAATATCCTCTCCCAGGCACCAAATCTCGGAGAGGACATGCTATTAAAAGCACATAACACCTTCAATAAACACTTCTTAGTAGGTGCTATTTGTCTGCCACTCTATTTTGCTAATGAAAAGGGTTACCCCCCAAAGCCCCTTGAGAGATGGAAGCAAACAGGTACCAGAGAAGGGGCCTTCTGAATGCTAGAGTCAGTTTAGGGACAAAATATAGAAGAATCAGAAGAGGAGTCTGGAAGTTGAGCAACCAAGGAAAGCTTGGCCAGAGAAAGAGGTTCAGGAATGCACGGGGTGGGTCCAGGGCTAGGAGAGGTGCTGGGCACAGACGAGCAGGATCCAGAAACTGAATCCCCTTGCACTTTCATCAGGCACTCACTATGCACCATGCACAGGGCACAGGGATACAAAAGTAAACAAGTGACTCCGCCTTCTAGAGTCTCATAGCCTAGGACAGGAAAGACAAATAAACGCAATCCAGAGCTAAAAGGATCTTAATGTAGAGAACACTGAGCTAGCACACAGAGCAGGAAGTGACTTCTTCTGCCTGGAGGGAGTGAGGCCTGAGAGAGGGTTGGGAGGATGAGCAGGAAGCCCCCAGGTGACAAGGGAAAGAAGGCCAGGCTCACTCCCTACTCATCCTTCAGGTCCCAGTATGGTCATTGTTTTCCCTGGACATCAAAGTCAAGGTTGGGGACTCTGGCTCTGTGTTCCCAGAGCCACTTTTACTTATGGTCATTGAGCTTTCACTGTCTTCCTCACTTGCCGGGAACCCTATGAAAGAGGGCACCTGGCCAGCTGTTCTCACCACTTTCATGCCCTACCCTGAGCCCAGTGCCAGGCACCTAACTGCACTCCATCAGCTCTTTCTAAGAGAATTGATCAAGGGCTTTTCTGGAAGGGGTAACAGCATGAGGCAATAGAAAGAGGAAATGGGTTATGGCTGGAACAGACATGAGTGTGGGAGAGAGAAAAGTAGGAGATAATCTTGGAAAAGAGAGTGAGGACCTTGAATGGCAGACCAAGAAGTTGGAACTATATTTTTTAAGTGGCCGGGGCCACTGACATAGATACTTAGGTGAATGGAGTAACCTGATTTGCATTTTAAGATCATCACTTTCATACTGACAGTAGCACAAAAGGCAAGTTGAGGAAGAGTGGGTCTAGAGGCAGGGAGACCAGGCTAAACATGTTTCCAAGGTGCCTCATTCTTTTTTTTTTTAATTTCTTTTCTTCTATTTATGTAAGTACAATATCACTATCACATTCTGCAAATGCAGCAGTTAAGACCTTACTAGAAGAAATGACTTGGCCAAAACATAAGTGGTAAAACTAGGATTTGAATCCAGGTTCTCTGGTTCCAGCTTCTCCTTAATTCCTTTTGCAAGCCATTTTATTTATTTATTTATTTATTTGTTTGTTTATTATTGAATTGCCATTGGCATACAATATTATATTAGTTTTAAGTGTACAACATAGTGATTTGATATTTTTTCTACATTAAGAAATGATCACCACAATAAGTCTAGTTGCCATCTGTCACATACAGAGTTATTACAATATTATTGACTCTGTTCCCTATGCTGTATATTACATCCCGTGACTTATTTATTTTACAGCTGCAGGTAAAGGTGCCTCACTTTTAAGAAGGCTGAACTTATCAATCAATCAATCAATCAAATTACTAGGATCAAATTGAGTTCAGAAAAGAATATATGTGTGTGCTGTAAAAGAGGTGAAACGATCATCATGGCAAAGACAGAAAAATTAAAGGCAAAAGGATGTATAATTGAAGCCTAATGTATAAATACAAAAATAGAAACAAGACCAGATCTTTCCCAGATTGCCTGAAAAAACAAAACCTGGACAAATGCTGGTTACAAGATATCTGCCTAAAATAAAATGACACAGAATAATTGAAAATACAGAGGTGAGCATGATATACCAGCAAATACAAAGTCACAGTTTCACATGAGGAGAAGAGATGGCAGGAAGGGAGAAAATAAATATCAGGCAAGTAAAATGAAGATAAAAATCTATGGAAAAAGAAAGTGACTTTGTAATACTGTTTACCATGTTGATACGACTGATGAGAATATCTAATGTCACTGCAAACCGGTAAAGGGCTTTCACCGGAACCTGACCTTCCTGACACACCCTGATCCTGGACTTCCAGGCTCTAGAACTATGAGAAATTTCTGTTCTTATAAGCCACCCAGTCAGTGGTATTTTGTTATAGAAGCCTGAACAGACTAAAAGACACATGGTTTGTAGCTCACCTTCAATAAATAAACTCTGGTTTGATGGTGTTCCACTTAAAATGTCACTTGAAACCAATCACAGTTTTCTAAAACGGTGACAGTCCAGCAAACAAGACCTTACTGAATTTGCAGAGAATTTTTGCATAATTAAAACTTAAGAACACAATCGATTTTATTTTCCTTTTACTTCATTTCATTTTTAGAACCAGGTAGTACTATTGACCAAAAATTCTAAGAGATTTAGCAAGGTCTGATGCTACCAAATATAATTTTTAAGAACAAAAGCACAAAATATGATAGCAAAAAACACATACGAGAGAGAGAGAGAGAGAAAATGAGAATGTACATGTATGTTGAGGAAAAGCCTAACTTCGGAGCAATATCATGGTTGCACAGTTGTTAAGAAAATATAAGCTGTGAAGTCCTGTGCCAAATTCCAGTTCCAGTGCTTGCTAGCTGTGTGACCTAGTTATTTCCTGGTTTGTAAAATTTTGTCTATACAATTCTTTTAAAACAACTATTGAAAGATTATATTAAATCATGTTTATAAGTTTCATGGGACAGTGTCTTGAGTATAGTAAATAGCAAATACTCACAGCTAGACCTTTCTGATGCCAAAAAATCAAACACGTCCACTTGAATCCCTTTGAGTCTGAGAATTAGGCCACGCTCCACCCCTCTTCCCAGGCTAGTTGCTGACCATGTGGATCTTGTTGTACCCTTCACACTTTGCCCTCATGAATTGCTACTGTCTTATTCCCACCATTCAGATCTTACCCCCCTCTCCTGTATGGTAGTAGCGGATGTTGAACAAGTGGGCCAGACCCTGGATGGTACCTACACAACCAGGATCAGTGGCCCAACCTGCAGGAATAGAGCTAAAGTAGAAACTAAGTCAACATGAAGGAGTCAGGCTGAACCAGCAAGAGCAAGGTCGGAAGCCAAGGGTATTCCATGTGGCACCAGGAATAATGGGGAACTCTCTGTATCTACCTTTATTGGACATGAGAAGTGTGGTGCCTGTGTGCTTCTGGCTGCCATGTACTGACCACCTGGTTGGCAGGCATTAGGTGACACGTTTTCCTTGCAGTACATCATTTTCCTCTCCAGGGGGCTGGTAGTGTTACCTATTTCACAGATGAGAAATCCAAAGCTCAGAGAGTTTAGACCACTACCCTACGTCACATAGTAAGGAAAGAGTTGAATCTGGGGCTTTCTCTGATACAATGCCCTCTACTGACTCAAAAGGACAATGTGTGGTGGACCCCTTCACCCTCTGATGCTTATGCTATACAGTTTTTTGAACCTAAATTTGGGACTTCACGTTTCTCTCCTGGATGAGGAGAAGCAGGTCATTGCATTTTGCTGGTGGAATCCCTTACCTCTGAAACATGAAGCTTCTCTAGAAGCTTCTCTTATGAGCTGCGCGCCATACACCAGCCTGCTTAAGGTCCTGCCGTTGCTGTCATGGTCCCTCAGCCCGTGCATCACCTGCTCAGCCTCACACCTGAGCAGGTTCTCTCCAGCTGCATCAGTTCTCCTAGACTTTTCACCAGGGATCTGTAATGCCTTATTCTGGTCATAAGTTGTAAGAGAACTTTCACACTGTTCTTAAAATTCCCTACACGCCTTGATTGATTTATCTTGGATTCTCCAACTCTTCTCTTCCTGGCCCATCTCTCTCTCTTATAGTTGCTCTTAGTTAAGTTTTTTTATTAGCTACCTCCCCATTTTCTTTGGGATCATTGTGGTCCTTGAAAGCTGCCAGGGTAGCTCTTTAAGGTTAGATTCCAAAGTACATGCCCAGAATTTATGAGGAATCCCTCCAAATACAAAAGAGAGCTGCCTGTTTGCTTTTACAGTGAGTGCCATCGGATCACTCCCTATGACAAGGAGCATCTGTGGTTTTTCCTATAAAATAGCTTTCCAGCACTTTCCCCATTACAGACTAGTGGCCCTTTGAGAAGTGAGACCACTCCTTCTCAAGACTGGATTTTGAATTTTCCTGTTTACATTTGGAAAAGAGCGATCTGCTATCACTACAGAGTGCAAAGCAGAAGAGGGAGTAAGAGCCATTTTGGGAGTGGATCTTCGTACCCCAGCAGAGCCTGCTGTGGGGCAGTATTGCTGCATTGGCGCATTTGACAGCTTTGTGCAGCTCTCCAAAGAGCAAGCACCCAAGGCTGATGCTGCCTCTGAACAGGAAGGTCAGGTCACGCCATCCCTCTGTCCTGTAGTGGGCTATCTATTTCCCTCACCCATTGTGAGAAGGGTGAGGAGAAATGAACAGGCATACATGCAATTTCGTTTGGCCAAAGTCATTTCAACATCTGTAAAGCAACCAAGAATTCATCCATCACCAAATAAAGTCATTATCGAAGCAGCTGTTACCCAGACATGACTCTCAGCTGGGGCGGTGGGAGAACAATTTATCTCTTAGCAGCAGCTTGCCAACATCTAACTTGTGATTTATAGAGGAGGAGAAATCCTCAGAATATAAGGTTCAGGCAGATGTGTTGAAAATGGCTCTTCAAATTCTTTTGAAATTTTGTCTACTGTTATTCAATTTATAAAATACTCATAGAAAATTTGGAATATTCAGAAGCAAGTATACAGGGGAAAAAATGACTTCTAATCAAGATAACCACATCAATATTTTAATACATGCCCCTTCCAGGCATTTCTCCATCTGTTAGATAGATAGACAGATAGATAGATAGATAGATAGATAGATAGATAGATAGATAGATAGATAGGTAGGTAGATAGATAGATAGATACTGTGTAATTAAGAATATATCACATATTTATATGTATTTGTATCATCAACTGAACGGAATCAACCAGGGAAAATGAGTCTATCCATACAACTCTGCCCTCATTGTAACCAGGATTCCTTGGGGGTCTCATCCAGTGATCCTCCTTAGCTTTTTCTAACGTTTGGCATCTTATTTCACATGGCCACTCCCAGGACTTCTGGAAATGTCCCATGGTCAGTCTGGGCACCCTCAACTTCATATACCAGGATATCTCTCTAAGTTTCCTGTATACATGCTTCTGTGTTTCTCAGTATCCAGTATGAACAGATGAGAAGGATAACAAACTTAAGTAAATCCCATATATCAAATGGGGAAAAGTTGAAGGAAATACTTCAAGTCAAAAGGAAATGAGATAATGCAGGATGTTAGAGAAATACAGAGCCCAACTTGAAGACCAAAGAGGAAAGAAATGCAGGCCACATCAGGCTGAATAAAACTCTTCCCCCTACACTCAGTAATAAGAGCAATCCCATTTGGGTATTTGTCCCAACTCTCTTTCAGACCTTCTTTATGAGAAAGGAAGATACATCAGGCACATTCCTTACCTTCAAGGAACTCATGAATAAGAATATATACCATCCTCTAGGGCCAGGTTTCTCAACCATGGCACTACTGACATTTAGGGCCAGTTAATCCTTTGTTATGCGGGGCTGTGCTGGGCTTTGTAGGATATTTAGCAGCACCCCTGGATTCTACCCACTAGATTCTAGTAGTACCTCTCTCCACCTCACCCCACCTTGCCCAGCAAGTTGTGACAACCCAAAATGTCTCCAGATATTGCCAAATATCCCTTGGGGGGCAAAATTGAGATTCTCCCCAACTGAGAACCACTGAACTAGATATGGGGGATGGGGACAGGGGGTTATTCTTCTGCTTGCTGACGTCAAGCAAAATAATCCTATTTGCAAATCATTGGGAAAAAATTCCAGCAGCAATGACCTTAGGGACATCAGGGTAGAGAGCACCCAGAGACATTTGGGTTTGGGAAAGAGAAAGGAAATAAAAATGGATTCACATACCTCATTTATTTTAAACCTCTCGACAGTCTTTCAAGGTAAGCTTTATTCGCTCACTTTACAGGTGAGAAAACCAAGACTCAGAGAGGATAAGTAACTGGCCCAGGACCACAGAGCACGTAAGCAGAGTACTCCCCACTCCACAGTGCTGTATGCAGCCAAAAAATAAGAGTTCCTAGAGTTTGGAGAAAGGAAATCTTACAAATTCAAAATTTATACATTTAAAATCAGAAAACCTGGAGAATGAGGAGATGGGTCTGAAGGGAGGAAGGCTTGAGTGACTTCAAAACCTGAGTGACTCCAAAGAGAAGATTTTACCCACTTTGAAATGGTTTGTTTAGAATTACTTTGTCAGCAAAATTGTCGTTGCAATATTTTGTCTACTGATTGGGCCCTACAATTAAGCCTCCCTTGATGAAGGCATGTTAAGGCTAATTTTAAATCTGATTACCGTCCGCACGACATCCACTTGGAGCTGCTTTTCAAACAAGCAGCAGTGTTTTCCTGGGGATGGCAGTGTCGGAATTTGTGGCCAGAAGTCTCTGCAGCCACATGTTCCTCTCCCACCCCTGTAACCCGCTCTAGACACTGTCAGTTCACAGCGTCTTAAACTCAAAGTGCCTTGATGCAAAGTAAGCTGCAGCGCTTCTCTCAGGAGCCCAGAAATGCCGTGGTGTCTAAGCATTGGCCTGAATCAGAGAACAGAGGAAGATGAGTATCTAATCAGATTAGTATGAGAAAAGGCTCTGGGTCATGTCCTGCCGTCTCTTGATTTGAAGCTTCTGTATTAATAGTAGTAATATGTGATTTGTGCCACCTCCTCTCCATTGTGGAAGGATAAAGGCGAGGGGGATTGACACGGATTATTAAAAAGCCTCTTGGCCCCAAGCCTTCCATTGTCTCTGGTCCTTCCGGTCCTTCTTTGAATAAAACATATGTTAAGCAAGACAGGAACTCTGAAGACTGTCTCTTCAGACCCTCTTCAATCAGTGGAGAAGCTGACCGTCCACCTCTGCTGCTTAAGATGACACCACACTCAGAAAAGTGTGCCAAAGGGGGCAGCACCGGGCAGAGCCAGTGCTGTGGAATCAATTCTGGCATCTGCACATCTGCCTGGGTCCAGTGCTAACCAATCTTTTTTCTGACTCTCAGTTTTCCCCGCTCCTCTTTATCCTCCCCTTTGAGATGGTACACATCTCTGCAAACTACTGTTTTCATTAATTCCCAGCACCCAAACAAGGAACATAAAATCCTTGCTTATCTCTTCAGACCCATCTCACTTACAGCGAGGGCTTGAAAAGTGCAGGTTGATGAAGATAGAAGAGAGGTTTGGGAGGTAGAAGAGGCAGCACCTGGTGGCCAACTGAGTGTGGGAGCAGTGAGGGAGCAGTCCAGAGTGACTGTGAGGTGACTTGCTTCATTGATTAGGGCAATGGTTACACATTAAACAGCAGAATGAACTCGAGGTGGGAGGAACACATCTGGGGGGAAGATGGGTGACTCAGTTTAGGTCATGGAGGTTTGAGTACCCAGGGCCACCCCAGGACCTGTGCCGGGAGAGAAGACGAGCTCTCTCTGCCACAACCCGAATTGCTCCAGCAAGCTGGATCCCTGCTCCATTGTCTACACAGATTAGGGAAGGTGACCTAAAAGGAAATGGCAAGCCAGGGTCTTAAAGTAAGATTTTTGGCAGTGGGGGAAATAGGAGAAGAGGGAGGCTACTGGTTTCTTCCTTGCATTTGCAGACCCACCAAAAATTAACATTGACGAAAGGGACTCAGCCTTCACATTCTGGAACAGCGTCTGGGCTGCAGCTCTGATCTCCAAGCTCAATGGTGAAGACCTCAGTCTCGCCGCTAAAAAACACCTGCCTGGGGCCAGGAAGAGTCCACAGCCTCCCCCAGCAGCAATTTACTTGTTTGCTTATGCTTTTCATTGTTGATATTATCTGATATTATCTCAACTTTAAAATGGCTTTTTGTTAGGTCATTTTGGTGTGGTTTTCCTCCTTTTGAAGTGTCTAGTCTTATCTAGCTGCTTTCCCGTTGGATATTTAACCTTCTGAGCTCAGAGCCAGAGTTTCCCTTTTTATCATTTTTCCTTGTTTTTATTTTTAACATTCTACCTTACATTACATTACATAAATTTGGATTCATTTTGATTTTCATTTTAGCTTTTGAGCTGAAGGTGTTTAAATTTTTATCTCTAAAAATCCTTCCCTTTGCATCTGTTTGAATTTTTACTTTAATCCTTTTATTGATTCATTTTTAAAATATTTTTTTCTTTTATTCATTTTCAAAATTTCTACCCTTAAATTTTTAGCCCATCTCTTACAATCATTTTCTTACTAGGTTTTCTCTTTTTAATTTCTTTTTTTATTTATTCTTAACATGAAGTCTGTCATTGCTCCTGCTGTTTATTGTTGTTTTCGTTGTTGCATTAAGGTTCTGGAAATAATTCCCCTATTTCCCATGCAAAACAGAGATTAGACGTCTTTTCCCTTCTAACTGTATACCTCCTTCCTTTCTGTCTGGCCCTGATAAATTTTTCCATATAGGTTTTTAGAAGTGAATTCTAAAACAATTCTAAAATAAATTAGACAAGCAAACACACACACACACATACACACACACACACACCTCTTACCTTATAAAATGAAATCCCTTCCCAGTCGAGAAAGCTGCCCCTGTAGATGTACATCTGAAGATTTGGAATGATGTATCACTGCACCACATTATAAGAAGCCATGGGATTTATAATCTTTGACTCCAAAGAATTCAAAGAACAATAGAAGAGAGGGATTTCAATGGTCTGCTCTGCAGACCACTTGCATCAAAATCTTCCAGGTTGTTTGTAAAACAACCTGGGTCCCATTTCCATTTTTAACAAGCTTCCCAGATATTCACTTACATTAAAGTTTGAGAACAATTGCTTTATTGTACTAAAATCTATCTATATCTACATATAGGTATATACAAAACCATTGAAGCTATTATGAATAATTGTTACTTCTGGGGAGTGAGACAGAATGGTGGGGCAAATATAACTTTTTAAATAATAAACATTTGCTACATTTATAGCAATAGTTTTAATTAAATAATTTTTAAAGTTATTACACACTCCTTTGGATATTTTCTTATGCTGTCGGAATCTCTTTTGACTTTAAGATAGAAAGTAGAACAAGTTACAAGTACATAGCCTCTAAAATACTGACACTGCCTCTCACTACATTAAGATAGGAGTTGGAATTCTGTGGAGTACCACCATAGGAAATTCACCTGCTCTGGCCCTGCCATGTTCCTCTTCAAAGAACTGGAAACTAAACAAGGAGGGATGAGGTCGCCCAGTTTCTCTTCCTTCCACTCCTCTCACTTAGCTTCCACGTGTCTACAGGATGGAGAGCAAGCATTTGGCAGAGAATTCACTGGTGCGAATGAGTGAGGCTGTCCTTCTTTTAACACTCCAACTACTTTCATTGTCCTATTTCCAAACATTTATTTACACAGCCCCATGCCACTTCTAGAGAGATTTCTGGATCAAGGCTCCCCAGCTAACTTTAATTGGTCAAGGCCAAGAGCTTGTCAGCGTAGTCTTTAGGGATTTTAGCCAGGGTCAGGCCCCGAGCAACTGGGATAAAGATGGTAAGAAGACTGGAGAGGACAGGAGAAGAGGGAGGAGACAGGAAATTTGCTATCACATACTTGGGGGGCTACCTGGATTAGTGCCTGTGGCATGTCTGGCTCAGTATTTATGAAATCCCGTTATCAGCATTTCTCTAAACTCCAGGGTATGTGTGTGGGGTTGGAGATGGGGTGAGCAGGTTGACTCCCTCAGACCCTGTGCCCAGAATCGTTCCTGTGTGTTGAAAGGCCCTGCCTCCACCCCTCCTATAGCTTGGGCATTTAATTTGAGCAACCATCTCTAATTATCTCTTTAGGATAGATTTCTAGAAGTCAGATTACTAGGTCAAAGAGTAATCCTACTTTGAGAACCTTAATTTATGTCTATTCATTAGGCAAGTGTTAGGTTTTTCCCACTGGATGACCAATTATAGACAAACATTCTATAACAGATATGTGTTTGTGGACATATGAATAACAAATTATTAGAAATAGCAGAGCTTTAATGCTCTTCAATGTACATAACACTTGACTAGCCCCAATCTACTGATTGGTGGTCCACAAAGCCTTCAGTGATAATGCCATGCTCTATATAAAAGAAAAGTTTAAGATTTCTGACTCAGGATAGTCAAACTAATGTGGAATCTATAGTTTGAATGATCCAAACAGGCTGTGTCAGCTAATCAATAAACTAAAGGATCCATGTGTCTTGATGGCTGTGGAAATGCAGGCTCGTGCATATCATATGCCAACGCTCCAGAGGATCTACCAAAATTGAGAAATAATTCACACACGGTAAGAGCCTTTTCTTAGGTATACAATTCAGTGATATTTAGTATAGTCACAAGGTTGTGCAATGCCACTATCTAAGCCCAGAATATTTTTAGCACTCCACGAAGAGACTCCATACCCATCAGCAGTCCCTCTACATTTGTCCTCCCTCCAGCCCATAGCAACCACTAATCTGCTTCCTGTCTGTATGGATTTGCCTATTCTGGGCATTTCATGTAAACGGAAGTATACAGCATGTGGCCTTTTGTGACTGGCTTCTTTCCCTTAGCAGAACATTTTCAAGGTTCATCCATGTTGTAGCATGTGTCAGTACTTCATTTCTTTTTATGGCTGAATAATGTTGCATCGCATGGATATACCACATTTTGGTCATCCATTCATCTGCGGAGGGTTTTTAATGTTAACTTTTAATTTATTATGGAATACACCCAGAAAAGATTATACTAATGATAATTATACACTTTGATGAATTCTTACCAAGTGAGTAACCAGCACTCAGATTGTGAAACAGAACATTACCAGAACCCCAAAAGCCCCACTGGGCCCTTTTCCAGTCCCTAATTACCCTCCAAATATAACCATTATCTTAACTCCTAACTCTACAGATTAGTTTTGCCTGTTTTTGAAATTTATACAAGTGAAATCCTACACTCTATGCTGTCTCTTGTGTCTGGTTTCTTTCACTCAACTCTATATTTGTGAGATTCATCCATGTTGTGGCATATAGCTACAGCTGATTCTTTCTCAATGCTGTATGGTTTTCCATTGTGTAAATACTACTGTTGATGGATATTTGGGCTTCAATTTTTTGCTGTTGCTCACTTTGCTTTACTGTCTCTAGGTGAATATATGTGCACATTTTTGTTGGTTATACACCTAGGAATGGAATTGCTGGCTCATAGGTGCATATATGTTCACTTTTAATACATACTATGGAATAGTTTTCCAAAACGATTATATCAAGTTACAATCTCACCCTCCGTGTATGAGTGTTATGGTGGCTTCACATCCTTGTCAACAGAGAGCATTATCTTTTTCATTTCAGCCATTCTGGTGGAGGTATAGTGGTATCACATTGTATGTTTAAATTATTTCACTAATGAAGTTCAGCACCTTTTCATGTAGTTATTGGTCATTTAAAGCCTTCTTTTCTGAAGTGACTGTTCAATGTTTAATTTTAATGTAGTCCAGATTACAAATGTTTTCCTTTATGGTTAGTAATTTTTTTATACGTCATGTTTGAGAAAGCTTTTCCTATCCCAAGGTCATGAGATTGTGTTTTAATATGCCTGATATTGATGTGTTTGATATTGAAATGTTTATTAATTATCAACTTTATACAAAATGGTGAATATATCTCTGTTATGGCCCCATCAGGAAAGGCACACAATGTATTAGAGATATCTGAATGGAAATAAGAACAAAGGAACAAATCATAGCATACAGTCTGCCGACACCTAGCAGAGATCACATACTTCTCTCTGTTAGCCTTTAAAAGAAGCTGGTCCACGGTTGTCTCTCAATTTATTGTTCCTGGCTATATCTCTAATTCCTTTCCAGCTTGTACATCATCCTATTTGTGGAAACAATTTGTTTTGACTTCTTAATCTCTGTCTTTTTGTCTAAATATAAACCATATTTTATGACTCTATTAGTCAATTTGTAACCATCCACGCAGGAGTAAGGAAATTTCTGGGAAGAGCAGCTCAACAATGTTCCAATAGATTTATCTCTCCGTCTGAACCCTTCTCGAACATGCCAAGTGTCCTTCCAATTACCAATCTGGTGACACTTTGAGCATCACTATAATTTATGTCAGAGGGAGTCTAGGGGGCAAGAAAGATAAATTAGCCAGATTTTCAATGGCATTGCACTGTCACATGAAACAGAAAGATTGTACAAAAGCCAGCTCCTCTCCAAGGGTCACAGTGCCTCCCTGGCTCATCCTGATATACACAGTATTTGCATCAAGCTAATAGTGATGATTGATTCTGATACTGTGTCACACTGCAAATGCAAAACGTACTCTCCCTCCAAATTATCTGCTGCTAAATAATATGATCAGGCAGAGTTGCACAACCAGATTGTCAAGAAAGGAATGATTCACTAGGTGCTTGGAATAGCTAGCCAGCACATCAGAGAGTCTCACACCCTCACAAAGCACAGCAGCTGCATCTCCTGAGGATGGGAAGCTTTCTGAGCACACTTCATTATGAAGCATGGAAAGACTCACAAAATGGGACCAAGGGGAGAATTAGCAACAGCAAGGGAATGAGAGGCACAGGTCAGAATGACATGTGTTTGCCCCAGGGGCACTCCTTAATTCACACAGCAGGTGTGGAGGGCTGAGATTGAGGGCCATAGGATTGCTTCCCCAGAGACTGGGTAAGAAAATGGTTTGATCTTGTCCCCAAAACTCTCAATTCTCTCAAAGTTTGGGAGAAACAGATAGATAATGAACTAAGAATATAAAAAATGCTTATTAAAAGCTACCATGTATGAAGAGTCAGGGAGTTCCATTGTTTAGTGAAGTGAGTAATACTATCTCTCCAATACAGCCTGAAAAACATTAGCCACTAATTCCTTTTATCCTAAACTAGGTTCTATTGCAAGATGTAGCCTCTCTGCTCTGTGATTGGAGCATCTCATTCTGTAATGTCAGTGTTTGTCCTAGGTTCAGCTTTCTCTGTAGAGCGGGAAGTGGAGTTTATTCTGCTCTCTTTGACATGAGCTGAAGGCAGGCCCTGCAGTGGGCATGCACATGGATGCCATAAAACATCACGTGACTCTGTCTGAGGTCCACCTTTCTGCAATGATCAGAAATTTGATCACTTAATTCATGGTTTAATTAATGGATGCCATTGTTTATGTAGGCCAGTGAATTCCAAAGTTGGCTCCTGTTAAGAGCCATCTGGGCAGCTTCTGAAAAATACCCATTTCCTATATCTCATTCCAGAATATTTGGATTCATTTTGTTAATCTTCTTGATTTTGAAGTTCTTCAGGTGAGCCTGATCATCAAAAAAGTTTGGAAACAGTTGGGGTAGGCTCAAATAAAAGTAGGAAGTAATGAAGAGCCATTGAAACAGTCATATGAGAATTTATGTGTGCTAAGGCCGAGGTCCTGGAAGCAAATGAGATGCTGCCTGTTCCTGTAACTTCTTACTTGGTAAAGTCCTGAGGATGGAATTTCCTGCCACACTGGCTTTCCCCCTCTTTCTACTCGCTAAATGCCTAAAGTGCATCTTTTTCCTTTCCCTGTGGGGGCAGGGAGTTGGGGAAACCAGACTTCTAAATCTCAAGGAATGGGTTCTCAACTGTAAAGGGAGTTTTGTTACCAGAATATGGGGGAAGGCGAATGGATAAACCATTCTGCACCTCGGAGAAATTGCCAACTGCTGACATTATACAATCATCTGTCCAGGTTGGAAAGAGGAAAAGAGAAAAGCTTAAATAGTCTACTGCAAGTTGGATGATACCAAGTTTGGAATGTTTGAGCAGTTTCATGCGAAATCTCTGCTCCTGGGAGGATGTAATTGTGCTGCATAGAAAATATCTTGTTGCCTGTGTTTCTTTATGACAAAGGAGGATTTCGTCTCCAGCTCCAAGCCAGAAATGGTTTTTCCCTCCTAAAAGACTTTAAAGCATCCTTCAACTTTTTACAGTATGCCAAGCACATGATCATCAGAGCTGAGAGCATGGGGTGTAACAGCCAGAACAGATAATCACAGAATCTACACCCACGGAAATAGGCAGTCTACCTGAAAAAGAATTCAGAGTAATGATAGTAGAGATGATCCAAAATCTTGGAAACAGAATGGAGACAATAAAAGAAATGTTTAACAAGAACATAGGAGAACTAAAGAGCAAACAAACAATGATGAACAACAAAATAAATGAAATTAAAAATTCTCTAGAAGGAATTAATAGCAGAATAGCTGAGACAGAAGAATGGATAAGTGACCTGGAAGATAAAAGAGTGGAAATAACTACCACAGAACAGAATAAAGAAAAAAGAAAGAGAAGAATCAAGGACAGTCTCAGAGACCTCTGGAACAACATGAAATGCACCAACATTTGAATTATAGGGGTCCCAGAAGAAGAAGAGAAAAACAAAAGGATTGAGGAAATATTTGAAGAGATTATAGTTGAAAGCTTCCCTAATATGGGAAAGGAAATAGTCAATCAAGTCTAGGAAGCACAGAGAGCCCCCTACAGGATAAATCCAAGGAGAAACACGCCAAGACACATATTAATCAAACTATCAAAAATTAAATACAAAGAAAAAATATTAAAAGCAGCAAGGGAAAAACAACAAATAATATACAAAGGAATCCCTATAAGGTTAACAGCTGATCTTTCAGCAGAAACTCTGAAAGACAGAAGGGAGTGGCAGGACATATTTAAAGTGATGAAAGGGAAAAAGCTACAATCAAGATTACTCTAACCAGCAAGGATCTTATTCAGATTCGACAGAGAAATCAAAACATTTACAGACAAGCAAAAGCTAAGAGGATTCAGCACCATCAAACCAGCTTTACAACAAATGCTAAAGGAACTTCTCTAGGCAGGAAACACAAGAGAAGGAAAAGACTGACAATAACAAAGCCAAAACAATTTAGAAAATGGTAATAGGAACATACATATTGATAACTACCTTAAATGTAAAGGGATTAAATGCTCCAACCAAAAGACATAGACTGGCTGAATGGATACAAAAACAAGACCTGTATATATGCTATCTACAAGAGACCCACTTCAGACCTAGGAACACATACAGACTGAAAGTGAGGGGATGGAAAAAGATATTCCGTGCAAATGGAAATCAAAAGAAAGCTGGAGTAGCAATTCTCATATCAGACAAAATAGACTTTAAAACAAAGACTATTACAAGAGACAAAGAAGGACACTACATAATGATCAAGGGATCAATCCAAGAAGAAGATATAGCAATTGTCAATATATATGTACACAACATAGGAACACCTCAATACATGAGGCAAGTGCTGACAGCCATAAAAGGGGAAATCAACAGTAACACAATAGTAGTAGGGGACTTTAACACCCCACAGTCACCAATGGACAGATCATCCAAAATGAAAATAAATAAGGAAACACAAGCTTTAAATGATACATTAAACAAGATGCACTTAATTGATATTTATAGGACATTCCATCCAAAAACAACAGAATACACTTTCTTCTCAAGTGCTCATGGAACATTCTCCAGGATAGATCATATCTTGGGTCACAAATCAAGCGTTGGTAAATTTAAGAAAATTGAAATCATATCAAGTATCTTTTCTGACAACAACACTGTGAGACTAGACACCAATTACAGGAAAAAATCTGTAAAAATTACAGATACACGGAGGCTAAACAATACACTACTAAATAATCAGGAGATCACTGAAGAAATCAGAGAGGAAATTAAAAAATAACTAGAAACAAATGACAAGGAAAACACGACGACCCAAAACCTATGGGATGCAGCAAAAGCAGTTCTAAGAGGGAAGTGTATAACAATAGAATCCTACCTCAAGAAACAAGAAACATCTCAAATAAACAACCTAACCTTACACCTAAAGCAATTAGAGAAAGAAGAACAAAAAAACCCCCAAAGTTAGCAGAAGGAAAGAAATCATAAAGATCAAATCAGAAATAAGTGAAAAAGAAATGAAGAAAATAATAGCAAAGTTCAATAAAACTAACAGCTGGTGCTTTGAGAAGATACACAAAATTGATAAACCATTAGCCAGACTCATCAAGAAAAAAAGGGAGAAGACTCAAATCAATAGAATTAGAAATGAAAAAGAAGTAACAACTGACACTGCAGAAATACAAAGGATCATGAGAGACTACTACAAGCCACTACATGCCAGTAAAATGGACAACCTGGGAGAAATGGACGAATTCTTAAAAAAGCACAACCTTCCGAGACTGAACCAGGAAGAAATAGAAAATATAAACAGACCAATAACAAGCCCTGAAATTCAGACTGTGATTAAAAATCTTCCAACAAACAGAAGTCCAGGGCCAGATGGTTTCACAGGAGAATTCTCTCAAACATTTAGAGAAGAGCTAACACCTATCCTTCTCAAACTCTTCCAAAATATAGCAGAGGGAGGAACACTCCCCAACTCATTCTACAAGGCCACCATCACCCTGATACCAAAACCAGACAAAGATGTCACAAAGAAAGAAAACTACAGGCCAATATCACTGATGAACATAGATGCAAAAATCCTCAACAAAATACTAGCAAACAGAATCCAACAGCACATTAACAGGATCATACACCATGATCAAGTGGGGTTTATCCCAGGAATTCAAGGATTCTTCAATATACACAAATCAATCAATGTGATAAACCATATTAACCAATTGAAGGAGAAAAACCATATGATCATCTCAATAGATGCAGAAAAAGCTTTTGACAAAGTTCAACACCCATCTATGATAAAAACCCTCCAGAAAGTAAGCATAGAGGGAACTTTCCTTAACATAATAAAGGCCATATATGACAAACCTACAGCCAACATCGTTCTCAATGGTGAAAAACTGAAACCATTTCCTCTAAGATCAGGAACGAGAAAAATTGTCCACTCTCACCAGTATTATTCAACATAGTTTTGGAAGTTTTAGCCACAGCAATCAGAGAAGAAAAAGAAATAAAAGGAATCCAAATCAGAAAAGAAGGAAAGCTGTCACTGTTTGCAGATGACATGATACTATACATAGAGAATCCTAAAGATGCTACCAGAGAACTACTAGAGCTAATCAATGAATTTGGTAAAGTAGCAGGATACAAAATTAATGCACAGAAATCTCTTGCATTCCTATACACTAATGATGAAAACTCTGAAAGAGAAATTAAGGAAACACTCCCATTTACCACTGCAACAAAAAGAATAAAATACCTAGGAATAAACCTTCCTAAGGAGACAAAAGACCTGTATGCAGAAAACTATAAGACAGTGATGAAAGAAATTAAAGATGATACCAACAGATGGAGAGATATACCATGTTCTTGGATTGGAAGAATCAACATTGTGAAAATGACTATACTACCCAAAGCAATCTACAGATTCAATGCAATCCCTATCAAACTACCAATGACATTTTTCACAGAACTAGAACAAAAAATTTCGCAATTTGTATGGAAACACAAAAGACCCCCGAATAGCCAAAGCAATCTTGAGAAAGAAAAATGGAGCTGGAGGAATCAGGCTCCCTGACTTCAGACTACACTACAAAGCTACAGTAATCAAGACACTATGGTACTGGCACAAAAACAGAAATATAGATCAGTGGAACAGGATAGAAGGCCCAGAGATAAACCCACGCACATATGGTCGCCTTATTTTTGATAAAGGAGGCAAGAATATACAGTGGAGAAAAGACACCCTCTTCAATAAGTGGTGCTGGGAAAACTGCACAGCTACATGTAAAAGAATGAAATTAGAACACTCCCTAACACCACACACAAAAATAAACTCAAAGTGGATTAAAGACCTAAATGTAAGGCCAGACACCATAACACTCTTAGAGGAAAACATAGGCAGAACACTCTATGACATAAATCACAGCAAGGTCCTTTTTGACCCATCTCCTAGAGAAATGGAAATAAAAACAAAAATAAACAAATGGGACCTAATGAAACTTAAAAGCTTTTGCACAGCAAAGGAAACCATAAACAAGATGAGAAGACAATCCTCAGAATGGGAGAAAATATTTGCCAATGAAGCCACTGACAAAGGATTAATCTCCAAAATTTACAAGCAGCTCATGCAGCTCAATATCAAAAAAACAAACAACCCAGTCCAAAAATGGGCAGAAGACCTAAATAGACATTTCTCCAAAGAAGATATACAGATTGCCAACCAACACATGAAAAGACGCTCAACATCATTAATCATTAGAGAAATGCAAATCAAAATTACAATGAGGTATCACCTCACACCAGTCAGAATGGCCATAATAAAAAATCTACAAGCAATAAATGCTGGAGAGGGTGTGAAGAAAAGGGAACCCTCTTGCACTGTTGGTGGGAATGTAAATTGATACAGCCACTCTGGAGAACAGTATGGAGGTTCCTTAAAAAACTAAAAATAGAACTACCATACAACCTAGCAATCCCACTACTGAGCATATACCCTGAGGATACCATAATTCAAAAAGAGTCATGTACCACAATATTCACTGTAGCTCTATTTACAATAGCCAGGACATGGAAGCAACCTAAGTGTCCATCGGCAGATGAATGGATAAAGAAGATGTGGCACATATATACAATGGAATATTTCTCAGCCATAAAAAGAAACGAAATTGAGTTATTTGTAGTGAGGTGGATGGACCTAAAGACTGTCATACAGAGTGAAGTATGTCAGAAAGAGAAAAACAAGTACCGTTTGCTAGCACATATATATATGGAATCTAAAAAAAAAAAAAAGGTTCTGAAGAACCTAGGGGCAGGACAGGAATAAAGACGCAGACATAGAGAATGGACTTGAGGACACAGGAAGTGGGAAGGGTAAGCTGGGAAGAAGTGAGAGATTGGCACATACGTATATACACTACCAAATGTAAAATAGATAGCTAGTGGGAAGCAGCTGCATAGCACAGGGAGATCAGCTCGGCGCTTTGTGACCACCTAGAGGGGTGGGATAGGGAGGTTGGCAGGGAGACGCAAGAGGGAGGGGATATGAGGATATATGTATATATAGCTGATTCACTTTGTTATAAAGGAGAAACTAACACACCATTGTAAAGCAATTATACTCCAATAAAGATGTTAAAAAAAAAAAAAAAAGAATCTACACCCATCAGCCAAGTGAATTGGAGGCAAGAAATGCCCATGATGAAGATTCAGAATGTAAACATGGTATTTGTAGGAAACACAACCAAATACTAAGACTTCTTAATAAAGTTCTAAAACAAAGGAGAGCCATTGGTCATCTCTTTTATGACTCAAGCGCAATGTGTAACACCCAGGAAGGATCCAGCAAAGAATGGCTGTGTTACTTTCTCAGGGAGAGGTAGCCAGGGATTAACATCACAGTTCATTGTCCATATTTTGGTTGTTTTTTATATATATGTGTGTACATGTATGTCAGCCATGTGGTTTTCATTAATGGGTTGGGTTCATCTTTGGTGTTCTCCATCCCGCCTGAGCTAGAAAGTTCTAGGGCTGCATGGTTCCAAGCAGACAGTGAGAGTTAAAATTACAGGGTTCAAATCAAGTGCACACTTTCCCTTCCAGAATTCTCTCTTGACAAAGGTTGTTTCTTTCCGGGATTATGCAGAAGTCTTCAATACCATGCTACTGCACAAATCTTTATAAGAGTCTTGTTAATTTTTAATCAACCAAATTTATACATTTTGAATACCAATTTTCTTTTTAAAAATATCAGATGACATTTAAATATTTATTTACTTCAGCGCTTCCTTCATTGATTTGTTCTAGAAACTGACAAGAACTTGTTTTTAATTCTGTTTTTAAGTTTTATAATGAATAATAGATCATTTTTAACAATGGTAATGATCAGATCTCTCTATTTATAGAAAATAAATGCAAAATAAAGGTTTATTCATTTCCATATTCTCAATTATTTCATCTAAGCAATGCTGCTCCATTCTAAAGAAGAACTGTTTCATGTGATTTTAAAAATTTAATCTCTGCTTATGGCTCCTTTAATGAATTCCATTATTTTAGATTGTTTCTTGTCTTTTTTTATAAGCATCACATTATTTACCCTCTTGCTTCTTACCAGGCCGTCTGCATTAATATGTATGAATGTATCTCCCTTCATTTCAGCACATATAAGTGAACAAGCACCTGTTACACGCCCATGAACACACATGTGTGCACACACAAACACACAATATACTTGTGTGATCACATGCAGAAAGAATTTGTCTGCTTTACTCAGTCTTGGAGTCCATACAGAACAATAAATTACCAGGGAAAAGGAGGATATTGTCAGTGATCTTCTCCAAGTCAAATACCATAATTTTTATAATTCAGTTTTTATTTTTATCAAAGTTAGACATGTATACATATGGAGTCAAATAGTGCTACCAGAATTATTACCAAAATCAAACCAAACCCAAACAAACCCCTATTCATCACCCACAATCTCAAGTTTTTATTTCTAGGAGACCACCTTTTGCAACTTTATAAACTGTTGCTCTTGTTTTTTACCTGTATTTCAATAAACCACATACTTTTTTAGCACTACTTGTGATTTTTCAGTGTTAGCCAGCATAAATTGACTTCCTACTATGGAAGTAGGGATTTAGTTCTTTTTTACCAGATTCTCACTTTTCTAGAAGATCAAAGGGTCTTCTGACAATAACTTTAGCCAAATCTATGCCTCTGGCTGTTGTCTACACTGGTGAATTACCCTGTGGAATCTTTGTACCATTTAGTAAGATGGTTGTTGGAAAAATAGCATGCCACTCTCAGTGTGGGTGGAGTTTATTACAGCACTTTGCATCTGTTATTCCATTTAAACCTCATAGCAACCTGGGAAGGTGAATGCTGTTTTCTAGAAAGTTGTGATCCACTCAGGTTACACAGAGAGTGTGCACAGCCACAAGTAGTTGTCTGCTCTAAATAACTCATTAAGTCTCATCCAATCTTTATTCCCCTGCACTTTCTGTCCCTATGAGCTCAACTCTATTTCCTTGTAAATATCAATGTTCCTGCATTTTGATTCTCCAAGGTTCTCAGAGGTTCAGTTTGGGCCATTCATTCCCCAAAGTAGCACAGGCAGCCCCTCCAGTAACCAGGAATGTGGCCAGGCAAATTACTGGTCTCTGATTGGACCTGAAATAAGCCAACTATGAAGGCCAAATGCTTTAACTTGAGGGCTACGAGCTAGTTATTGAGAGGATAAAAGAGATTCGCTGTGTTTGGGGAAGGCATCCTGCTACGGTAATTTCTAATTAATCAGACCAGTTCATGGTCGGCGGGTTTGGCTTTGTAAATAGAAAGCAGATTTCCATGGGAGCTGCATGAGTAAGGAAAATAGCAGAAATGGCTTCGAGCTGTGACAGTTTCAATGAAAAGGATTTGAAGAAATGATGGGTAAGTTTTTAGACATTTTATTAAAAGTAGTAGTGGGTGTGTATAGCCAAAAACCTTATTCTTTTCCGAGAAAAGCTGCCCGAAATATGTTTCAAATAAACTTTCCAAATGTCCTTTTCAAAAACAAACAAACAAACAAAAAGATTTGGGGATGTAAATAATTATCTATCTTACTTGCAAACCAACCTATTTTTACAAAGTTCGTTCTTGTTCTCTCAGAAGTAAGACACATACTCACAGTGTCTATCACGTGCCAGGTGCTTTACAGCTGTTAACTCCTTGAATTCTCATAAAAACCCTGCAAGGGAGATGGCTTTTTTTTTTCCTAGTTGCATGAGGAAAGGAAGGCAAAGAGAGGGAAACAACTTGCTCTGGATCACACACTGGCAAGGGGAGGAGGAGCCGGAGAGGCCCCAGGTGACAGGCAGAGCTGGGGTGGAGCCTGGTGACCTGAGCTCTGGCTCTGCAGCAGACTCACCTGGTCCAAATCCCAACTCTACTCTCACTGCCTACAATGCCTTGGCCAAGTCATTTAAGTTCTCTGTGCCTCAGTTTCCTCAACTGTAATGTAGGAATAAGGGACAATAAACCAACAATGGTCAAACCATGTATGACAGTAGAACTCTGGCCCTCTACCTCTATAGCAACCAGCCCAGGAAGCCAAACCATAACCTGTGCAGTAACTGATCCAGAACTGTCAGGATGTAGCCAAGACTGCCAGCTTCCCTAGATTTTTGCCCTTCCTTTCAACTCACAACCAACCAGGGAAAGCTAAATATGCTCCCCAAACAAATCACATAAGATGCCCCACTTCTATTTAGCCCACCTCCTGCATCTCTGTGTCAACAGCCTCTAATCAGAGGAGACATGAAGGCTGCCCCTTTTGATAGCTTTCCCACTCCCCTGACTGCGCTGGAGTCCCTGCCAGATGCGAGGGATGGTGGCCGACTCCCTTCCTGTAGCAAGCCCTGAACAGCCTGTTTGTTTTCATTTGGTTGGTCTTCATTTATTTCCACAGGGATAATAATGGCACCAACTTCATAGGATTGTCAGGAGGATAAATGTAAGCAATGCAGGTAAAGTGCTTAAAGCAGAACCTAACACACATTAAGTGCTCACAAAGATAGGTTTTTTAAAAATTAATTTCACAATGAAAAGTGGTAAGGCAGATTTAAGTAAATTATTTGCACAGGAAAAAAATTTAAGAACTACAGAAGGATGGGGATTTGGGCAGATATTTATCTGAGGCTCTTCTCTGACCTGTCCTGAGCAATATCATTTTCCCTGCTCTATAGAACAGCAAACTGAGACTCAGCAAGGCTGAAATTTGAGGAAGAAATTGGACTCCAAAATCCAACTTATTTCTACTTCTCATGCTCATTTTCTATGATGATTTTTTTAAAAGGTTTCCCTTGGAGATGTCTACCTCTTAGGGGTTTGTGTTATCCTGACCTTTATATGAGAACAGAGTGGGTAGGTCACATGATTCCCTGATTTGTGAGTCCACCAACCATATTTATATCATGCAGAAATATTATGGCGGGACTTTCTGAAAAAGTAGTTAAAGATGTCACTGGGCTGAAATTAAATGGTTTAGGGTTAATCTCCTAGAAAGCAAGACCCAGAGCAAAGTATTTCTCAGCTCATGGCACAGTAATGGATGGATGTGAGTTAGGAAACCTACTTAACTGGTGACATCTATGTTCTATTTTCATGAATATTTTCAAAATAATAAAATAGATAGATGGCACCAGGACCTTAGATAGATAGATAGATAAATAGATTGATAGAGAGATAGGTCTGGCTTTCTTATTGACAGATTATATCAATTACTTAGATGAAGTGAGAACCCAAATTAGGAGCAGTGGGTGATAGGCATTGTATATTACCGTATTAAAGGCTATTTAAAGGCAACAGAGGAAAAGACAGGAAAGTCTCCAGAGAGATGAGCTTCAGGTAGTGCTGAAGTACCTGAAAAAGTAAAAACCATTACATGACTTTGGAGCCCAGTGAGGAATTAAAATGTATAAGGGATTACAATAGCCAGGACATGGAAGCAACCTAAGTGTCCATCGACAGATGAATGGATAAAGAAGATGTGGCACATATATAAAATGGAATATTACTCAGCCTTAAAAAGAAACAAAATTGAGTTATTTGTAGTGAGGTGGATGGACCTAGAGTCTGTCATACAGAGTGAAGTAAGTCAGAAAGAGAAAAAGAAATACCGTATGCTAACACATATATATGGAATCTAAGGGAAAAAAAGAGCTCATGAAGAACCTAGGGGCAAGACGAATAAAGACACAGACCTACTAGAGAATGGACTCGAGGATATGGGAGGGGGAAGGGTAAGCTGTGACAAAGTGAGAGAGTGGCATGGACATATATACACTACCAAACGTAAAATAGATAGCTAGTGGGAAGCAGCCGCATAGCACAGGGAGATCAGCTCGGTGCTTTGTGACTACCTAGAGGGGTGGGATAGGGAGGGTGGGAGGGAGGGAGACGCAAGAGGGAAGAGATATGGGAACATGTGTATATGTATAACTGATTCACTTTGTTATAAAGCAGAAACTAACACACCATTGTAAAGCAATTATACTCCAATAAAGATGTTAAAAAAAAAAGGAAAAAAAAATGTGTAAGGGAGATAATGAATACCTCTATTTCACAGTAAAAGTTCATCTTGCTGTAAAAGACAAAGAGCTGTGAAATAGCCCTGGGAAGCCCATACATGGGAGAAAGATGAAGCAAATTGTTAAAAGAAAAGCTTCAACAGCTAAGTTAGCAATGAAACTTACAATACACAGGAGTTATTTATACTCTTTTGACACATATTCTACCTAGAGCATTGTATAGATTTTAAGCAAAAGTTATGGCTCACTGATCCACTTGCCTTTATATAAATAAATAATGGTATCTTGTTTAAACTGGTAAATTTGATGAGGTCTATGGGAGACCCCATATTTAACTCCCTTTCCTCCCTAATTTCAATGACAAAGATATAAAAAATAAGTAACAGTCTGGAAGGGGGCGAGGACAAGCCCAGAGGCCCTGCACCCGCAATCTCAGCAGAGAGGAGGCCCCTCGTGCAAGGGGACTCCCTGGGGCACACGGGCAGCGCCAGATTTCAGCCCATAATCACGTGGAAGTACCAAGAGTGCGGTTCATTCACCTCCTGACTGTAGCCCTCCCTTCCACCACCTTTGAAATGCCTGTCTCTTTTTGCAGGGACTGAAATCACAACTATCCATACTTCAGCAAGAGAGACGTCTCTCTCTAAAGAAAAATCACCAGATGTTTGACAAGTTTCAGTGGTTCAAATGAAAGGAGCTTTATATAAGAAATTAAGGAAAATACATGACAAACTGAAAATAGCCACATACAAATACATTTTTGAAAAATGTATTTTCAGCATCTTGACAGGATGCAAGAGAATGTTGTTCCATTGAAAGAGGATCAAGATGATGAGAGAAAATATTACTTGGATATGAGAAACTTGGTGAGTGGATTTTAAATGCATGGCCTGACTCAGACAATATGGCTTCATGAGAGCAAAGGTTGCCGGGAACTTTGTAAAGAAGGGAGCGCTCAGGCTGAAGTGAGGACTAACGGTGCTAGTGATCACCTTAGCATCACTTAAGGCAGTTCATCCGGGCATTCTGCACCTCCAGATGTGATGCCACGGGAAGCACACAGCCCCACCTCTAATGGAGTCTGGCCAAAAAGAAGTGAAAGAGAATCTAATAGAATCTTTTAAAAGTTAGCCACTTATAGAAAACATGGGTGTGGGGAGAAAGGACAAGTCAGTTGACACCACAAGGCTGCAGGACATTTTAGAAGACAACTTCCCAGCATAAAACAAGCCAGGAGAGAAGGGGCTGCCTAGGCTAGGAGAGACTTAGGAGAAAAGACAAACAAATGTTGTACATGGACCCTGTTGGCATCTTTATTCAAACAAACCAATGGCAAAAAGACATTTTTAGAAACATTCAGAGAATCTTGATTAGGAAATTGGATACTGCGTGACACTAAGGAATTTTTGTCAATTTTATTAGATGTAATTGTGGCATGGTGGTTATATGTAAGGATAGGTCCATCTTATTTTAGACTTGCATGCTTGATATTCAGGGGTAAAATGACCCTGTCTGGGATCGTTTTTATTTTTTATTTATTTTTTCCAGCTTTATTGAGATTTTATTGGAATATAATATATGTAAGCCTGAGGTGTACAATGTGATGATTTGATACCACAAATTATGAAATGATTACCACAATAAGGTTAGTTAACATCTCCATCCCCTTACATAGTTACTAATTTTTTGTGTTGATAACTTTGAAGATCTACTCTCTTAACAACTTTCAAGTATATAACACAGTATTGTTAATTACAGTCACCGTGCTGGATATTAGATGGGATTATTTTTGTCTTCAACAATAACAAAAATGGAATAGATAAAGAAAATGCTGCAACATCTTGAAAATTGTTGAATCCAAGTGCTGGTAACTAAGGGTTATTGTTCTTTTCTCTCTACCTTTTGGTGTTTGCAAATGTTTATGTTAAACATTTTTAGTGTATCAGTAACGTCTCAGTCAAAATGGACAGAGTGTTCACCATCCGATTTACTATCACAATGAGCAGACACCCGAACAGAGTATTCTTTTTTGGATGATCTACTTACTCCCAAAGTTATCCCACACGAATTTACTGATGTTAGATCTGTAAGTACTGGCATGTGTGCTGGGTGCTGTAATGCTTTGTCTGTGTCCTCCTTCAGGACGGAGGGACTATTTCCTCATCTGCCCAGAGAGTTCCCTCCTAATGTCTCAAAGCTGAATCCCTCCCCAGGAGCTGTCCTTGGCCAAAGGGGAGCTGACTTGTACCAGTTGATGGCCCCTTCGGGAGCGGTTCACATCCAATTTCTGGTCCATGTGTGGATAAAGGCCCCCGACCTCAGTTTGGGACTCCACGGCCCCCTACGAGATGGCTGTGAGCTTTGTTGTGGCTGCCTTGCAGTTGACCTTCTCATCATTCCTGCTCCCTTTACTCTCCCACAGGTGTTATTCTTAAGAGCAGTAGCTAATTAGCCTCCTACACACAGATCTCCATCTCAGCTTCTGTTTCCCAGGAAACCTAACCTAAGCCAGCGTGGAGAGACCTCCACTACCTGTTGTTGAATGAAAAAAGCAAAATGCGAAACAGTATGAATAGAAATTTTCTATGCACATAATAGTGGGAAAAAAAGCATACATTTCTATATGGGTGTAAATTCACAGAAAAAGATAGAGAAACATATATATGTCTTTTTAATTTGGGGAAGGGAAGTAAGTTGGGGAAATGTTAAGGGCAGTTTTCATTTTATTTGACTCGCTTTAACTTTTATCAATGAGATGAATTAATCTGCTATTTGTGTTATTAAAAGTAAGTCAACAACAAATAAATGAAGAAAAATTCCTTGGTGTGAAAAGACTAGAAGCTCAGAGCAAAAGGGTTTTTAATACCAGGCAAAAGAAATGCACATTTATATGGTAGAATTTTTAAACTTAAATGACCACAAAGAAAAGTCTTACAGGCATTCAGGGATTAAAAAGAGGTGGTTGTTCAAATATAAAAATAGTTCAGTTGGCACCAGACTTCTTTAAAAAATCTCAAATGCCAGAAGTTAACAAAGAATAACCAGAGCATTTGAGAGGGAAATATTGTGACCTAAGGGTTTTGCATCCAATGAAATGATATTTAACATGTGCAAGAAAATCAGAAGAGAGTCTCATACATGCAAGAACTAAGAAGCTTAGAATCCACGTATTTTCCTTAATAAAAATTATGTGAAGTACTGATTCACAAATTCTCCAAGCCAAGAATTTGAGTCTGGAGGTTGGATAAGAAATTAATGGTGATGAGCAATAAAATAAGTAAAATTTTGAATTAGTCTAAATAATTAATATTAGCTTAGAGTGAAACTTAATGCAAACACCAAGAATAATTCTTTAAAACATGGATGGACCTAGAGAATATTATACTTAGTGAAGGAAGTCAGACAGAAAAAGACAAATATTATATGATATCACTTATATGGAATCTAAAAAATAATACAAATGAAATAATATACAAAACAGAAACAGACACACAGGCATAGAAAACAAACTTATACTTACCAAAGGGGAAAGGGGGGAGGGATAAATTAGGAGTAGGGGATTAACAGATACAAACTACTAGACATAAAATAAATAAGCAACAAGGATTTACTGTATAACACAGGAAACAATATTCAATATCTTGTAATAACCTATAATGGAAAATAATTTGAAAATATATATATAACTGAATCACTTTGTTGCATATCCAAAACTAACACAGTATTGTAAATCAACTATACTTCTATTTTTAAAAAGAATAGTTCTTTAAATTTAATGTTCATAACATTTAAAAAATTATTATTATCATTAATCTGGGTGGAAAGTCCACTGTCTATTGGCAAAACCAAAGAGAGATGGAAGTCAAGAAAGGAAGAAGGCAGGAGAAAGTATGAAGGTGCTAATCTCCCACAGTTTATACAGGTATCCAAAAGACACATTATCTTATCCTTGATATTAATTGGGAAATATATCTTTTTCAGTTTAAAGGCTATCACTGGTAGACCAAAATTACAAATTTTAGTTTCTAAAGAAATAGAAAAAAAAAAAAAATTAGGGAAATTTGGCCAATGTGAAAAAAAGTAGGAAAAGAAAAAAGTGAAAGATGAGGAAAAATGCATAAAAGTACAAAATAAGATGACAAAATCAAGGTGATACAAATTATTAAAATGAATATAAACATATTATATAGAAATCTTAAAAGCAAAAAAATTCAGATTTAGTTAAATAAAATATTCAATTATATGGGATTTTCCAGAGACTCAACTAAAATTAACTAAAATTAATTAAGAAAGGTTAAAAATAATGAGTTAGATAAAGACACACTGGGCCAAAAAAGAATGTAGGGATGGCAATAATAATAACAAATTAAGTTGAAATAAAGAGAAACAATTGCTAAAAGGGACAAAAGGGGTTTGTTTCATATTTTTGAAACATATTTACAATAAAAATATAATACTCATGAATAATGATTGAACCTATTCATTGACTCACATAGCATTAAAATGATAAAACTATATTAGGAGGAGAAATTGGCAAAAAATATATCTAATAGGAAATTTTAGCATGCCTGTCCTAGAATCTAGAGTAGTAGAGACAATTACTAAGGATATGAAAAATTAATATAATTTATAAGCTTGGATCTCTACTATTTATCTATCATTCTATCTGTCATTAATTGCACTTATTACTATCCATAGTATATTTATGAAAATTCAGATCTAGGGCCACAAAGCAAATCTCAATAATTCCAAAAGAGACTACATGCTAGCCGATTTTTCATGACAGTGCAATAAAACTGCAAATTAATAGCAAATGGCTTTTTAAAATTCTACTAGGAAACTGAAAAAACACAGCTAAATAACACTGAAGTGAAAGAAGAAATTAAAAGTGCAGTTAAGGATGACTTAGAAAGTGATTATAATAACTAGAATGAATCTCAAATTTTAATCGGGTATAGCCAAAGCTATATCAAAGACATTTCAAGAAGAATAAGAATACATGACCTATGCTTTTATCAATATCAACCTAAGAAATGTATAAATTTGAAACAGAACAATTGATAAATAAAGAGATTTAATTCTGAGCAGACTAAGGAAACAAAGAAGAACAGAAATATACAACATTAAAAGTGAAAAAGCATATATTACTGTAGAAATAGAAAAAAATTAAATCCTTAGAGATGACAAGAATGAGATAAACAATACAGATTACTTTCCCTATTACAAGACAAGGGTCCTCACATTATTACCAGATTTTTTTTTTTAAGAGACACATCTAATAGCAAATAACCAGAATGTTTTAAATGAAAGAGGGAGGCAGAGATCTACCAAGTGAACACAAACACACAAAAAAGTAGGAGTGGTGATATTATCTGACAATATAGAATCTAAGGCAAAAGGATTAAATAAAGCAAAGAACCTATTTTTAATGGATAAGCCTACAATTCACCATGGAAATACAGCAGGTGTGCACCTTTCCATGTCAAATAACATAACCCAGAAATAGACAAACAGAAAGACAAAAAGACAAGAAAAACAAAAGGCCACAATTGGGATGTGCTATAGGAAAACTCTTGGAAAGTCTTTTTATGGGCTGGGGTTCTTTAGCATTGCCATGTGAAAAACCATCCTTCTCTTTGAAAACAAATGGAATTAATAAAGTGTGGCAGTTTTTCCAAGCTCCATTTTCTTTCCCAGAGAGACCATGTAATATTTGCAAAATTCCTCCGAGCACTCACCTCTGTCTGGAAATGATGCTTGCTTGCTGTTAATGCTCCTATTAGAGAAAAAGAAAACAAAGAAGAAAACAAAGATGGTCCCTTAGCATTTCAAATCTGATAGCATTATGATTCGATGTCATCCTTAGGCCCTCTAATTCCACCCCAGGAGAAATAATAAAAGGGGACAGAATTACAACTCTTTAAACTTGCCACCTGGTAGAGCCCGTCAATGGCAATTCCTGGGTCAAGGCAAACGCCTTGTGCCCCCCTTTTATTTAAGGGAACTAGACTAACATGGGAGCTTGGGATTGCATGGGAGTAGGGAAAAACAGTTCTTTTTCTTTCTTAGCAGAGAGATTAGAAGCAATTTGGGTACTATATGCTTAGCCTCGTCTTGCTTTGATTGGACTCTGTCTTTTGAGACCATCAAACCTCTATACCTTTGCTTTTAAAAGATCTTCACATTAAGTCTTGCCCAGAAATATAATAATCTCTACAGTACTTTTGACACTTATTAAAACATGATGGACTGCTTTAAACTTTTTTTCTCATAAACTGAGAGATGAAATAGACAAAAATACATGAGGATTTAGAAGCTCTGAAATATACACTTAAGTTGTTTAATAAATAAACAGAGCTTTTTACCCTACCAAAAGAATGGATTCTTTAAAATTATCCCTAAAGCATTTACAAAAGTTTACCAATATTGGCTAAAAATACATAAACAAATTCAAGAATAGAAATTCTACAGGCCCCATTTTCTCATGTATTCATTTGTTCATTCATCCATCCATCCAATATTTAATGGGCATTACCATTTGCCAAGGAGTATGCTAGGTGCTGGTGATGGAGCCAGAAAATTTAGAAATTTAAAAAAAAAAAAAAAAAAAAACCAGACAAAAATCATCAAGCTTTTGAGTTTGGGGGAACTCAAAAAATATTTCTCCTAAATAGCTCTGGGATCAAAGAATAAATCAAAATGCAATTATAAACTACTTAGGGCATACTAATGATAACTATACCACATTCTTGCGAAAACTGTACTCAGGGGAAATTCATAGCATTTAATGCTTTTGTTATTAAGGGAGAAAGATTTACAATAAATAAATGAAGTGTTTCTGTTAAGTTTAAAGAAACTTAAGAGTTGCAAAAAAACTAAAAAGCTGATTCTGGAATATATTCAAAGGATTCCCCAGTCCTCCAGGGGCTGTCCGTTGGGAGGCTCCTATTTTTCTACTGGAATAGGTCACAGAATCAAAAGAAGAAAGCAAAGTCAGAACTCAGCATCAGGAACTCATGAACCTTTCTTGAAGATGCTGGAATTGGGGTGAGTTAACCTCTGCCCCAGAAGGACTCACAAGTTTATGGAGGAGAGTGGCTTGTAAATCTTACTTAATAACTATTATAATGGTAAGTGAGAAAGAAGTACATATATGCAAAATTCTGGGGGTTCCCAGAAGAGAGAGTGATTAATTCCACAGGAGTGGAAGGCAGCGTGGGATGAGGTTGGAGAGGATATATATGCTGGTCCAAAGGGTAATCGATTCACTAGGCAGGGAAGGAGGTTAGGAATAATGGGAGAAAGGCTGAGCAATGAAAGTGACTGAGAGTTTGTGGGGAAAATAATTCATTTTGGTGGGGACCAGACTGAATGTCTGAAGTGAAAAGTGGAAACAGAAGTCGGAATGGCTTCTGATAGAGAAGGGCCTTGGAGGCCATGCTAAGGTATCTGGGTTTATGATGGAGAAAATGGAGTGCCCATCAAAGGAGTTCAAGGAAGGGAGGGGCATTATCATTTGCACATTGTTGCCTCATTCTGGTAATTTCTCCCATGATGAATCTGTTGGTAGGTTGGGGGGTTAGGCGGTAGGGGCTGAGGTTGTCCTCAGGTGAGAGATGGTAAGGGGCTAAGGATGGCCAGTGCCATGGGAACGGAGGGCCAAAAGCCTACGCAAGACATTTCTGAGGTGAACTCAATAGACATTGGTGGGTGTATAATGGAAAACGGTTATGGGGTGGGGGGTAATAAAGTAGAGCCAGAAATTACCCATAGGCTAAGTTAGGGGCACATGGTAGCACCCTAAACAAAGGTCGAATTTCATGCAAATCCACCCAATCATTCATTGCCAAGCATATTTCTAAACAGCATCATAGATTTCTAAAGAAAAAAAAGCTCCTCTCCGGAGCTTGAATCTCTTCACAAAATCATGTAGAAGGAATTGTTGATAGTTGTTACAGATGCTGAGATATGTGTGTGTGTATCTTTGGGGGAGGTGTGCCCTTTCTAAGGCAGCTGCTTCTATCACTGGAGAATAGGACCCGCTTTACCTCTTCCCTGCAGGAAGCCTTCTGCTTCCTTCCCAAGCCTCCTTGACACCTCCCCAGCTCTCCGAGGGAAAGCTAGAACTGGTGTTCTAATGACCAGTTCGGTAGTGACAGGCTGTGTTAGGAGCAACTAAATCTTGGGTGTGTACGTGTGTGTGTGTGCTTGCTTATGTGTGTCTGTATGTATTTTGGCGGTGTCATGTTTGTGCGTGTACTTGCCTATGTGTGTCTGTATGTATTTCTGAGGTGTCATGTTTGTGTGTGTACTTGCTTATGTGTGTCTGTATGTATTTTTAAGTTGCATCTATGTGTGTGTTTGTGTTAGAGTTGCCAGATTTAGCAGATAAAAATCCAGGTCCCACAGCTAAATTTGAATTTCAGATAAACAGCAAAGAATCCTTTTAGTGTAAGTATGTTCCATATGTATTTGTGTATGCAATATTTAGGACTTATTTATACTAACATAAGTACTCATTGTTTACCTGAAATTCAAGTGTGAAACCCAAGTGTGCGTTTGTGTATGTTTTATGTGGGCCTCTGCGTTTATAGCTGTTTGGGGTTTGTTTGTGTACCTGTGTGTTTGTGTGTATGTGTGTACGTGGTTTTTGTGCTGTGTGTACGTGTGGATCGGGGTTATAACACTCCTGATAAGAGGTTTGTCTTAACCATCCAGACCATGGGGAAAAGAGAAATAGAACTCTCTACTTAGAAGGAAAAAAGCAAGCAGATTGTTTTTCTATTATTAATTTTGACTTTGAACAAGTCACTACAAAGTGAAGAGGTTGAACAGATTCAACCATTTAAATATTTATCAACCATCCTAGGAGCAGAAGGTACAAAGGCAAATAATTCACAGAGGGCTCACAGTCTAGAGAAAGGACATCTATACAACCGATGAGGTTACGATGTAGGTAATGCCACGATAAACGTGCCAGCCAAGATCCCAACGGCTGTGGTGGTACCTTCCAGTTCTTCGTATCTGTAAAGGCAACAGATATCTCAGTGTGATGCTTTTATCATTTGCAATCTTTAAATTATGATTATTGGTGGAAGCATGCATGCTGCTCTGCTAAGCACAGATGATCACCCAGGCATCAGTTTGTTGGGTTTTTTTTAACAGCAGCAGTATTCATGAGAGCCAGGAAATATCACTGACTTGTGCATTTAAAGCATTTCTTATCAGGCCTCCTGTCATCCTGGGCGGCGCACATTGCTGCTTTAAAGGGCCGCAGCTTCCCCTGCAGGGCATCTAAGCTCCCTCGGAGTTGGGTTCCTGATGCTCAAAAGAAGTGGGTTTGCACTTCTTTTGCTCACCCACAATTTTCAGGATCTATCTTTCAAAATACAACTAGCTGGCTAAGTGAGATATTGGCCATGCAGGCTTGAAATCTGTCTCAAGTGAGCCCTCACACCCCTATAGAAAGCTGCCTTAATATCATAATTGAGGAATGATGTAGGAGCGTCTGAATCCAATGGTGTACAGTCAGAAGACAGGCTACAGCAAAGACACCTCAGTGGTGGCAACAAGACAGAAGTTTATTTCTCACTCACCTAGTAGTCTGAGCCCAAGCTGTTTTGTTGGACACAGCAGTCCCACAGGGACAAGGAGCCCCGTTCCTTCTGCCTGGTGCTCTGCTGCCTTCAGTCCACGGCTGCCAGCCCACGCACGGTCTAAATCACTGTCCTGGCTCTCATCGATGTGGCCTCATCCCAAGTAGCGAAAAGAGAGAGAGGCGGGAGGTGCAGGTCCAGTTCCTTTGAGACCAGACCTGGAATTTGCATGTATCACGCCCCCACCCCACCTCCACAGCTATACGTGAAAGTGCGGCCAGCCTTGACTTCAAAAGAGGCCGGAAATGTGATCTTCCTCTGGACCATCACAGGGCCTTTATCACTATGGAAGAAGGAAAGGTGGATATGGGGCAACCAGTCACCTCTGCCCAAAGAGTTATTTGCCTTGAACTATTTAAGAGTACTAAGGGCAAATAGCCCTCAGAATACACTAGTCTGTTTATAGCTGGCAGGACCAAGAACCAATACTGAGCATTCACTGTGTTCCAGACTCTGTGAGAATCATTTAGTTAGTGTTATTTTCCATAATCCTGATAGGCAAAGAGCCTGAGGTGAAGTAACTTGCCTACTCATAATTATGGTGCCAAAGGGGGCATTTGGACTCAGGAACTTTCCCACAGAGCATCCTGACTCCTATAATCTACTGGTGACTGAATGATTCCCTTGGCTGTGTGCTGGATTTTTGGGTGTCAATTAAGCATCGCTACCATCCCCATCTAGGTCTCCTCTGCATTGCAGAAGCAAAGCAGGAACTACATTTCCCAGGATGCCATTCCCTGCAGGATCCAGGTTACAGCATCAGTGAGAGACATTTGGAAGGAAGGAGAGAGGCAGAGGCTTTTATCCTGCAGAGGTGGTTGTATCTAGACACCTAGGCAGATGGAGCTTCACAGCAGCTTCCCACCGGCTCCTGAAAACTTCTGGCTTTAGTGTTTCAGGCTGAGATCTTTGGCTGGTGGCTTCTCTCACCTTTGCACCCTGGCTCTTCCAAGGGTTACATAAATCCCTGATTACTACGTAAAACTCTCCATACCTGGAGCACATAGACTGATCTCTCACAGACAAAAAATATGAGATCATGAGATCTGGCAGAGTTCTTTCTGTATGGTGGAAAGAACACTAAAATTGGTACTGGATGAACTGGATTTATTTTTTCTTTTTATTGAGGTAACATTAATTTATAACATTATATAATTTTCATGTGTATAACATTCTATTTCTACTTTCATATATCCTATAACCTGCTCACCACCCAAAATTTATTTTCCATCTGTCACCATACAGTTGATTCACTTTACCCATTTCACACTCGCCCGCCGACCCCTTCCCCTTTGGTAACCACTACTCTGTTCTCTGTATCTGTGTGTTAGTTTTTGTTTGGTTTGGTTTGTTCATTTCTTTTGTTTTTGTTCATTTGTTTGTTTTAACATTTTTTATATTCCACATATGAGTGGATGAACTGGATTTAAATCCCAGCTTTCTTACCAGGCATGACCTTGGGCACATTACTTAAACTATGTGAGCATCAACATTTTTTATTTATCAAATAGGAATAACAAAATCACTGGGAGGATCGCATGTGATAAAATATTTAACAAGTATTAGCACAACAGGAAAGTAAAATGGTATCCTTGTTATTACTGGTAGTAATAATAACCAAGCATATTATAAACATGATTTTATTTAATCCTAAAACTACTCTGGTTACTAGTATTATTCTTATTTAACAAGTGGGAAAACTAAAAAACAGAGAACTGAATTAACTTGCAAATGATCACCCAGTTAATTCCTGACCGAGCCAGAAACTGAACACAGTCTTTCTAGTTCTAGAGCTCACACTCTTAACAGCTATGTGTTGTGTTTCCTGTTAATAAGCATTTCAACCATTCATTTCCACTTTCCTCCTCAACAAAGTTGCCAACCAAAGTTCCTCCTTACCAAAGTTGCCAACAAGTGAGAGAAAATAATTTGTGGGCAGCCATACATATGGAATAACCACCTAATAATTTCAAGAACTCAAGATGGGATTAGTCTATCTGGTGAGATGCCTGGTCACTGGATGTTTTCAAGAAAAACCTCAAGGACAACTGACTCAAAGGCAGTGGTTCTCAACCTGGTGCGACTATACCCTCCAGGGGACATTTGCCAATGTCTGAAGTCATTGTCACAACTAGGGATTGGGTACTAATGATATCTAGTGGGTAGAGGCCAGGGATGATGTTAAACACCCTGCAGGGCACAGGACAGCACTCCTCCCCATGCCCCGCAAAGAATTACCTGGCCCCACTCAACAGTGTTGCTGTTGGGAACCCCTGCTTTAGGAGCGGTTATGAGATTTTCCACTCCTGATGTGGGTTACATGGGACGTTCTCTACTACTGTGTTGTCTAATATGGTAGTCACTTGCCACGTGTGACTAAACTAAAATTAAATTAAATTAAATTAAATTTTGATTCCTCGGTGGCACTAGCCACGTTTCAAGTGCTCAAAGTTATGACTAGTGGTCACCATATTAGACAGTACAAATTTATAGAACATTTCCATCACCTCAGAAAGTTCTTTTGGACAATACTGTTGCAAGATCTTCTTTTACTCTGAAATTCTATTAAATATCTCAAGCTGTAGTTCCTTGCACATTATGGGAAACCAAATATTAATATTGGTTGATTATAACAGATGAAATAGGGCATATATATTCACATCATAAAAATAATCTTTTAAATGTGGATGTTTCTAATATATTTGATGGCTTATGTCCTTGTTAAGAATCTGATTTATGTGTTTATAGATCATTAAAACGGGGAAGAAAGTGGAAACTTAAACCTAGAATTGGCAAAGCCACTACCAATTGAAGCTCAAGGGAAGAACTCGAGGCAGATCTGAAATTACAATCTAAACCAAAGATGTTTATGAAACTGTAGAATTTTCAGCTTAAAATAAGACTTATCTAATGTTTTTTGGTTTAAATTTGCATAATAGTTTTTAGGGACCACAAAGTTCTTGGAGAATCTAGTGAAACACATTGATTATCTCTTCACAAGTGGGAACGTGAACAAACAGATATGTACAGATACAATTTTCTATACAATTCGTGCAATCAATGACTTCCCAAAGCCCAGGGAAACCCTCTGTTTTCCAGTTGGTCCCCACCCAAAATGCCCATTTCACAGATGAGGACACTGAGATTCTGAGAATTAAGTGACTTGCCCACGTTTGCACAGTGGCAGAACCTGAATCAGAAGATGGACATTCTAATTCCCAAGCTTCATACATTCATTAAGAAATACCAATTTATATAAAGTAACAAAGGAACTAATCGACTGTATCATGTAAGATAGACTAGTACTATCTAAATTCTTTTGCTTGACGTCTATGAAGGAAAGGGAGAGGGTAGTGCTTAAAAAGCAAAGGAATGGCCTCTAAAATTGCCAGAGGGTAGAAGAGAGAAATGCAAGTCCATGCAATATTCCACAGACTGGATTGTGTAGCTCTGGATGAAGAAGCACGTTCTTTAATTTCTGATTTAGAATTTTTATCAGAATGCTTCTCCTTTGAGAATCAACTGCCTTTCTCCATACAACACATTCCCAGTAATAATACAAACTCCTCACCCAAATGCCTCCATCTTTCTCATTAAGGCTTCAGGAAGCAGAGTTTGTGAATTCCCCTTTGAATAGCTCATTAATTTATTAGCTTTTGTTCCTGCCTCCTGTCTCCTGTGTTCTGCATCCTTATTTGTGCTTTTTCTTTAAAGCCAACAAAGAGCCAGGAAAACTCCCTTATGTAAAATTCCGAAATTCAATTGTGTATTTTACTCCTCGGCTTAATTATAAGAAGTTGTGCCTATTCTATACCTACGGCTTTTCAAAGTGTGCTATTATGTAGAACAGCAAGCAGAAGCAAAAGGGAGCAAACCTCATTGGAAGTCTAATCCACACAGAGCCATCCCTATTGAAATGCTGTAAATAGAAATAATATTCAAGCAAAAAGAAATTGCCTCTGGATCTGCGCCCAATAGATCTACTTACAAATCCCAAACAAAGCTTAGCGTGTCAAGTACACTTAGCCCAATGTCTGGAATATAACAATCAGTTAAAAATATATTTGTTGAGTGAATACACTATTTTCATTTCCCCCCTTGCCATTCATTCTCTGCTTTTCCTCCTCTTCTGCCATTCTCTGTCCTGACCCCTGTAGACTGCTTCACCCAGGCATTTGTGCTGCATGGCCGCCTGCTGGCTACCGGCAATGGGAGGTCGGAAGATGGAAAGAGACATTGCGTACCTCTTTCCACTCCCCTTTCCTTCTGCACTTTGCTTCTGGGGTGGCTGTACCGTCCACAACCACAGCTCCCACAGGGCGGCCCCTCTTCCATGGCACCAGGTCTCACTGGCTTCCAGAAACATTATTTCCTCCTCTTGCCCCTTTAGGTGTAAGGCTAATAACAGTTTCTCACATTGTTGGTTCCCGGCTGTCTCCACATTGTTTTTGGTTTCTTCAATTCTGCCCACATCTTAGTAAACCATTTGTGTTGGTCAATTTGGATTGCTATAACAACACACCATAAACTGGGTGACTTAAATCACAGAAATTTATTTCTCACAGTTCTGGAGGCTGGGAAGTTGAAGATCAGAGCATCAGCAGATTCTGTGGTGAGAGTCAGTCCACTTCCTAGATAGCTGTTTTGTTTTGTTTTGTTTTTGCTGTCACCTCATACGGTGGAAGGGATGAGGGAATCTCTCTTAGTGGTAAGAACACTAATCCCATTCATGATCTAATCGTTTCTAAAGGCCTCCTCCTCCTAATACCTTGAGGTTTAGGACTTCAACATAAAAATTTTAGGGTGACACAAACATTCAGCCCATAGCAACATCTCTTCATTAAAATCTTCAGTTGAACCAGGCAAGTTAAATTTTGTTTTTCATTATCCTAACAAATGAAACAGTTAGAAAAGTGAAAAGAATTGGAAAACCAGCTTTAAAGTTATTTTGAATGTATACTTTTTAACATTAAGGAATAATGCTATAAATATAAAAATCCCTTCCCCAAATATGAAAATCTTAATCATTGAGATCTTACTTAAATATAAGTTTCAATATACAAAAATTAACATTCATGTTTATATACTGTATGTCAGGGCAGATAATGTAATTGAGAAAATGGATCCAGGTGTCAAGAAAATAAAAGTTAAGAGCATTAATAAATGACAACTGGCAATTAACTTGTACCTCCATTATAGACTGGAAGTTTGCTACATGTATGTATGTATGTATGTATGTATGTGTATTGTAAGCAATCCTAACCAATCATAAAATTGATGCAGCCTGGTACATAATTTATTGTCCAACTTCTGACTTAGAACAAAATCTTCTTAGATCATAACTACATGGATTGAGGGAGGTGGGGTTCAGATGGAGCTCAGGCATAGGCATGAGTTGATTTCGGGTTGCAGGTGCGAGCAATGGGGAGACACTTCATAAACAAAAGGACTAGTCACCCACCGGGAACATGGCTTGAATTGCTTTGGTGTAGGAGGCAGGGTGAAAGCCAACGTCATGTTCAGAGTTAGGGTAGGTGGCAGCCTGGAGACACCAGTCCATCTCTGAATTAAAGCAGTCTTCTCTCTGAGACACACTCTCTCTAGCACGCTGGCACTCACTCTGTTTCACTCTTACTCTCTCCTATTATAATACATTCCATTTATTTTTCTTATTTTAAGAAGTAACAAATAGTCAGCAAAGAAAAAAACACCATAGAAATAAAGATAAGCGAAAGGAAAATAAAACATAAAATGACCCATAATCTTTCCATACTGAGATAACCAGTTTATACACTGAAGGACAACATCCTTCAGTAGATGGTGATTGATGGCTAGCTAAGTGAATAGGTAGGTATTTCCTCGCAAAAATCTAATCAAATGTAGATGTTTTATAACTTGCTGTTTTCGCTTAATAATATGTTTTAATATCTTTCCAAGTTATTGCCTACCCTTCCGCAGCATCATTTTTATAGCTGAAAAATATTGTGTTGTATGAATTTGCCATTGTTTGCTTACCCAATTCTCAACTGTTGGGCATTTAGATTCTTTCCAATATTCCCCTTTTTAAACAATGCTGTAGAAGATAATCTCTATAATTGCTTGCTACTTCAATAGCAGGGTTATGGTTATTATCTGAAATTTTTAGTGTAAGGGCAATTGCTTACCCTTCTTACCTCTGAGCTATGGCTGTGATTACAAAAAAATACGATAATCATAGATTAAGCTCAGTTTTGAAGGGATAGGATCTATATGTTTAATCCAGTGCCGTTGCGGAAACCTAGGTCCTGCCTGCTACCCAAAGCCCTGTCCCCACACATTGCAATATTGACAGGGTAATCTTGAGGCACTAGTTATTATTTTATTCAGTATTTCTTTTTTCAAATGAATACAAAGTGGTAAAATGAAAGGAGACATGCATCCCATACCCTCATCTATGTACTATGTGTAATACATTTCACAAATATGCACAAGAGTGCATATGTATATGGCTGAATGTCTCTATTGGGTGGCTTATGCTGTCTTTACTGTTCCCATCCAAAGAATTCATAGGTCACCATGTGTTTTGTTCTACTTACCCCACTATCCTGGTTACAACCTAGCGAGTCATAGATTCACTATAGTTGGTACAAAGTCCCCATCTACAGCTGGCTGAAGGCTCAGAGAGCTGCTTGATTAACATCTCTGCTGGCAGGGAGCCTGTCTTTTGCAGAGTGGTTATCAAATTAGCTAGAACTTTTCTTTTGAGGATTTCAATGCAAAATACTTAGCGGTTCATGCATTTCAAAACAAATATTTATTAGCACCCTTTGTATGCCTAATACTGTGGTGAATGCTCAGGTTAAAGTAGTAAACAAGAGTGAAAAGTCTCTGTCCTCACAGACTCACACCCAAAGGCACACTGTCTGCTGTAGTAGAAACTCAACAGATTAAATGAGTTAACTCATGTCAAGCACTTAGGACAGTGTTTGGGACATAGTAGGTGCTTTATAAGTGGTATTAAGAGTGCTAGCAAGTAGTAGTAGTAGTAGTAGCAACAGCAATAGTAATATTATTTGTGGAATAAATGAGTGAAGGAAGGCAGGAAACCCAGAGAGTGGCAGTGAGCAAAAGCTGTAAAGCTGAAGATACTATGAGGCAGACAGATCTGCAGAGAAGTAGATGGAAGCAGCTGAAAAGTAGACGGAGAAGTAAAAAGTGACAGAAGTTGAGCCATAAAGATAGATATAACAAGCAGCAATAAACATAAGAAAGCCAAAGTAACAATATCAATATCAGGGAAAAGAAATTGCAAAACAAAAATGATTACTGGAACTAAAAAGGAACACTTCAAAATGTTAAAAGTGCAATCCATTAGGAAGACATAGCAATCATAATTCTGTATATGTCTAATAACAGAGCTTCAAGATACATGAGACAAAAAGTTATAGATTCAAAGGGAAAAACAGACAATTCCACAATCAAAATTGTAGATTTTAACACACTACTTTTCTGTCTTTGATAGAAAAACTAGGTAAAAAAATTGTAAAATCATAGAACTGAACAAAACTATTACCATTATGCAGTAATCAATGTTTATAAAACATATATCCAACAACTATAGAATACACATTTTTTTTCAACTGCCATGATTCATTTGCCAAGATGGAACAAAAGCTGGCATAAAACAAGCCTCAGTAAGTTTGAAAAGATTTATAAGTATATTCTCTGACTACAACATAATTAAATTAGAAACCACAAACAGTATCTAGGTAACCCCTCTAAATTTCAAAAATAATAAAAACCTACTTCTAAATATTCTATGAATCAAAGAAGTCACAAGGGAAATTAAAAATATTTTGAATGATAATAAAAATACAACATATCAAAATTTGTTGGATGCAGTTAAATAAGTGTTTAGAGAAAAACGTACGCCTTTTAATGTTTATATTAGAAGAGGATTTGGTAAACCACATCCCTTGGGACAAATTTGGTGTGTAGCCTGTCTTTTATGGCCTGTGAGCTAAGAATTTTTCTGCATTTTTCAATGGTTGTAAAAAATGAAGGATGAGGAGGAGGAGGAGAATAGGAAAAAAATGTAGCAGAGATCATATGTGATCTGCAAAACCTAAAACATATTTACTACGTGAACCTTTATGGAAAAAATTCACAGAGCCCTGGAAAAGAAGAAAGGTATAAAATCAATGATCTAAATTCCTACCTTAAGAAATTAAACAAAAAAGGCAAATTAAACCTAAATATGAGGAAGTAAATAATGAAGATAAGTGTAGGAATCAATGAAATAGAAAATAGACAAAAAATAGAGGAAAAAAATTCATTGAAAGCAGAAGCTGGTTCTTGGAAAAGACAAATAAAATAGATAAATCTCTAACTAGACTTTTCTCTTTTCAAGAGAAAAGAGAAAAGACAAACACTACTAGCATTGAGAGTGAAAATGGGGACAAAAACTACGGATGTCAAAGGATAGTGAAGGAATATTACAAACAACTTATGTCAATAAATATGACAATTTAGATGAAATGGAAAAATATTGGAAAGGCACAAATTACCAAAACTGACCCAAGGACAAATACAAAATTTGAATACTCTATATCAATTACAGAAATTCAATTTGTAATTTTAAAAAACCCTTCCACAAGGAAAACTTCAAGCCCCAGTGTCTTCCCTGATGAATTCTATCAAAAATGTAAGAAATAATGCTAATTATACACGAACTCTTTTAGAGATTAAAAAAAATAAAGGAGGAATACTTTCCAATTAATTCTGTGATATCACCTCAATATCGACAGACAAAGATACCCTAAAGATATTACAGAAAAATATTCCTCATGATCATAAAGATAAAAATCCTTGAACAAAATTGTGATAAATGATTCCAACAGTATATTTAAAAGATAGTAAGTCATGATCAAATGAGTTTTTACTGAGAATGCAAGCCTGATTTGGCATTTGAAAATCAATTAAGGTAATTTATCATATTAAGTTAAAGAACAAATACTGCATTTTAATAGATTCAGAAAAAGCATTTGGCAGAATGCAAATCCATTCATGATTTAAAAACAAATCTCAGCAAACTAAAAATAGAAGCAAACTTCCTCTACTTAAGGACATCCGTGAAAAGACCACAGCTAATAGCATACTTATACTAAGGTTCTCCAGAGAAACAGAATAGGGTGTATGTGTGTATGTGTACATATACATATACCATATATGCATACATTTATTTATTTAAAGCAGTTGGTTCACATGACTATGGGATCTGACAAGTCCAAAATCTACAGGGCAGGCCAGCAGGCTGAAGACCCAGGGAAGAGTTGTTGTTGCAGCTGGAGTCTGCAAGCAGTCTGGAGGCCAAATTCTTTCTTTCTCAGAGGACCTGTCTTTGTTAGCTAAAGCCTTCAACTGATTGGGTTAAGCCCATCCAAGGTACAGAGGGTAATCTTCTTTATTCAAGGTCTACTGAGTTAAATGTTAATCACATCTAAAAAAATACCTTCACAGTGATATCAAGACTTAAGTTTGATCAAATGTCTAGGTCACTTAGCATAACTCAGTTGACACATAAAATTAACCATCACAGTACTCAATACTGAAAGACTCATTTTCTATCTAAGATCAGGAAGAAGGCAATTCTACTCTTATCATTTCTATTCCACATCATACTGGAGATCCTACTCAGTGCAATAAACTAAGAAAGATAAATAAAAGCAGACAGGTTGTAAATGAAGGAATAAAACTGTATTTATTTGCAGATCATAAGACCATGTGCATGGACAATCCTAAGGAATCGACAGAAAAAGGTAATAGGATTGATAAAGAATTTAGCAAGATCACAGGATACATGATTGATACACACAAATAAATTGTATTTTGATATACTAGCAACAAACAATTGGAAAATGAGATTTAAAAAAAAACTCCATTAACAATAGCATAGAAAAGTATTTAGGAATAAGTTTGACAAAAGATGATTTTCAAGACCTGTACACTGTAAAATACAAAAGATAACCAAGGAAAAATTTTAAAGACTTAAATAAATGGAGAGATATATTATGTTAATAAATTGAAAGAATCAATATTGTTAAGAAAATAAGTCTACTCAAACTGTAGAATAAAAGGAATCCCAATAAATATCCCAGCAGGATTTATTTTTGAAAAAATTGACCAGTGGATTATAAAAGTTATAGGTAAATGCAAAGGAGTTAGAATGAACAAAATAATAAAAAAAAAAAAAGTAACTTTAAAGAACTTACATTATCAGACTTAAGAAGACTTACTATAAATGTGCCATAATTAAGATATTGTGATATTGGCATGAGATTAGACACATAAATCAAAATAGTGAACCCAGACAGAGATCCATATATATACATATATAGTTAATTGATTTTTGACAAAGCTACCAAGAGGGAAAAGATAGATATTTTAATAAATGGTGCTGGAACAACTGGAAAAAAAGGAATCTCAAACTTTACCTCACATTATATACAACAATTAACTGAAAATGTATCAAATACCTAAATGTAAGCACTAAAGCTATAAAACGTCTATATGAAAATATAGAAGAAAATCTTTGTGATATTGGTTTAGCAAAGATTTCTTGAACAAGACACAAAAAGCATGAACCATTTAAAAATTGATAATGACCTCATCCAAATTAAAAACTTGTGCTCTTTAAAAGATACAGTTAGGAAGATTAAAAAGAAAACCTTAGACTGGGAGAAAATATTTGCAAACCGTATCTGTGATTAAGTGACTATATCCAGTATACGTTTTTGAAAGCTCTTACAATTTAATAAAATAACAAATAATCTGATATAAATGGGCAAAAGATTTAAATGGACACTTAACAAAAGAAAATACACAAATGGCCAAAAGCATATGAAAAGATGCAAACTAAACCACAATGAGATAGCACAACACACCCACTAGAATGGCTAAAATTTAAAGACTGTCAACTTCAAGTGTTGGAAAGAATGTAGAACAACTAGAACTCTCATTTGCTGCTGTTGGGAATGCAAAATGGTGCAGCGACTTTGGGAAGCATTATGATAATGTCTCATAAGTTAAACTTACCCTTGCCACAATGACCCAGCAGTCTCACTCCTAGATATTTACCCAAAAGAAATGAAAACATACATCTATAGGACGACTTGTATGCTAATGTTTTCAGCAGCATTATGCATAAGAGTCAGAAACTGGAGACAATCTAAATGACCATCAACTGGTGAACAGATAACTAATCATGGTATATCCTTACTACGACATGTAACTCAGAAATAAAAAGGAACAGAATATCCATTAAAACAACAAAGTGAATAAGTCTCAAAAGCATTGTGCTAAATGAAAAGTCAGATACAAAAGACTACATGCGGTATGATGCCATTTATGTGAAATTCTAAAAAAGACAAAACTATAGTGGCAGAACAGTGGTTACTGGCTGCTGGAGGTTGAGAGAAGGGATCAACTAAAAAAGGCATGAGGAATTTTTTTAGGTCTATTAAAATGGTCTATATCTTAATTTTTAGCATGCTTACATGACAGTATACAATTTCTAAAACTTATTAAATTGTACATTAAAAATGCATACATTTTACTGTACATAAATTATATACCAGTAAAGCTGGGGGAAAATCCGATTGCAAAAGAAGGTGAGAAATTCCAGCATTTAAGTTCTTAAGTGAAATTCCTATTATTGTTCTCCACTGGTTAGATAATTACATATCATAAGCAGTTTCCAGAAAGGAATTTAGTAATAATGATAATTATAATAATAAAATGACAGCCATTTATTGAGCAATTACTTTGTGCCAGGAGACTTTATATAGTTATCTTATTTAATCCAAACAACTTTGTGGGAATGAGGCAATGGAGGAAGGGAGATTTTGTAACTTGACCAGGATCACAGGGCTAGTAGGTAATAGGTGTCATATACCAGAGCGTGTTTCCCAAATGCTACCAACAAGTTTGCCACCGAGGAACATTGAGGAATGAAATCTAGACTATATTTGGCAAAAAAAAAAAAAAAAAAAAAATTGGCCTCTGCTGCAAAAATTAATAGCCTAGATCCTTGTTTGGTGATGTCTTGAAACAAAATAACTTAATCCAGGTGCCCCCCACTCCCCAAAAAAATAAATGCTAGTAAAAGTGATTTCCCCAAATCTAAATGTGGTTGTTAACAAGGCTCTGGAGAATATTGCAGAGTGGACTTGTTTCTACTCACTCTTCTTTGCATGCTATGTGCTCTTTCATGGGTCAGCTCCTTCACGTATGGAGTTCCGTCTCTTTAAAGTTCCCTTCCCCTCCTTTTACAAGTATTTACTTATGCTTGTCTCCCCCATTTGATAGTGAATTCTGTGAGGCAGTGAAGGAAGAAAGAAAACCAGCGTCTGAATAAGACCCTGTGATGAACTCATCCTTGTGGAAAATTCACAAATATCATTTGGGCGGGCAAGAACCAAGTCCAGTTCATCTTTATAGATTCAATGCTTACCATACTGCATGGTTTTACAGCCTGTAGGCAAACACAAACTGCTTCTTCGTTCTTTGGACTCCGATGCACTTTGTTGCATGTATACGTACTTATATTTTGAAAATCATATATTAATCAACTTGGTACCATAAGGCAAAGTCCAAAACTAACAGACTATTGATGTAATGCAAAAGACACAGAGAAGGTACTAAAATGAAATTAGGATGTAGAAGCCTCAAAGCTCCCCAGGGAAATGCTTAGACAACAAAGCGAAACTCAGTGAGTTAGGAAACCAGAAAAGGATGCCACAGGCAGAGAAACAACCGAGTCAGAGAGGGCCCATCATTAAGATGATTTAGTACAGAATCCACTTTAGGGGAAAACACTTGTGGGGAGGAGGGGTATAAGAGGAATGGAGAAAAGCAAATTGACATTCCAATTCATCTCTTTGCTCTGTTAAGATAATTCTGGTTGTACTTTCAGGGAATTAATTACATCTCACGGTAATACTTAGACTCAACTCATATTGTAATCTTGCCTTGTGGTTAAATTGACTAGTCCATGAAAACTGCCTAATTATACAGGTTTTGGTTTATGTCCTGCATGTAGTCCTAGCTTTCCAAACCAGAAATAAATCCTTAGATCACAGATGGACCTCACCGCCCTTGGTTTACTGTCTTCCACCTTTATGCTGACAGTTGATGGCCACTCTAACATCTTCTCTAAGAGTCTCAATTCAAGAGAAAAATGGTTTGGTTTATCTCTCTGGGTCTGTCTTTTGTCACTGAATTGATTCCTTCCATTTTGATTTCTGTCTGTCCTTCTAATCATTTTGCTTCATTAACTACTCTTTGGTCACATTTGTCTTCAATCTTTCCCTCTCCTGGCTCTTCCATATTAAAAAAAAAAAGGAGGCTACCACCCTATATGTCTTCATCCATTCAAAGCCAAATGTCTTGGAGAATTGGAGAATTGTTTATATTTCTTATCTCCAATTCTCCACCCTCTTCTGTGTCAACATTCCTCTGAGCCTCTTCTCACCAAACTGACCAATGACCTTCTAATGCCAAATCCATCGGATGTGTCTTCAGCCCTTATTTTGCTTGACTTCTTTGCAGCATTTAACAATTTAGCACATCCTCATTTTTTAAGCTCTCCAATATTTGCTTCCGCAAACTGTTGTCTCCTGGTTTTCCTGCTGCTGTTCTTGAAGCACATTCTCAGTTTTCCTCCTGGCGTGCTTTTTCCTCCATGTTGCCTCCTTAAACATTTCTGTTCTGCAAAGTTCCATCTCTGGGCCTTTGCTCACTTGATCCTCTCTTCTTGAGAAATCTTATTCACTCCCATGGTTTGGATGACCACTCATACACTGGGCACAGTCATCTGTATCTTCAGTGCAGGTCATTCTCTTGAGCTTCAAAATCTAAATCTAACTGCCTCATTTTATTTCTTTTCTGCCCAAATTTACATCTCCATCTAGTTAGGTATCTTGCTGAATGCCACTTCCATTCACTCAGACAGAAATTTTAGAATTATCCTTATTCCTTCTTCTACCCCAATCTCTACAGTAAGACAATCAGCAAGCCTAGTGGATTCCCCCAAATAGCTCTCAATTCCATCTGTTCTTTTCCTTCCCTATCATTTCTGCCCTGGGTTACTGCTAAATACAGCTTAAATGGAATTCCTATATCTTCATCTTGTCTTTGTCCTGTCTACTGTCCTTGCTTGTGCTGGAGTTTGCGTTTTTGAAATTAAATCTGTCATCCCTTAATGACATCCCGTTGCTTTAAAGGTAAAATTTAAATGCTGTCACATGGCCATCAACGTCCTTACCTAGCCCTGCCTTCCTCTCATGTCCCCCATAACCAATCTCCTCTTGATTCCTGGCACTCTCCAGCTAACAGCTGTAACACATTTCCCATAAGGGTAGGTGTGGCCATGTGATGAAGTTTGTTCTTTACTCGTTTAAAAGGAAATAGCTTGCCCCAGACTTCCTCACTTTCTATCCCCTTAAGCTGGAACCAGACATGACAGTGACCCATCCTCAGCTGTGCAAAGGTAGAGGGATGAGATGGCTCCCATATAGCAAAGCTACATATCACCTAGGCTAGCAAGACAGTCGTGTGAGAAGGAAATAAAAATCTATCTTATTTGGGGTGTTGTATTTTGGGATCCTTTATTGCTCTACCCTAACCTTTTCTCTAACTAGTTAAATGCCTTCTCGTGACATTGTTGTCCTCATCTCCAGTTGGATTCTGTGTTCCATCCATACCAGGCTTGTTGCATGCTCCAAATGTTCCACACTCTTTTACCCTCCATGTTTATATACATGCTGTTCCCTCTGCCTAGAATCTGTCCCCCTTTTCCATCTGCCTGAATAATTCCTATTTGTGCCTTAGGATTCCGGTCAGGTGTTGGCTTCTATTCAAATCCTTCCTTAACATGCTTCTCCTCACCCCACTCTTCTCTGTCTGCACAGTACCCTGTGCATTTTACCACAAGGTCCTGTGATCACTGGCTGTCCTATGTGTCTTCCCCCTGACTCTGAGCATTTTGATGGCAGGATCTATCTGTTATCTCTGGCATATAGTTGGGCTTCAACAAACGTGTACTAAGTAAGGCGTCAGGGAAGCTCATGATGTTCCAAGTGGCCCTAGAGGAAGTTTGTATGTATCTGCGAATATTTGTACGTGAGTCTGAGATGGAACCATCTTAACGAAAGTACCAGGAGCCTAAAGAGTCAGACGCTGGAAGTGTAGCCAGCATCTTCAGAGAGTGTTGAGGGAGGGAGCTGGAGGTAGGCGCTCAAATGCCAAGTTCAAGGATCAGGAGTAAGGGAGAAACTAGAACGGTCAGGAGTAGGGTACCCAGGACAGTACTGCGGAAGGCGGGTAATAGCCCCTACAGATGTCCATGTCCTAAACCCCTGAAACTGTGAATATGTTCAGCTACATGGCAAAGGGAAGTTAATAATGCAGATGGAATTAAGGTTGCTAATTAGCTGACCTTAAAATAAGGAGATTATCCTGGATTATCCCAGTTGGGCCAGTGTAATCATAAGGGTCCTTATAAGTGGAAGATTGAGGCAGAAAATAGAGAAACAGTGAGACGGCCATGTGAGAAAAACTGAATCCAAGGTTGCTGGCTTGGATGATGGGAAGAGGGCAAGGAATGTGGGCAACATTTTGCAGTTGGAAAAGGCAGGAAAATGGATACTCTCCTAAAGCCTCGAGAAATGAGTGTAGCCCTGCCCACACCTTGATTTTAACCCAGTGAGACCCACTTCAAACTTCTGAACTCTAGAACAGTATGTGTGTTTTTTTAAGCCACTAAATTTGTGGTAATTTGTTGCAGAAGAAATCAGAAACTAATAGAAGTAGTATTATCAAGTGAATAAACTTGGACAAAATATTTAATTTCCCTAAACTTCAGTTTCCTCTTGTAAAATAGGGATAATACTCATTCTGCGGTTCTGAGGTTTGAATTAGATATTATATCTAAAGATCTTGGTAGAGTGCTTGACACATGGTGAGCACTCCATAAAGAGTAGTTAATTACTATTAATAATATCATCATTGTTATTACTGTTCACTAATTTGCCTAGTATGTCTGGCCTGGAAAGGAAAAAACACAAAGTAAAACAAAAAATGTCTCTTTTGGAAATCTGCAGGCATATTTGATTTTAGCTCTGTTGTCACGTGTCTTTTAAACTCACAAAATGCACTTCATTTCCTTCTGCTTTCTCTCTCTTACTTTAGGTATTAAGATCTATTTTAAATTTAGTCATTTCAAAGTCTCCTTGGCATCGTGTAAATGTCACACCATTAAATATATATTCAATGAGTGCTCAAGCAGCTGGCTTCCCTGCCAAGAAATGGAGTCCCGTAGGTGGGCAGGTGGAAGGATGACAGACACCCCCTGCCATAGACCCTGCTGTCCTTACTTACCAAGACCACATTTACTGAGCTCCAAATTGGGATGTGTGGTCTGACAAATGTGTTTTCTCCTGAGTTTTAATTTATTTTTATGAAAAGGTTTTCATGGGTATTAAATTAAATCACATGAAATTCAGTGGATAATCTTTATTGCAAAGAATAAAACCTCAAGTGAAAATTCAAAGAAAATATATATCAGTTTTTATAATATTTGAAATTTGAATTATCTATGACAATCTGGAATGTAAGGTTTGTTGACATCTGTGGGTTTTTGTTTTGTTTTGCTTTGCTTTGCTCTCAGGCATCCCCCTACTCTTTTCCTCTGAGCCATGCTTCTCCCGTTCTAATCAGGTGACTCTGGCAAGCAGCCAAACATAGAACCCCAACTTCTGGTTGATCGAATAGACATGTGACACTGACCTGGCCAATCACAATACTCCACTCCCTGACCAATGATTGGTCCCATGAATAGGTACATGACTCAAATGGAGCTAATTTCGTACAGACAGATGAAGAACACAACTCTCTCTTCCCTCATGAATAACACGCAGTGTAGACGTACATAGAAGCTATGGCCTGCCATACTTCCTACCACAAAAAGGAAACATCTGTAGAAAGTGGATGAGGCCAAAAACCAGAAAGAGGCAGGGCTGAGAAATGGAGAGGAGAAAAACTCTAATGATATCTGTGAGCCCTCAGACCCTGCACTGCCCGACACCACTTACTCCCCATCCTTCTCTGTACATGAACCAATAAATCTTTTTCGAGTGGGTTTTCTGTCACTTGAAATTGAAAGAGCCCTGGCTAATACACAGGGTCATTGCAAAAACCCCGTTGGCAAAAAGAGACCTCAGAAAATCCATCCCAGAGGTGGGCAAAACAGGAAAAGGAAGAGAGAAGAGTGGATACAGCAAGCAGCAAGACAAAGTGAGAAGAGAACCAGACTCGGAGAGCACCAGGGTTTACGTTCCAGCTCTACCATTTACCAGTGACCTTGGTAAGGTGTGATCTTGGGTGACAGCGTTAACATTTCTGTTTAATGATCTGCGGAGTGGACGGCTGATCCCGCTGCAATATATAACAAGATGCGCTGAGGGACGCTCACCTGAGATGATAAATGTGAGCGCTCTTTGTAAATGTTAAGTGCTTGCAAATGGCATTTATTACACAGAAAGCAGCACATTTAAAAGACTATGGATTGAAATAGAGACTAGAAGGGTAACGTTAAGCCATAAGTAGCTGAACTCTCGAGAGAGGAATATGGAACTCAGTTAATGGTTGACTCTTCTATGAAGTATCTAAAGAACTGACTATACTGAATGTCACTGGTTTAAGTAGAAACATATGCAAACTCTGTGAAAACTAGAAAACAATTCTAAGTCTGTGTGTGAGTTAAGAGCAGGAAGAGACAGAAGAGAGAACCAAAGTTTGTGAGGTGTCCACAATATCTCACCTGTGCACCACACAAGCTCTCATTTGATCCATGAAGCAATACTGCAATGGTCAGGTATTATTGTCCGAGTTTCACATTTGAGGAAAATAAGGCTCAAAACTTACATTCAAGCCCAGGTCTTATGATTCTACAACTGAATCACCAGACTACACACCGATAATACATTTGAAGGTAGACTTTGGGGGTTAGATGAAGATATGCTTAGTTTTCATTCCAGATTATGAGAACCAATCAATCAATATTTTAATGAATCTCAGAATTTACTTAAATTTTAAAAAGTTAGTTGCGAGTGGTTTTCTGCCAGATTTAAAGTCTAGTGCTTTCGGTAGTTAATAGGAATTTGTGTCTCCTCATCTGCATGTCAAGAATTGTGAAGGGTCTGGGATTTTACCCTACTTAAAAGTGAATAATCTAGACTGTTACTATTCTATGGATGCTGGCAGAAGACACAAGACTCCTGGTCAGAGACCAAGGACTTTATTACGCATGGCAGAAGCAGTAGCCAGAGGTTTACAGTGGTTTGTGTTAGTTAGTTCTCAACCCCAGCACTCTCACCATGTCCCACAAGCGTGATGAAGAGAGGCCATGGTGGGTACCCACACATGCCATGAGTTGCATTCTGGGAGAGGGACACTAAAATTGGGAGATTTGCTGCTTTCATAGAAAGTGGAAGCAAGCCTATTCTTTGTCTGGGGGAGATGTTACCTCATCCCTCAAGACTGCCTACTACAAACACAACTCTGAGAACTGGCCTAGGTAAAGAGTGGCCAGGGCCTTCCATTTTGGACATACCCAGCAGGAGTATGTAGGGAGGCTCAGGGTCCATGGTGGACTGCCCTTCCCAGCACCAAGTCCTTCCCTTGACAACACTGACGTCTTGTTTCTACTTATCCTCTCCGACCGCGATTTCATACTTTTGCTCTCCATTAGAATCATCCCTTGCACATATTTCTTCAGGTTCTTTCTCTTTCTTGTTACAGACATCTCCCACTTTCTCCCCAAAGTTCTTAGAAACGCTCGTTGATGTGTCAACTAGGCTAAGCTGAACCACCAGAGAATACTTCCTCTAGTATTTCCAATCAGGGCAGGCTGCAAGGGATATTCCTTCATGTAAGCTGGAGGACCGAGGGAGGAAGCAGCTGTTTTCCCATGTTCTCCTAGTTACTTCCACAAACAAACACGAATCTAGATACTACCAGATTATCCTGTGTGAAGGGATTCTATAGATGTAAACTGCCTCATCAGTTGACTTTAAGTTCATTAAAAGGGAGATTATCATGGATGAGCCTGACAACCCATTGGAAGCCCTCTAAAAGAGGGTTTAGGCCTTTCCTGAGCTGGAGTCTGCAAACAGCAGCTGGCTCTGCAATTGCTCTCTTTTCCCATTGGATCTATTTTCTGCCTGCTTGTAAACAAGTTTCAGCTGGACCCCACGGGGTTCCAGCTTGCTGGAGGTCCTTCCTTCCCGACTGCCTGCCCTATGGACCTTGGGCTAGCTGAGCCAGTCCTCACAATTGTGTAACCCAATTCTTCATAATAAATACTGTAATATATTAATAAGAATTAACATAGGGCTTCCCTGGTGGCGCAGTGGTTGAGAATCTGCCTGCTAATGCAGGGGACACGGGTTCGAGCCCTGGTCTGGGAAGATCCCACATGCCGCGGAGCGACTGGGCCCGTGAGTTACAACTACTGAGCCTGCGCGTCTGGAGCCTGTGCTCCGCAACAAGAGAGGCCGCGATACTGAGAGGCCCGCGCACCGCGATGAAGAGTGGCCCCCGCTTGCCGCAACTAGAGAAAGCCCTAGCACAGAAACGAAGATCCAACATAGCAATCAATCAATCAATAAAATAAATAAATCTTTAAAAAAAAAAAAAAAAAAAAAAGAATTAACATAATACTGTAATACTATAGTATAATCATAATATAAACATTAATATTTATCCTTGATAATATATTATTGATATAATCAATAAATAACATTCATATTAATATTTATAATTATTATATAATTTATAATACATAGTTTATAATTTATAATATTTATAATCAACATATGTATCCTACTGGTTTTGCCTCTCTAATTGAACCCTGACTGATACATGTGTCACTTCATGGAAACTGCTCATTTGATGAGACTGAGACCTCCTTCCTGCCAAACTCAACAACTTTCTCAGTGCTCATTTTGCATGATCCTTCCACTAACCATCACCTTTTTTTCATTAAAAAAAATTTTTTTTTTCACATCTTTATTGGAGTATAATTGCTTTACATTGTTGTGTTAGTTGCTGCTGTATAACAAAGTGAATCAGCTATACGTATACATATATCCCCATATCCCCTCCCTCTTGCGTCTCCTTCCCACCCTCCCTATCCCACCCCTCTAGTTAGACACAAAGCACGGAGCTGATCTCCCTGTGTTATGAGGCTGCTTCCCACTAGATATCTATTTTACATTTGGTAGTGTATATAACCATCACCTCTTTAAATCACTTCTCCTTTAGTTTTGGAAATACCATTCAAGCTCTCTTCCCAGTCTCTCTCTCTTTCTCTCTCTCTCTCTCTTTTTCTGGTTCCTCTGGTTCCTCTAACTTTGGTCATTTTCCTAAAAGTATTCATGCCACTTATTATATCTCTTCCTTTTCTCGTGCAGGTGGTCTTCAGTCCTCATAGTCTTGACTATACTCAATGCCAATGACTCAAATATGTATCTCTCATTTTCACCATCTTGGAATCTCTATTGCCCAGCCTAGTTTGTGAAAAATGCATTAAAAAGAAGTCCAGTCCCAAGGCTATTTCAATCTTCTGCCCCTCTGGACTCTGGATAAACTGCCTTCATGGTGATGACAATGTTGATCCTACACCACTACCATTTATTGAGCCTTGTTATGTACTGGATGCTATTGAAGGTGCTTTACAAACATGATCCCATTTAATTCTTACGAACATCCTTATGAAGTAGATACTATGATTCCCATTTTTTTTCTTGTGAGAATCTGAGAATTGGGGAAATACCATGTAACTCGTCTTGGGACCCACAACTGGTAGATGTCAGAGTTAGGATTTTTACCCTTAACTCAAGCCCCAAGCAACTGGCAATATTGCCTTTGTCAGAAGATATGGACAGTGAGGGCATAATCATCAAAGACCATTTCAATTTGTAGGATCTGGCCAAGCATAGCCGTGCTGGGCAGGTAGCTCCATCTCAAAAGCTGGTAGTAGCACTCAAGTGACTATTGAAACCAAGAGTGCCATGGGTCTGGTCTAGCTGGTATAATCACAGGTTTCCTTTGCCCTTGGTTCCTCATGCAGCTTTGCAGATTCCCTGGATGTGATTGTATACACTCAGCCAAAGGACAGCCAAATCATTCCCTTGCCAAGCTGTCTGTCTCCAATGATGGGCAATAACCCAGCTTCCAGACAATGCTATTGTCTCACTGATACTGCTTTACCCCTCCTAGGCCATGACCTTGATGCCATTGAGTGTCAGTCACACCATGTCTGGCAGACCAATACCCAGCAGGCCAAGGGATTTAGTGATCATTCCTGCTGCTGTCAAGTCAGTGCAGTGTTTTTGTAGAATCGTGGTGCTTAAAGCATCCTGCAGCAAAGAGCAGCAGAACATTGATGCCAATAGAAAAAAACAAACAAACTGCCTTCTTCCCCAAACAAGAATTTTTGGCAATTTCTTCTCTTGGCTAAAGCCTTTACGTTTTTGGCATGATGTTTACTTTATGGTCCAGTCATCAAACCCTGGTGTGGGTACGAATAAAGATTATGTTGAATATGATGAACAAATTACAAAGATGGCTCTGGAAGCCTTGCAGATTCCAAAGGAATACGTGCCTGGATGGGAAAACATCTTGGCCGATTCTTCTCTTGGAAGAGAGAGAATAGTATAATTACCTACTGATTCTAGGGACTTTACCTTCTAATTCTCTAAAGAAGGAGAAGTCCTTGATGATATATTTTACATTAACCACTTCCTTTTGTGATACTTTGATGGCTTCAGTTTGCTTAAACATTTATTTCAGCTGATTGTGACTTTATTCTAGTCTTTTCAGAAATTAGTTTTACAAGATCCCTGTATCAATTCCCCCAGCCAGAACAGTGACAACTCCACACTTTCTTTGTATGTTAGTTCAGTGGTTAAGAGGAGCCCTAAAATGGCCTGGGAGTAGGCTTAGCTCCAAATTTAATTGAACTGTGACTCTGATTTCAGGCAGAACATTCCTTCCTAGAATACAGATCTCAAGATAAGGATAATACCAAACACTACTCCAGCCACTCTCATTTCTCTTGGTTCTTAGGCCCATGCACTCTGGCTCCAGGGAAGATGGCACCAGATATTGTCCGCTGGTTTAAGGTAACTGCTTGTAAGGAATTATCTTCATCAGACCATTCCAGTAATCTATCAAGCCATCTGTTTCTGGGTGACAGGGGAGAGTAGTGAATGCCAAAGTCAAGAGCCCTTTGCCACCCCTCCTTCACCACCAAATAAGTGCCTTAGATGGCTGCAACATTTTGTGAGATACCATGTCAGTGGATAGGGCATTTGTAGGCCCATGAGTGGTAATGCCAGCAGAAGCACTTCTAGAAATGAAGGCAAATGTGTATCTGGGATATATATCTATTCCTGTGAGGACAAATCATTGACTACTTTGGGGAATGGTGTTTTATTAGGACTCGGAGTTGGCCTCTGATGTTGGAAAGTTGGGCAATCGGTAGTGGCTCTCGCCAAATCAACCTTGGGAATGAGAAGTCCATGTTAAGCCTCCGTCTTTGTCTCTATTGCCACTCTCTACATGAGCTCATTGAACAAGCACCAATGTTGCCGAGGAAGGACAGTGACTGACAGCCACCTTTCCCACTGTCTATTGAGAGCATTTGCATGTCAGTAGCTAAAAACCAGGCACCAGGAGCAATTATTAATTTGCTTCAATAACGATATCACATCCAAAATCTCAACTGTGATTTCCATAACCACCTCCTTAAGTCTGGGACAATCTACAATTATTATCTAAGACCCATCTGGCTTTTGCACCTGCCAAACAGACTAGTTAAATGGAAATGCAGTAGGTATAATCACCCCTGCACCTCCGAAGTCTCTGATGATGGCATTAAACTTTGCAGTTCCTCCAGGGATGCCACATTACTTTAAGCTGATTATTTTGGGTCTTCTACTTGGCTCTTCCTATCAATATAATCTTCATTCCATACCATAGGGAACTAATGTGAGTATTCTGCCAGTTGAGTACATCAGTTCTCACTATACTTTTAGGAGTGGGAAAATAACTAGAGGGTGAGAACTGGGTAAGAGGAGACACTTTTGCATGCCAAGGATTATCTGTGTCTTATCCCTTTCCCTCTCCTCCCATCGTGGAGGTAATCTACACCCTCCTCAAATATAGGCAACCCAACCACAGAACCTCATTTTAAGAGGCTGTGTCCCAGCGGCACTTCTCTCAGTACTAATTACTATGTAATTCAAGATTCTGGCAGGAAACAAGTAGTACATTCAAATTGGGTAATTGGAGAGTGTAATAAAGGGACATTTTACAAAGATGTGGGCAGATTTAATAGAAACCAATAAGGGATAGAGAAGAACAACAGGGTTAGCAACAGTGGGAGCACCCCTTGGAACTCAAGGGAGGGAACCTGGAAAGAGCTGTAAACTTCAGCAAGGATTGTAGCCACTGCCACCCTGTAACCTAGCGAGGAGGTAGCCAGAGGAATAAATACCTTGACTTCAATGCACTACCGCCTTCCAATGCCCTGCCAGTGTCATCCTTTGGCCCAACTCAATGGGAAGTCAGAGAGCGAGAGGCCCCATTGGTGCAGCCCATATAAGTCATCCTCCCAGGGCACAGAGCAGGATGAAAGGCAAATAATAGATCTGGAAGGGCCAACGGAGTCTATCCAGCACATCATCTTCAGCAAGAGACCCACCCCGAGAACCCTAATATATCAATATGTCCCCAAGCCCTGGAATTCCCCCTCCTCTGTATCTTGCTCTACCTTTTCTTTTCCCATGGCGTCATCAGCATCTACCATATGTGATTTACCTATTTATGATATTTGTGGTAAATTCTCTCAGTATCTCTCTGGTAGAAAGTAAGTTCTCCTAGCATAGATATCTTCATCTGGTTTGTTCCCTGATGCCTCCAAATTACCCAGAACAATGCCTGGTACAAAGTAGGTGTTCAATAAATATATGTTGCTGAATACAAATAATGAGTTGTGGATAATGGGAAAGAGCTAGACAGAGAAGAAGGCAAACCTAAGAGCTGATATATAGTGATAAATCTCTAATCCTCCATAGGTTTTAAAGAGAGGATTTGGGACAAAGCTGAGGTATAGAAAGAGGAGAGAAAGAGGGAGGAAGATTTAATTTATGTCAAGAGGGAAGATTTAATTTATGTCAAGAAAAGAGAGAGAGCCAGTGAAGAATTTGGTTGTTGTTCTAGTAAATCTCACAGAAGTATCAATGTATTATTTACCCTAAGGATTAATGAGGAAAAGTGACCAACACTTGACATGGGCCCACGTGGTCCAGTTGATAAACCTGGGTCTCCCCCACCTTGCTCAGAATCTATTTTTCTTCTCTCAGCCTATAGTATTACAGCAGAGGAGGGGGTGAATGGGTCTGAGATTAACTGAGAAAAACTATAACTCCTTTAGGCTCTCAAATCTCTTCCCTCAACCCTAATACATTTATACCATTAAAAAACAGAATTGTATCAAAAAAAGTTTTTAAAAAAGCAGGGGTTGGGCAAACACATTTGTGTTATGATGAGGGTCCAGAGGAGCAAGTTTGGAGCCATCTGTCGCTCTTGCCTGCCTGGCAGCTTTTCCCCCTTCATTTGGTGACAACACCACCTTCTACTTTGGGGAGTGTTATGGACTGAATGGTGTCCTCCCCAAATTCATATGGTGAAGCCCTAACCCTCCAGTGCCTCAGAATGCGATTGTATTTGGAGGTAGGGCCTTTAAAGAAGGGTAATTAAGGTTAAATGGGATCACAGGGTGGAGCTCTAATGCAACAGGACTGGTGTTCTTATAAGAAGAGGAACAGATACCAGAGAGGCCCATACTCAGAGAAGAGGCCATGTGAGAGCACAGCAAGAAGGTAGCCATCTATAAGTTAAGCAGAGAGGCCTCAGGAGAAACCAAACCTTTCAGCACCTTGATATTAGACTTCCAGCCTCCAGAACTGTGAGAAAATACATTTCTGATGTTTAAGCCACCCAGTTTGTGGCATCTTGTTATAGCAGCCCTAGCAAACTAAAACAGGAGGACTAAAGCTCTCCCATTACTCATGGCATGACAAAATCAACATATGGTTCTTTTTTCCTGCTTTTTGAACAAGGGGCCCACATTTTCTTTTTGCACAGGGGCCTGCAAATTACATAGCTGTAAGTTGCAGCTATCCTGTCCATGATTGCCTGGACCATCTCAAGTGGCTTTGGGACGTTTTGGTTGTGAGCTGATGGAGGCAGGAGTGGAGGCTGAGAAGAAGGTGCATGAACATCATTGAAAGGGATGCAGGGAGAGAGAAGAGGGTCTGGAAGGGAGATGATGGCATCAACCAGTGTCCTTTAGTGGTGTAATCATGCAGCCTGCGAGGAACAACAGGGACAGTATCACTAAAGGAGGGATGCTTAATGTAAAAAGGCACGTTCCTCCTTTTAAGCTGTGTGGATAAGAGCAATTCAGGGCTAAGAAGTGATGTTGGAGAAAGGTTCTTTCCTCATATGATCGCTGATAACCTCCTCTCTATTACTCGAGCCCAATACTGGGATATATTTGTACAGAAAAACTGAGAGCTTGCTCTCAGGAAACCCAGGGAACAGTGAGATAGATCGATTGATTTGTCAAGCCCGGGCAGACAGAAACAATTTCCTTGACTAGACTTAGTTAATGCAGATGGCAGTTTCCTTCACCCTTTAATACACCTCATCCTGGGCTTGGACGTGTTCCCAGGAGGATGTCACAGTCTCCCTGGAAGGGTCTGCACTTTTTCTCTAGGCATTTGAAAGAAAGAGGAGGTAAAACAGCACAGCAGGAGCCGAGAAAGCTTTTAGCACGAGGTGAGTGTGCCTGTCTCTGTTTAGTGCGTCCAGTCATCCACTGGCGCATCTGAAGCTTTTGTGGGGAAAGAAGGCAAAGAATATGCCAACCAAAGGCTGATGCTTTACACCTGGAGCGTGGGCTCCCCATCTCTGTCCATTCCATTGAGACACTGGATTGTCAGGAAGCGCATGAAGATGCAGAGCCTAGTAGTTTGGAACCTCAGTGAACGGGAGTCTAATCACCCTGCTCCTTGCCTCTTCTTCCCCGCACTCACTCTGACCTCACTGATCTTACTGCTTTGAAGGCAGGGAAGAGAAGAGCAGAGAACACCTCCCACCCATCCTGTACAAATACTCATTTCACTCTTCCCATTAAATGCCCCAACCACCTCTACCCTATGCAAGGCGGAGTTCGGGGGAGAGGGAGGTTAGGGCTGAGCACTGCACCACAAGCTTCCCACCTCTAACCTCTCCTTTCCGCGAACATTTCTGACAACCACAAATGGCTTGTAGTTCCCTGTTTCACCTGTTTTCCCCCTCCATGCCTTTATTTATGCTGTCTCGTCTACTGGAACGCCTTCCCTACTTCTTCATTGACTGGTGTTCATCAAATCCATTTCCTCTTCTTCCTGGCCACACAGGTAAGACTATATTTCCCAGCCTCCCTTGAGGTCAGCTGTAGCCATGTGACTGGGTTCTGGCCAATAGAATGTGAGCAGAAGTGAGGTGTGCCACTTCCAGGCCTCATCTATAAGAACCTCCCAGACAAGATCCTCCAAGCTCTTTCCCTTCTGCAGACTATTGCCAGGGACCACAGTACCTGGAGAACTGAGTGATAAAGGTGATGGGGACACAGGAAGGAAGCAACCTAGGTCCTTTAATCTCCACTTGGAGGAGAACCACTTCCTGATCATCAGAAACACCTATTTTGGAAAGGGAGAAGTAGACTTTTATTATGTTCACGGGTTGTTTCAGCAGCCAGTGTTACCATAACTAATACAACTGACTTCTAATAATAGTCTCCCACCTCCTGAGGGTTATAACACAATTGTAACCCAGATATTAGCTGCTCAGATGTCCTCCAGCCAGCATTTCTTAGCATGGGCTTCCTGAAATCCCAGCCTCCTGGCCTTCCTGGGTCCTCACTTGGACTCTTGGACTCTCACTTGAGTTGCAAAGAGGCAAAACCTAAAGATTTAGACCAGTGGCTGGCAAACTATGACCCACAGACGAGATCCAGCTCGCTGCCTGTTTTTGTATAACCCACAAGCTAAGAATGGTGTTTACATGTTTTAATGGTTGGGAGAAACATACAAAGAAGAATAAGATTTCTTGACACAGGAAAATCATGTGAAATTCAAATTTCAATGTCTATAAATAAAATTGAACAGAAACACAGCCTACTCGCCCCCTTATGTATTGTCTATGGCTGCTTTCACAGTATAGTGACAGAGCTGAGTAGTTGCAATGGAGAACAAAGCCTACAATCTTCTTATTTATTTGTTTGTTTGTTTGTTTGTTTATTTATTTATTTGCAGGATCTTAGTTCTCCAACCAGGGATCCAACTCGGGCCCATGGCAGTGAAATTTCCAAGTCTTAACCACTGGACCTCCAGAGAATTCCCAAAGCCTACAGTCTTGACTACCTGGCCCTTTACAGAAGACATTTGCCTGGCTTAGACCGTTCACAAGTAGGAAGGTCCCCATGGACACAAACCCCCTCTCATTTGACTCTGCACCCTCAGCTTTGTCTTCTGCAGTGATGCCTGTCTATACCTGCGTTTCCCAAACTCTTCTGCAAGATGGTAATAGAACAGAACACAAATGGTTCTTTAATCTAATGAATTAAATCCTGGGCTCTTTTTAAAAAAATTTTTTAACATCTTTATTGGAGTATAATTGCTTTACATTGTTGTGTTAGTTTCTGCTGTATAACAAAGTGAATCAGCTATACATGTACATATATCCCTATATTTCCTCCCACTTGCGTCTCCCTCCCACCCTCCCTATCCCACCCCTCTAGGTGGTCACAAAGCACCAAGCTGATCTCCCTGTGCTATGTGGCTGCTTCCCACTAGCTATCTATTTTACATTGAGTAGTGTATATATGTCCATGCTACTCTCTAACCTCTTCCCAGCTTACCCTTCCCCCTTTCCATGTCCTCATGTCCGTTCTCTACATCTGTGTCTTTATTCCTGTCCTGCCCCTAGGTTCTTCAGAACCTTTTTTTTTTTTTTTTTTTTTTAGATTCCATATATATGTGTTAGCATACGGTATTTTTTTTCTCTTTCTGACTTACTTCACTCTGTATGACAGCCTCTAGGTCCATCCACCTCACTACAAATAGCTCAATTTTGTTTCTTTTTATGGCTGAGTAGTATTCCATTGTATATATGTGCCACATCTTCTTTATCCATTCATCTGTCAATGGACATTTAGGTTGCTTCCATGTCCTGGCTATTGTAAATAATGCTGCAATGAACATCGTGGTACATGACTCTTTGAATTATGGTTTTCTCAGGCTATATGTCCAGTAGTGGGATTGCTGGGTCATATGGTAATTCTACTTTTAGTTTTTTAAAGAACCTCCATACCGTTCTCCATAGTGGCTGTATCAATTTACATTCCCACCAGCAGTGCAAGAGGGTTCCCTTTTCTCCACACCCTCTCCAGCATTTATTGTTTGTAGATTTTTTGATGATGGCCATTCTGACTGGTGTGAGGTGATACCTCATTGTAGTTTTGATTTGCATTTCTCTAATGATTAGTGATGTTGAGCATCCTTTCACGTGTTTGTTAGCAATCTGTATATCTTCTTTGGAGAAATGTCTACTTAGGTCTTCTGCCCATTTTTGGATTGGGTTGTTTGTTTTTTTGATATTGAGCTGCATGAGCTGCTTGTATATTTTGGAGATTAATCCTTTGTCAGTTGCTTCGTTTGCAAATATTTTCTCCCATTCTGAGGGTTGTCTTTTCGTCTTGTTTATGGTTTCCATTGTTGTGCAAAAGCTTTTAAGTTCCATTAGGTCCCATTTGTTTATTTTTGTTTTTATTTCCATTTCTCCAGGAGGTGGGTCAAAAAGGATCTTGCTGTGATTTATGTCATAGAGTGTTCTGCTTATGTTTTCCTCTAAGAGTTTTATAGTGTCTGGCCTTACATTTAGGTCTTTAATCCATTTTGAGTTTATTTTTGTGTATGGTGTTAGGGAGCGTTCTAATTTCATTCTTTTACACGTAGCTGTCCAGTTTTCCCAGCACCACTTATTGAAGAGGTTATCTTTTCTCCATTGGATATTCTTGCCTCCTTTATCAAAGATAAGGTGACCATATGTGCGTGGGTTTATCTCTGGGCTTTCTATCCTGTTCCATTGATCTATATTTCTGTTCTTAATCCTGGGCTTTTTAAAAAGCATAAAATTATTTTGTTACTGGAAATGTTTTCAGCTCTTTAAATATGCTTTGTGGCCATCCAAATTGGGGATGATTACTCCAGCTTAACATTACTCAAGCTTATTTCATCACTCAACAATTTTTTAAAGAATATCCATTATTCTTTAAAACTATGTTATGTTCCACATAACATAATTTTATCCATGCTACTCTATACCTTTACCAAATATCAAAACATTGTCTTCTAAGTTGGAGCAAATAAATCCCCCTTCTTAGCGAATCCCCTTGGTCATTCACTCCCCTCTTCGGGCACAGAAAGTCACTGTGGTGATTGTTCATGCTGCCCCTTTCCTCACCACGGACATGCTCACTCTTTCTCTCCCTGATCTGTGATCTCATTCCCCTCCCCTACACACACATCACCCCCTCAAAGACATGGGAAGACAGGAATTTTCAAGCTGCAAGTTATAACCCAGCAGTGGGTCATAAAATCGATTTAGAGGGTCAGTGACCAGCATTTTTTAAAAATAAGAAAATAAAAGAGGATATAAAATATCAGAGTGCATCTCAACAGTACTTGATGAAATTTTCTTACCTGTTCTGGGTCACAGCATAAAATGTATTTCTTCCTTTGGGTCATCGTTAAAAATGTTTGAAAGCCACTATGCTAAGGTGCAAACAAAATAAAAGAACACAGCAAAGCCTTATAGCTAACATTTGATTAACGGAAATGTTGTACATCTGTCCTACTATTAATTCTTCTCATGTGTTTCCATTTTAAATTGTAAACATAAGGCCCCAAGGACTGCGTCTTTTGAATAACCTCTGTATCTCCTACCCGCCACTGTCTGTGGGACTCACTTCCCTACAGAGGCTGCATAAATATTTGTTGTTGATAATGAAATGGAAGTAAAAGCTAATAGGGAAAACTCTTCGGTTTCTACAGCCACTGTCTGTTTAAAGGATGGAAAGTAACCCTCTGTGCCTTGTCCACTTCTGCATGGTCTTCCAGAGCCCCCTACACACAACCCAAGATGACCCAAGGGGCAATGCTTCTCCTTTCTTCTGCAGAAAATGCACACACATGGCTCTAAATTCTTCCCATGCTGCCGTCTTCCTACATTCCACTCTCAGCTCTGCCCTCTCTTCCTGGGCACCCTACGCTCCAGCCACTGCCTTCAGGAATCCTCCATGCATCTGTATGCAAAGCTTCTCCCTCCATGCTTTCCTCTTACTGAAATCCTTCTTACCTGTACAAGTCTGCATTGCATAGACCTCTGTGAAGCCCCAACACACAGAGTTACTTGCATCCTTTTTTGTGATCCCACAGGACTTGTTCATGCATCTGTACAGCAACAATGGCACTGGATTCTAAGTTCTGATGTGCCTATGGCCTCCTCCTGCTCATTGGCTTCTCCAGGACACGGGCTGTATTTTAATTCATCTCTCAGTTGTCCATGACTGGCATGGCATAGCACAAAGTAGGTACCCAATAATGTTTTCAGTGTGAATGAAAAAGAAGAGATAGTATGAAATATCAAAGGGATGCAAAGTTTACTTATGGGGTAGACCATATTGCTTCCTCCCACCTCCAAGCCCTCTCTAGCACCTAAGAAAAAGCTTGCTTGCCCACAGGTTGCATAACCTTTAGAGCTGTTTGTGAGTGGATGAATGGAGAGCAGATGGGTGCGGGCTTTCCAGGGATCTCAGGTAGAGAACTGTCGCGGCTGCCTCTTCTACATGGACCAACCTTCTTGAGATTTATAGTCAGGCCGTTCTACATGCGAGGGGGAAGTTTTAATTGCTCGTGAAGTTCTATGTGATCACAGATCCAATACAGCTAGTAAGCGGTGATTAGTAACTTGTAGAATTAGCCCAAATGTGAGCTTTATAATAGCTGTGAATATTGGAAACTGCAGAATTAAGTAGCTTTTGTTCTGAATTTCCTGCAAGCTTTTCTGTTCAGAGCCATCCCTCTAACACCCCCTGCTCCATCCCCTCACCCAACAACCCCCTTGCCTTTGTTTTCCCCCAGAGTTAGAACACTGTCTCTCTCACCCATCAGCACCCACAGGATGACTTGCAGCTCCCTGCACTTGCTCTGTGGTAGTGGCGTTTCATGCCACTACTGATCAGAGCAATGCCTTCTCTAGGGACCGTCTAATTTCTCCGAGGCCGAAAGAGGGGCGAAAGCCACTTTTTAGATTCTACCAGGAAATCCATGCAGAACCATAGAAACACTTACCTTAGTCAGGAAAGCCACACAAACCCCAGAGTAGAAAAAGAAAAGAAACAAAGCCCCTAGGAAGGTCCTGGCCCTCAGCCAGATGTAAAGGGAATGTCACTTGGGACCTTTATTCTCTTTGGGATCTATGGGTTCCAAGGAAGCAGAACTGAGATTATTAATATTAGTTGTGAGGGGCTGGCCCCAAGCACAGAGGTCAAAAGTCACCAAAGAGGAGAACACCCTACTAGATGCAGGCTGACGATGAATTCATTTCAGGTAAACCCAACCCCCTGGGCAATTCACCACGTGCCAGGGACTGAATTCAGCTGAGGGCTCTGAAGGCCCATTATACTTGGGTGTTGCAGACAATGCAAAGATGACAACTCTACATAATGCTCATCATCTTCCTCCCAGGCATGCTTCCACCTGGCGGCCTTCACCTAGTTCAAGGCATCGCTCTCCACCCCACTGCCTGGGCCAGACATCCCTCACTCTCACATCCCTCATCTAGTCAGCAAAACCTGAAGACTTCATTCCCTAGATTTTTTTTTTTTTTTAAACATCTTTATTGGAGTATAATTGCTTTACAATGGTGTGTTAGTTTCTGCTTTATAACAAAGTGAATCAGTTATACATATACATATGTTCCCATATCTCTTCCCTAGATATTTTTAAATCCCTCCCTCTTCAGTAGAACCTCTGAGGTCCTTTGCATGAGCAGCCAGCCCCTAAGCGAGCTGGCCTGTGCTTGACTCTCCAGCCTCAGCTCTCTCAGACCCTCCTTCCTGCTTTGCACCCCATGCTTGGGTCTCTGCAGTGCTGACCTGTGATGTTTCACGAGAACTGCAACAGCAAACACAATCAGAAGGCAAAAGACAAACAGGGAACAGTGTCTGTAACATATATGAAAGTGCAATGGTTTCCATATATATAATATATATGTGTATATATATATGTATATGTATATATAAAATATATAAACTGCTCTTACAGATCAGTAAGAAAATACATGAGCAGTCCAAAAAGATAAAGAATACATAAACAAGCATTTTTCAAAAGATAAATATATGTAGAGAGAATAAACATAAGGGGAAAAGTCCCAACCTCAACAGAAACAAAAGAAATACAAATTAAAACAATGACATATTTTCTGTCTTTGGTGGTATAGTGAGGAGAGAATAAAGACCTATCCTATGCATCTGATGAAGCCCAACTGTCAAAGAATTTCTCATGGGAAACCTTGCTACCTGAAAAAGTCTTTAAAAAAATGCATATAACACTGACTAAGTAATTACTCTGGTATGATTTTATCCTAAGGAAATAATTAGTAGATTGGAAAATGTTTCACTTTGGGGATGTATAACATAGTGTGGGTTTTAATAAAAAATATATGGAAACAATCCAAAGTTTCAACAATACGGTATTTTTAAAGTAAATTCCATGCAATACGCTGTATGCATTATTTAAACTGGAAGTGTGGACACATAATTGTGGATATGAGACAAATGTTTATTGGTAAATGTAAAGGGAAAACAGTTTATAAAAATGTATGACAGTATTTTTTTATTTAAAAAATTTATAGGCATAAAATACCAGGGAGAGTATGCACCAAACTATAAATATTGGTTATATCTAGAATAGAACTGGTGAGAAAATTGGTGGGGAAGCCTTTCTACATTTTTTTCATCTTTGAACAATAAAAATGATTTACTTTTATAATAAAAAGTGGTTAAAAAATAACTCAAACAAAATTGCCAAACTTAATGTTATTTATTACTGAAGGCAAAGACTTGAGCAACTTAATTTAAAAAATAAAGCCAACAATTTACTTCAATCTAGAAGACATTTATTCATGTTCTATGAGCCAGGCATGGTTTTGTGCTTGGTGTAGGGAGCATGGCATTAAAATGGTAATTCACACAGTTGCTTCAATAAACCTCATGAAATTCCACATCAGGAAAATTCATTTGATTTATGAATCTTGAATATTGTGCCAAAGCTATTTTAGCGTTCATTAAGTTAGATCATATAAAGAAAAAACATTTAAAAATTAAATGATAACATTTACACAAATATACATGTGTCAAAAGTAACTGAACTACACATTTAAGATCTGCACATTTTGCTGTGTGAAATCATACCTCGAAATGTGAAGGCAGAAAAATTAAAACATCCATAAAATGACACAAAATATTTTACATTTTTCATCTTGAATTTTGAATGGATATCTGATATTGAATCAATTAAAAACCAAACACAGGAGTACTTCTGCTTCGGGCTCTGATGGAGTAGAGAGAAAGCCCCTCTTTCTGGCCACCTCTCACTTTCTCCCCACACTTATCTTCTCCACCTCCTTCCCCCAAATTCTCAGACACCCCAGTACTTATACTTATATTTATGCAAGCTTCTTAGAAAAATGAATCATTTTGCATCATGAGAAACGTCTCAGGCTGACCTGAGAACAAAGCAATCAAAATCACATTAAAATTATACCACGAGTTTTTCCATAAGTCTCATTAAGGAGCCATGAGAAAACCAGTACCCCAACCTGTTGTGAAATCCCAGTATAATGTTTAACCAATTTTCTGTCTTTGGATTATTTCCCCACCATTAATTTCATTTTCCTCACTGACAGTTTCACTTAATTTCTTCAAGGTGATATAATAAAAAAGTGAGATAAAATGTGCCCGTGGTCCTTTAGCCACCCGCTACTGCTCTGTTTCCTGACTTACCAGGAGAGTGCTGACTCTTGCTTTCCCAAGTTCATGGCTACCGGGCTCTCTTCTGCCCACTGCCACTCCCCTCCTCCCGGCCATTCTATCTGCGCTCTAGAATCTGCTGAATTCAGTGGCGAGAGTACCAGGAAGGAGAGAGGAGCCTAGCCCCCTTATTCATACCAGGCCCCTCCCCTCCCATTGCTTTGGGAGCCGTTTTGCACTTGATCGCCCTCTCTCCCAGCCAGAGTTGATGGGTCTAGAGAAGGCAAATGAGTCCTTTCGTGGAGAATTATAACTGAGTTGGAGAGAAACTTGGCTCTGCAACATGTAAACTCAGGCGCTCTTGGTGGTTTTCAGGGCTGAACATGGGAAGGGAAGATAGTCCAAAGCCAAAGGGAAGAATGAAGGGGAGGCTTAGAGAAAAACAGCGAGGATACCATTCTGGATTTCTTATAGTTCCCGGTCCTATGCCTTCCTAAGGCCCTGTGGTTTCTCTGCCCTTGGCATCCATGAGCTACTGTAATACTCTTCCACTGAAATTTAGGTTTCGCTCAAGCTGGTTCCCACAGATTCCTGTAACTTATAACCAGAAGAGCCTAAGGAAGGTGCCAGGCTTCTGCAGCTCAGTTTCATGGCCTCGGAGAGCCTCACTCCCTGTAAGAGGTGAGCACATTCCCTGCTCCCAGTAACTGCACCGCCCCCCTCAGAGAAGCCCCCCTGCTGCCTGAGCTGAGTTAGCCACCTTTTGGCTCTGTGCTCCCCGGCTCTCCTGGCATAATTCTTCCATGGCCTTTAGTCCTTCAGCCTGTGGTCACTCACAAGCCTGAACTAATTGATCTTATTCAAGGGCAAGGACTGGGTCCCCCCATTACAAACCCCTTCATTCTTGTTGTCATTGCCGTGTTAACTGGGGTCAAAAATTGCACACACTGCCAGCTTTTGTGAATAAGATACAGCTTCCTTATTTTCTACTAATGATGGAATCTTCCTTTCATCCTGTGGATAATGTGCATTGAGGTCACACTTTAAACGTGCCAATGAGTAAAATCTCAGTCTCTGTGAGTTTCAATTATCTTTCTGGGGTGATCAGGTCTGTTGGATAAACACTCAACCTTCCAGATCCCCCTACCTTCTCCTTTTCAAGATGGCATCTGGGTGTGAGGAAATGAGATTTCAGGGTGGTGGGAAAGAAACTGGGGAATTCTAATTCAGACATCCTCCCTTGCAGACCTGCTGCATCCCACATTTTAGTCTGCCACAGTCACCTCATGCAGCTGAGAGATTCCTGTGATGGGGTCCTCTCACAGTCCCAAACAGCAAGCAGGGTGAAAACCTCTCTGCTCCCGGCTGCCCCCACAATCTTTCTAACACCTAGGACCCTCAGTTTGGCTGGAGGGAGAGAAGTCGTATTATATACGTCTGACTGCTTGGTCACCTATCTCTGCTGTCCTTCTCCTCTACTTTGCTGGCTCAGAAGGGACAGGCTTCCCCTCCTCCTTTTTGTCTGATCTGAAACCCTCTTGTGTCATTTTCTTCTACTTACCTAGGCCAGTAAATCTCGAGGCCTGGCTGCCCTAGGCAAAGGGTCCCTGGAAGGAGTTACATGCTAAATTCTCTAGGTTTCAATCAATATGAAAGCTGCAGGACAATTAAGAGTTAGAGATTACCAAAAATAAAAATAAAAACATGCTCAGCTAGTACTAACTGAATAAATGAATGATGAAAGAATGGATGAATGAATTTCTACCAAACAACCTAAAGAAAATCTTGATATATCCAAACACTAGTACACTAGTAGAGATAAATAAAACTTTCACTGTGACTTTCGATATCAAGCATTATTCTGTCACACTTTGCAGCTAAAAATAATAGCACTTTTGTATAATATCTCATCTGGCAGTTGTAAGAATCAAGTAAAGAAGAAGAGAGAGAAAGTGCTGTGAAGCTCATTTTACAGAGGGAGAAACTGAGGTTCAGATTGCATCAAGATGCACAAGCAACACAAGGTAAGCAGACTTCCAGTTAACTTTCTCTTCACCTGCATATGACATGGCACCATAGTAATTATTGATTGATATAAAGTTACTTGTGAGATGTATATCTAATAATACAGAGCTAACCCTTGTTTATTTGGGGAATGCTTATCCAGAGTATCAAACTATTCTGAACATAGATGACAAACTACAGAGGCTTTAGGGTCAAAATAGATGCCACAGTAAAACCTTTAAAGATCATATGGTCCCTGTGACTTCCCTGGTGGCGCAGTGGTTAAGAATCCGCCTGTCAATGCAGGGGACACAGGTTCGAGCCCTGGTCTGGGAAGATCCCACATGTTGCAGAGCAACTAAGCCTGTGTGCCACAACTACTGAGCCTGCACTGTAGAGCCCACGAGCCATAACTACTGAGCCCGCATGACACAGCTCCTGAAGCCCGCGTGCCTAGAGCCTGTGCTCTGCAACAAGAGAAGCCACCACAATGAGAAGCCCACGCATCGCAGCAAAGAGTAGCCCCTGCTCGCCACAACTAGAGAAAGCCCGTGCACAGCAACAGAGACTCAACACAGCCAAAAAATAAAAATAAAATAAAATTAGAAAAAAAAAGATCATGTGGTCCTTTGATAGATTTCCTTGAGCTCTCATTCAAAGCCTATTTTCTGTTTTTTTAAAGTGAATCATAATTTGTTTGGTTTTCAGCCCACAAAAGAATGAAGGTATCAAATGAGAGCAAGAAAGCATGTACACTGTCTGTAAGAAGTGAGGGAGAAGACAAAAAGACTATGAGAAGCATACACAAGAACTGTGAAGGCATAGCCATCTAGAGTCAGCCAGTGAGGAGAAACAACCACATTCACTTGGGCGAACTCCAGGCACCTTATAGTCCAGATGTTTTACGGGACAGAGCACAAGTGGCTTCCTCAGGAAGGTTGATCTTGCTTCTACTTTACCTCTTTGTTCTTTTTGAATGACATAGTCAATGATTGTATTAGTTCCCTATTGCTGCTGTAACAAATTACAACAAACGGTAGCTTAAAATAACAAATTTATTGTCTTACAGTTCTGAAGCTCAGAAATCCAAACTGAGTTTTGCAGTTTAAACTGAAAGTGTTGGCAGAGCTGCATTTCTTGTGAAGGTTCTTGGGGAGAATCTGTTTCCTTGCCTTTCCAGCTTTTAGAGGCTGCTTGCGTTTCTTGGTTTGTGACCCCTTCACATCACTCCAACATTTGCTTCCATTGTCACATCTCCTACTCTTACTTTGCCCTTTGGCCTCTCTCTTATAAGGACTCTCGTAATATGTTGGGCCTATTCAGGTAGTCCAGAGTAATCTCCCTAGTTCAAGATCTCTAACTTAATCACATCTGCAAAATCTCTTTTGCCGTGTAAGGTAACATTCCCAGATTAGGACATGAACATCTTTGGAGGGCCATTATCCAGGCTACCATACTGAAAAATGAATTTCATAACCAATTCTAAATTAATGTCACCATTTCATCCTCTGAATGTATTCCCTCATGGCAGGGAAAAGGGAGGCAGCCCAGTACCTGTTCTCTGAATGGCCAAGATAAGGTGTTCAGCACATTTTACGAAAGGCAAAAAGAGGAATACAAACTGAAATAAAAGAGCTCGCTCAAATATGTAAAGTAAATATACAAAAGAACTTTGGCTTTACTGTTACAAACCAGAAAGAAGAAATGAAAGCCACTATATGGCATCTGGAGTGGGGAATGATCAGCCCTTGGGCTGGGGTTTCCCACGTGTTGCCTCATGAGAGCAGCCAGACGCAGGGCTGATGTTGGCTCTGATGCTATTACTCAACAGTAAGAGCTTATATCATGATGCTAATACGGAAATAGGGGTGCCCCAAACTTTACACAATTTCTCAATCCAAGGGGATAAGTTTAAAGAGGAAAATGTCAGTTCATGGGTATTTCACATCTGTGGAATACGGAATAAGAAGTTGAGAAAAGTAAGATCTTCCAAACCATGAGTTCTTCACCTAGGATCCGTGAACCCCCAGAAAATAAATAAATGGGTTTCAAGGATCCATGATGTTTTAAAATTCACATGTACAAATTAGTGTGTTTGTATATGTGCTTTTTTCCCAAGAAGCGGATCCATAGCTTTCATCAGATTCCCAAACGGGTCTGTGAGTCTGTAAAATAGAAGATATTTTATATCAGGTGATCAATAAGGAATAGAGAAAAGGCCTCATGTCATTAATTACTCATACAAGAAGTAGTTTCATTTTATCTATGAAATGTACTTAAAAGTCAACATAGGAACTGATCTATGCAAACTCTAGAGCTCTGCCTCAGCACCCGCTCAAGGGCAGAGTAATACAAAGAATGCCAGCTTCCTGCCCCGTGGAACTGGTAGGTTTGTGAGTTTCCCAAGGAGGGGCTTTCCATACAGCTGCCTGTTCTATCATGTGATTGAATAATGACAAAAAGCAAAAGTGATTTAACTATATTTAAATAAACTGAAATGCCAGGTGACACTTCAAGTCCACAGAATGTAAACTCAGAGAGGGTGGGAATCTTTGTGAGTTTTCTTAAATTGATGGCTACAAACTTACCTGACCATAAGAAGGTCAATAATAGGTGACCAAGAAATATGCACTGAATTAAAGAATCAATAAAGAGTTTTCTAGAACTCTATGAATACTGTGAGTCCAATTATATAAGGCTGATTTTTTAACATCTTCACTGGAGTATAATTGCTTTACAATGGTGTGTTAGTTTCTGCTTTATAACGAAGTGAATCAGCTATACATATACATATATCCCCATATCTCCTCCCTCTTGCATCTTCCTCCCACCCTCCCTATCCCACCCCTCTGGTGGTCACAAAGCACTGAGCTGATGTCCCTGTGCTATGCGGCTGCTTCCCACTAGCTATCTGTCTTACATTGGTAGTGTATATATGTCCATGCCACTCTCTCAGTTCGTCTGAGCTTACCCTTCCCATTCCCCGTGTCCTCAAGTCCAGTCTCTATGTCTGTGTCTTTATCCCTGTCCTGCACCTAAGTTCTTCAGAACCATTTTCTTGTTTTGTTTTGTTTTACATTCCATATATATGTGCTAGCATACAGTATTTGTTTTTCTCTTTCTGACTTACTTCACTCTGCATGACAGTCTCTAGGTCCATCAACCTCACTACAAATAACTCAGTTTTGTTTCTTTTTATGGCTGAGTAATATTCCATTGTATACATGTGCCACATCTTCTTTATTCATTCATCTGTCGATGGACACTTAGGTTGCTTCCATGTCCTGGCTATTGTAAATAGAGCTACAGTGAACATTGTACTACATGACTCTTCTTGAATTATGGTTTTCTCAGAGTATATGCCCAGTAGTGGGATTGCTGGGTCATATGGTAGTTCTATTTTTACTTTTTCAAGGCACCTCCATGCTGTTCTGCATAGTGGCTATATCAATTTACATTCCCACCAACAGTGCAAGAGGGTTCCCTTTTCCCCACACCCTCTCCAGCATTTATTGTTTGTAGACTTTTTGATGATGGCCATTCTGACTGGTGTGTGGTGATACCTCATTGTAGTTTTGACTTGTATTTCTCTAATGATTAGTGATGTTGAGCATCTTTTCATGTGTTTGTTGGCAATCTGTATATCTTCTTTGGAGAAATGGTTATTTAGGTCTTCTGCCCATTCTTGGATTGGGTTGTTTGTTTTTTTAATATTGAGCTGCATGAGCTGTTTATATATTTTGGAGATTAATCCTTTGTCCGTTGATTCGTTTGAAAATATTTTCTCCCATTCTGAGGGTTGTCTTTTCATCTTGTTTGTAGTTTCCTTTGCTATGCAAAAGCTTTTAAGTTTCATTAGGTCCCATTTGTTCATTTTTGTTTTTATTTCCATTACTCTAGGAGATGGATCAAAAAAGATCTTGCTGTGATTTATGTCAAAGAGTGTTCTGCCTATGTTTTCCTCTAAGAGTTTTAGAGTGTCCGGTCTTACATTTAGGTCTCTAATCCATTTTGAGTCTATTTTTGTGTATGGTGTTAGGGAGTGTTCTAATTTCATTCTTTTACATGTAGCTGTCCAGTTTTCCCAACACCACTTATTGAAGAGGCTGTCTTTTCTCCATTGTATATCCTTGCCTCCTTTGTCGTAGATTAGTTGACCATATGTGTGTGGGTTTACCTCTGGGCTTTCTATGCTGTTCTACTGATCTATATTTCTGTTTCTGTGCCAGTACCATACTGTCTTGATTACTGTAACTTTGTAGTATAGTCTGAAGTCCAGGAGCCTGATTCCTCCAGCTCCATTTTTCTTTCTCAAGATTGCTTTGGCTATTCGGGGTCTTTTGTGTTTCCATACAAATTGTGAAATTGTTTGTTCTAGTTCTGTGAAAAATGCCATTGGTAGTTTGATAGGGATTGCACTGAATCTGTAGATTGCTTTGGGTAGTAGAGTCATTTTCACAATGTTGATTCTTCCAATCCAAGAACATGGTATATCTCTCCATCTGTTTGTATCAACTTTAATTTCTTTCATCAGTGTCTTATAGTTTTCTGCATACAGGTCTTTTATCTCCTTAGGAAGGTTTATTCCTAGGTATTTTATTCTTTTTGTTGCAGTGGTAAATGGGAGTGTTTCCTTAATTTCTCTTTCAGAGTTTTCATCATTAGTGTATAAGAATGCATCATTAGTGTATAGATTTCTGTGCATTAATTTTGTATCCTGCTACTTTACCAAATTCATTGATTAGCTCTAGTAGTTCTCTGGTAGCATCTTTAGGATTCTCTATGTATAGTATCATGTCATCTGCAAACAGTGACAGCTTTACTTCTTCTTTACCAATTTGGATTCCTTTTATTTCTTTTTCTTCTCTGATTGCTGTGGCTAAAACTTCGAAAACTATGTTGAATAATACTGGTGAGAGTGGGCAACCTTGTCTCATTCCTGATCTTAGAGGAAATGGTTTCTGTTTTTCACCATTGAGAATGATGTTGGATGTGGGTGTGTCATATATGGCCTTTATTATGTTGAGGTAAGTTCCCTCTATGCCTACTTTCTGGAGGGTTTTTATCATAAATGGGTGTTGAATTTTGTCAAAAGCTTTTTCTGCATCTATTGAGATGATCATATGGTTTTTCTCCTTCAGTTGGTTAATATGGTTTATCACATGGATTGATTTGTGTATATTGAAGAATCCTTGCATTCCTGGGATAAACCCGACTTGATCATGGTGTATGATCCTTTTAATGTGCTGTTGGATTCTGTTTGCTAGTATTTTGTTGAGGATTTTTGCATCTATGTTCATCAGTGATATTGGCCTGTAGTTTTCTTTCTTTTTGATATCTTTGTCTGGTTTTGGTATCAGGGTGATGGTGGTCTCGTAGAATGAGTCTGGGAGTGTTCCTCCCTCTGCTATATTTTGGAAGAGTTTGAGAAGGATAGGTGTTAGCTCTTCTGTAAATGTTTGATAAGATTCGCCTGTGAAGCCATCTGGCCCTGGGCTTTTGTTTGCTGGAAGATTTTTAACCACAGTTTCAATATCAGTGCTTGTGCTCAGTCTGTTTATATTTTCTACTTCTTCCTGGTTCAGTCTCGGAAGACTGTGCCTTTCTAAGAATTTGTCCATTTCTTCCAGGTTGTCCATTTTATTGGCATATAATTGCTTGCAGTAATCTCTCATGATTCTTTGTATTTCTTCAGTGTCAGTTTTTACTTCTCCTTTTTCATTTCTAATTCTATTGATTTGAGTCTTCTCCCTTTTTTTCTTGATGAGTCTGGCTAATGGTTTATCAATTTTGTTTATCTTCTCAAAGAATCAGCTTTTAGTTTTATCGATCTTTGGTATTGTTTCCTCCATTTCTTTTTCCTTTATTTCTGATCTGATCTTTATGATTTCTTTCCTTCTGCTAACTTTGGGTTTTTTTGTTCTTCTTTCTCTAATTGTTTAGGTGTAAAGTTAGGTTATTTTTGAGGTGTTTCTTGTTTCTTGAGGTGGGATTGTATTGCTATAAACCTCCCTCTTAGAACTGCTTTTGCTGCATCCCAAAGGTTTTGGGTCATCGTGTTTTCCTTGTCATTTGTTTCTAGATATTTTTTAATTTCCTCTTTGATTTCTTCAGTGATCTCTTGGTTATTTAGTAGTGTATTGTTTAGCCTCCATGTGTTTGTATTTTGTACAGATTTTTTCCTGTAATTGATATCTAGTCTCATAGCATTGTGGTCAGAAAATATACTTGATATGATTTCAATTTTCTTAAATTTACTGAGGCTTGATTTGTGACCCAAGATATGATCTATCCTGGAGAATGTTCGATGAGCACTTGAGAAGAAAGTGTATTCTGTTGTTTTTGGATGGAATGTCCTATAAATATCAATTAAGTCCATCTTGTTTAATGTATCATTTAAAGCTTGTGTTTCCTTATTTATTTTCACTTTGGATGATCTGTCCATTGGTGAAAGTAGGGTGTTAAAGTCCCCTACTATGATTGTGTTACTGTCGATTTTCCCTTTTATGGCTGTCAGCATTTGCCGTATGTATTGAGGTGCTGCTATGTTGGCTGCATAAATATTTACAATTGTTATATCTTCTTGTTGGATTGATCCCTTGATCATTATGTAGTGTCCTTCTTTGTCTCTTGTAATAATCTTTATTTTAAAGTCTATTTTCTCTAATATGAGATTGCTACTCCAGCTTTCTTTTGATTTCCATTTTCATGGAATATCTTTTTCCAACCCCTCACTTTCAGTCTGTATGTGTCCCTAGGTCTGAAGTGGGTCTCTTGTAGACAGCATATAGACGGGTCTTGTTTTTGTATCCATTCAGCCAGTCTATATCTTCTGGTTGGAGCATTTAATCCATTTACATTTAAGGTAGTTATCAATATATATGTTCCTATTACCATTTTCTTAATTGTTTTGGGTTTGTTATTGTAGGTCTTTCCTTCTCTTGTGTTTCCTGACTAGAGAAGTTCCTTTAGCATTTGTTGTAAAACTGGTTTGGTGGTGTTGAATTCTCTCAGCTTTTGCTTATCTGTAAAGGCTTTAATTTCTCCATCGAATCTGAATGAGATCCTTGCTGGGTAGAGTAATCTTGGTTGCAGGTTTTTCCCTTTCATCACTGTAAATATGTCCTGTCACTCCCTTCTGTCTTTCAGAGTTTCTGCTAAAAGATCAGCTGTTAACCTTATGGCAATTCCCTTGTATGTTATTTGTTGCTTTTCCCTTGCTGCTTTTAATATTTTTTCTGTGTATTTAATTTTTGATAGTTTGATTAATATGTGTCTTGGCGTGTTTCTCCTTGGATTTATCCTGTATGGGACTCTCTGATGGACTATTTCCTTTCCCATATGAGGGAAGCTTTCAACTATAATCTCGTCAAATATTTTCTCAGTCTCTTTCTTTTTCTCTTCTTTTCTGGGACCCCTATAATTTGAATGTTGGTGCGTTTCATGTTGTCCCAGAGGTCTCTGAGACTGTCCTCAGTTCTTTTCATTCTTTTTTCTTTATTCTGTTCTGTGGTAGTTATGTCCACTATTTTATCTTCCAGGTCACTTATCTGTTCTTCTGCCTCAGTTATTCTGCTATTGATTCTTTCTAGAGAATTTTTAATTTCATTTATTGTGTTGTTCATCATTGTTTGTTTACTCTTTAGTTCTTCTAGGTCTTTGTTAAACGTTTCTTGTATTTCCTCCATTCTATTTCCAAGATTTTGGATCATCTTTACTATCATTACTCTGAATTCTTTTTCAAGTAGACTGCCTACTTCCTCTTCATTTGTTTGGTCTGATGGGTTTTTACCTTGCTCCTTCATCTGCTGTGTTTCTCTGTCTTCTCATTTTGCTTAACTTACTCTGTTTGGGGTCTCCTTTTCACAGGCTGCAGGATCATAGTTCCTGTTGTTTTTGGTGTCTGCCCCCAGTGGCTAAGGTTGATTCAGTGGGTTGTGTGGAGGGGACTAGTGCCTTTGTTCTGGTGGATGAGGCTGGACCTTGTCTTTCTGGTGTGCAGGATTGGGTCTGGTGGTGTGTTTTGGGGTTTCTGTGACCTTATTATGATTTTAGGCAGCCTGTCTGCTAATGGGTGGGGTTGTGTTCCTGTCTTGCTAGTGTTTGGCATAGGGTGTCCAGCACTGTAGCTTGCTGGTCGTTGAGTGGAGCTGGGTCTTAGCGTTGAGATGGAGATCTCTGGGAGAGCTTTCGCTGTTTGATATTACATGGAGCTGGGAGGTTCTGGTGGACAAATGTCCTGATCTCGGCTCTCCCACCTCAGAGGCACAGGCCTGATGCCCAGCCAGAGCACCAAGACCCTGTCAGCCACACAGCTCAGAAGAAAAGGGAGGAAAAAAAGAAGAAAAATAAAATAAAATAAAGTTATTAAAATTAAAAAAAATCATTAAAAATAAAATAATTTAAAAGTCATAAAAAAAAGAAAGAAAGGAAGAAGAAAGCAACCAAACCAATAAACAAATCCACCTATGATAACAAGTTCTAAAACTATACTAAAAAAAAAAAAAAAATGGACAGACAAAACCCTAGGACAAATGCTAAAAGCAAAGCTGTACATACAAAATCACACAAAGAAGCATACACATACTCACAAAAAGAGAAAAAGAAAAAAATATATATATCTATATATATATAAAAAAAGGAAGAGAGCAACCAAATCAATAAACAAATCTACCAATGATAATAAGCTCTAAATACTAAACTAAGATAAACATAAAACCAGAAAGAAATTAGATGCAGAAAGCAAACCCCAAGTGTACAGTTGCTCCCAAAGTCCACTGCCTCAATTTTGAGGTGATTCGTTGTCTATTCAGGTATTCCAGAGATGCAGCGTACATCAAGTTGATTGTGGAGATTTAATCCACTGCTCCTGAGGCTGCTGGGAGAAATTTCCTTTCTCTTCTTTGTTCGCACAGCTCCCGGGGTTCAGCTTTGGATTTGGCCCCTCCTCTGCTTGTAGGTCGCCTGAGGGCGTCTGTTCTTTGCTCAGAGAGGGCGGGGTTAAAGGAGCAGCTGATTAGGGGGCTCTGGCTCACTCAGGCCGGGGGGAGGGAGGGGTATGGAATGCGGGGCGAGCCTGCGGCGGCAGAGGCCAGTGTGACATTGCAACAGCCTGAGGTGTACTGTGTGTTCTCCCGGGGAAGTTGTCCCTGGATCACGGGGCCCTGGCAGTGGCGGGCTGCACAGGCTCTTGGGAGGGGAGGTGTGGATAGTGACCTGTGCTTGCATACAGGCTTCTTGGTGGCGGCAGCAGCATCCTTAGTGTCTCATGCCCATCTCTGGGGTCCATGCTGATAGCCACGGCTTGCGCCCGTCTCTGGAGCTTGTTTAGGTGGTGCTCTGAATCCCCTCTCCTCGCGCACCCCAAAACAATGGTCTCTTGCCTCTTAGGCAGGTCCAGATTTTTTCCCAGACCCCTCCCTGCTAGCTGTGGCGCACTAGCCCCCTTCAGGCTGTGTTCACGCCGCCAACCCCAGTCCTCTCCCTGCGATCCGACCTCCGAAGCCTGAGCCTCATTTCCCAGCCCCCACCCACCCCGGCGGGTGAGCAGACAAGCCTCTCAGGCTGGTGAGAGCTGGTCGGCACCGATCCTCTGTGTGGGAATCTCTCCGCTTTGCCTTCTGCACCCCTGTTGCTGCGCTCTCCTCCGTGGCTCCAAAGCTTCCCCCCTCCTCCACCCCCCATCTCAGCCAGAGAAGGGGCTTCCTAGTGTGTGGAAACTTTTCCTCCTTCACAGCTCCCTCCCAGAGGTGCAAATCCCATCCCTATTCTTTTGTCTCTGTTTTTCCTTTTTTCTTTTGCCCTACCCAGGTACATGGGGAGTTTCTTGCCTTTTGGGAGGTCTGAGGTTTTCTGCCAGCATTCAGTAGGTGTTCCGTAGGAGTTGTTCTACATGTAGATGTATTTCTGATGTATTTGTGGGGAGGAAGGTGATCTCCAAGTCTTACTCCTCCACCATCTTGAAGGTCTCCTAGTCTGGCTTTTTAATTTCTTTTACCACTAATAAATTTATTTGGTTTTATTAAAAGCCACATATTGACATTAAATCAAAATTTTTCATATTTCATTATAATTGTTTTCATTCTGAATGTCTGAAAGCTGTTCATTGAAAAATTTCGTCTTTCATCAATGCAGTATTTCCTTATTTTTTATTAAAATTTACATATGAAATAAAATGGGGAAAAAGGGCCACTACCTGATTCTTTGCATTCATAAGCATGTAATTTAGGACCTCTGACTCCATGGAAATAAAAGATCTAAGTTTCAGAGCTAACAATGACAGGATGAAAGGCTTCTGCTGTTGCTGGTTGAGAATGAACTATTTCCCTGCATGGTGGAATTAAGGGATGTCCTTCATCGTGCTGTGTGTTAATTGGATTGTCTTTGGTATAGCTGGTTTAAGCGTGGCACAGATCATTTCCACATGGGTATCTTGGGTCAGGCCGGCCTTCTAAATCCACAGGTCTGTTTTAAAGTCCGAGCACTTTCTCACATCAAAGAGCAGACGGGAAGTTTCTGAATAAAAAACTAAGTGGATTTCTTATCTCATGGCCTACAGCCATAAGGTGTGCTAACTTCCTGGGAGAGATGTCTCACCAGAGCTTTTAAAAAGAGGCACCGGCTGGGTGCTTTACCTTCATTGGTCATTTTGCAGGGAGATGCCTTCAAAGGAGCCATGTTACAGGAAACACCCAGTTAGACGGCCCCATTATTTTTGGCTTGTATACTGGGAAGGTAGATGCATTGCTACTACAGAGCAGTGAGGAGGTGGTATCTCCAGAGAGGCTAAACCACTCCTAAAATGTATTCCAGCAAAGCAGGGAACACCAGGGTAGCAGATGGTCTAATTAATGGCCTTCAGGAGTCTACTCCCAGGAGAAGATAGAGGGATGAGGGTCTGAAGAAGGGTCACTCTTGGTCAGAGCAAACTGGGCAGGTCTGCAGTCTGCAGAGAAATCAACTTTGCCATCTTATTACAAAAACCATGACAAACTGGAGGAAATTTCACGACTCTAGACTTCACCCCCTGACAACATAACACTCTCACTTCTTGTTTTCTCTCTACACAGTTGTGGGACTGCATCTCAAATTCTAACTTGGATGCTTGGCCCTTATTGCATCCTTTGCTGATCTGATTCCACAGCATTTGCAGTAAGGTTTAGTACTAAACCCCAAATTTACTGCCTTTAATGCTTTTCCTTTTGCATAATAGTCCCGAGAGCATTTTTTAAAAATATCTTCATCTGTTTCACTGTACTGCCATAATATATCTTTAAATTTTTCATAAAATTTTTATAATATCTTAAATTTTTTTGCCTTTTGCTTGCTCCTTTCTTTCCCCCATGATCATTTATTGAATACCTGCCATGAGTCAGGTGCATGTTCTACGGTGATGGAGCTAAATAACTTGATGCTGATGTCGTCAGCATCCAATGGGGGGTGAGGGGAATCAGGTGCCCACACTAATGACCATGCCACAGAGGCAAGGGCCAGTGGAGGCTTGCCTGAAGTGTCCTGGGAGCACTGAGGATGGAGCAAACACTTGTGCTTGGCAAGGGACACAGAAGGCTTTTGAGAAGAGGAGAACTTGAACAAAAAGAAGTTGCCCTGGAGACAAATACTCTTATCAGGAGAAGGACATTTCAGGCAGAATGACAGCTCATGCAAAGGCACTGAGGCATGAACAGCTGGGCATGTCTGGGGACATCACTGGTAATTTGGTGCCACCAGAACATAGGGCACATGGCAAAGTGATTAGAAATGTGGCTGGAGGGATGAAGTCTCCAGACAATGAGAAGCCTTGTGGGCCCTTCCAAGGAATTCACTCTTTATTTGGTGGGCCATAGGGAGCTTTGTTGTGTTGTAAGCATCAGGGTAATATGATCTATTGTGTTTTTGACTAAGATTGCTATTTTTCTTCAACTCTAATTGTACCTTTAATTGTACTCCCTGTATCTTTCTTTTTCTTTA